>NC_091504.1:7387641-7707838 GCF_947461875.1 Haliaeetus albicilla | reverse complement strand
GAGTACTGAGGGAGCTGGTGGAGGAGGTTGACAAGCCACTCTCCATCATTTATCAGCAGTCCTGGTCAACAGGGGAGGTCCCAGATGACTGGAGGCTTGCCAATGTGATGCCCATTTACAAGAAGAGTTGGAGGGAGGATCCAGGGAACTACAGGCCTGCCAGCCTGACCTCAGTACCAGGGAATATTATGGAGCGGTTCATATTGAGTGCAGTCACACGACATGTGCAGGACAACCAGGGGATCAGGCTCAGCCAGCATGGGTTCATGAAAGGCAGGTTCTGCTTGACCAACCTGATCTCCTTCTATGACCAGGTGACCCACCTAGTGGATGAGGGGAAGGCTGTGGATGTTTCTACCTGGACTTTGGTAAGGCCTTTGACACTGTCTCTCGCAGCATACTCCTTGAGAAGCTGGCGGCTCATGGCTTGGACAGGTGTACTCTTCGCCGGGTGAAAAACTGGCCAGAGAGTTGTGGTGAACGGAGTTAAATCCAGTTGGCGGCCAGTCACAAGTGGTGTTCCCCAGGGCTCAGTTTTGGGGCCAGCTCTCTTTAATATCTTTATCAATGATCTGGACAAGGGGATCGAGTGCACCCTCAGTAAGTTTGCAGATGACACCAAGTTGGGGGGAGGGTTGATCTGCTCAAGGGTAGGAAGGCTCTACAGAGGCATCTGGAGAGGCTGGATCGATGGGCTGAGGCTAACTGTATGAGGTTCAACAAGGCCAAGTGCTGGGTCCTGCACTTGGGTCACAACAACCCCATGCAGCACTACAGGCTTGGGGAAGAGTGGCTGGAAAGCTGCCCAGCGGAAAAGGACCTGGGGGTGTTGGTCAACAGCCAGCTGAATATGAGCCGGCAGTGTGCCCAGGTAGCCAAGAAGGCCAACGGCATCCTGGCTTGTATCAGAAATAGTGTGGCCAGCAGGAGCAGGGAGGTGATCGTTCACCTGTACTTGGCACTGCTGAGGCCGCATTTCGAATACCATGTTCAGTGTTGGGCCCCTCACTACAGGAAAGACACTGGGGTGCTGGAGTGTGTCCAAAGGAGGGCAACGAAGCTGGTGGAGGGTCCAGAGCACAAGTCTTATGAGGAGCGGCTGAGGGAACTGGGGTTGTTTAGCCTGGAGAAAAGGAGGCTGAGGGGAGACCTTACCGCTCTCTACAGCTACCTGAAAGGAGGTTGTGGTGAGGGGGGTGCTGGTCTCTTCTATCAAGTAACTAGTGATAGGATGAGAGCAAATGGCCTCAAGTTGCGCCAGGGGAGGTTTAGATTGGATATTAGAAAAAATTTCTTTACCGAAAGGGTTGTCAGGCATTGGAACAGGCTGCCCAGGGAAGTAGTGGAGTCACCATCCCTGGAGGTGTTCAAAAAACACATAGACGTGGCACTTCAGGACCTGGTTTAGTGGGCATGGTGGTGTTGGGTTGATGGTTGGACTTAATGATTTTAAAGGTCTTCTCCAACCTAAATGATTCTATGATTCAAATCTGCTGTTGGGATTAGGAGCCTGTGTTTCCTCTTATGAAAGTAGAAGGGATGTAATCTTCCATGGGTTGAACCACAAAATCTGTCGCTGCACAAGGTGGTGTCTCAGTCATCTCTCCCTGGTCTCTCTTCCCAAATGCCACCGCTTCTCGTGTTTTAACATTTTTGCATCCCATCTGCATCTCCTGCCATCCGTTCGTCCTTGCTCAGGGTGGAGCAAATGAACCTGTAGGTGCAACCACAACAAGGAAAGGTGGAAGTCCTGTGGTCTGGCCTGTTGTTTGAGGTTTTCCCCCAGCAAATATACTGCATTGCAGGTAGTGGGTGCCCTGTTACAGTTGCACAAGCTGGGGCAGAATAGAGAAGGGGTTTGTTCAAGGGGATATCTGTGACAAAGACCAGTCTGGAGCCTCTGTCCCCTGGACTGTGCTGCCCAGATGTTGTCATCCCTCGCAGGGGGACGTGAACTCAATATCTTGCCCGAGACCACGTGTACAGAGAGACCAGACTCAAAGTCTCCAGGTGCTCCAGATCCAAGTTTGACTCACCAGTCTGCGCTGCCTGGGGGTAGTTCCCTCTGTGAATATACAGTGGTTTTAATTAATCATCCTCCCATAGAAACTGTGTATGTAGCTGCTTCTGTTAGCAAGGCAAGTGTGTGAGCGGGATAGCTGTGCCTCTGTGGGTGTGTTACCATACATAAAAATCTTTCTATAAATAAATAAACAGATAAAGGGATTGCTGCTATGGGCCGTCCCTGCAAATGAGCTCTCAGTACGTCTGCAAACCGTCTCGTATAAATAACCTAATTCAACAAATTCAGGGCTAGGTGGCCCATCTGGGGATGAGTGTGCTGTGCCTTTGAAGGGAGGCTGGGGATGGTGGAGCAGGCGGGTTCCTCCAGCGCCTGCAGTCGGGCGTTGAGCCTCGCTCCTTGACCTAGATGTGCTGGGGCGGAGGGAGGGTTTATCCACGGCGGCATGGGGCTCCAGTGGTGGCCCTGCCTCTGGTGGCATGATGGCTCAGGCAGATCAGAACAGGCGTGTGACAGCAGGGAGAAAGGACTTCTGGTGCTCTACTTTGCTAGATAAGGAGCTGGTTTGTTGGGCTTGCTGCTCCTGCTCCCACTGTCCCGGCTCTCAAGGGATGCAGCAGTGGCTGTGATTCAGGGCTGCTGGCAAGCTCCCAGCTCAGGTCTGGATGGGGAGACCAGTGCTGGGGCTGCCTGAGGGCACTCGGGTAGCTCTGCTCCTGACTGTGACTGCAGCTGGTGGATCAGGAGCAAGCCAGCTCACAGTGCCCAAAGGGAAACATGGTTTGGCTTTGAGAAGCAGAGCTGAACTTGAAGAGATGACAGTATGGGGTTGCTTCAGAAAGGTAAAATGAAGATACCTGGTTCTGGAGATGACCAGGCGGTTCCTGTGTTTCCCCCCTGCTCAGTGCAGGTGTTTGTGCCACTGCAAAATGGAAACGATGCCCTTGCCTGGTGCCCGAAGGCAGAGTCTGGGTGCTGGTGCAGGACAGCTGCTTCCCAGCCCTGAGCCCAGAGAGGCGTGATGTCCTGGTGGTTCCTCCTGAAAGGGCTGAAGATCACTGCGTGGAAGCCCACCAGCCTGTTTAACAACAACAAAAAAGCTGCATAGGACTGGGCCTGCCATGGGTGGGTCTTGGCTTTGCAGGGGAGAGCTATAATATGCTGATGGAGTCAGAGAGGGAATTTGGATGAGGAAAGGTGGGAAGAGAACAGGGAAAAGGAGGAAGGGGTGTAAGAGAGCAGAGTCCGGGGGCAGGAGGAGGATGGGAGTGGAGAGGGGCTGAGGGTGAGCAGAAGGACAACCCTGTGTCTGGGGCCCATGCCCCATATGGCCTCCCATCATTTCTCTAGTGCCACTTGTCATCACATCTCTGGTGTTGGGAGTTTGCAGCTCCGAACTGCCCCATCCCCTCTCAGGCTGGTTCCTTCCCTGTTCAGCGAGAGGAGCTGCCGCAGCAGCCCAGCCCCTCTTCCATTCTCAGGGGCACAGCTGGGACCTCTCACAACTTGAAGCTCCCTGCAGAGAGTTGTTTACACCCCCATTCGCGACTTGTGTGTCTGTCTGTACGCTGGGGAGCACTCTTGCCTCTCCATGCACATCCCATGGCAGATGCTTGGAGGGCGTGTGCTGTGTAGCACGCTCAGGAGTCACCAGGAGACCTTTCCATCAGTGGTGCAGCTTTCCTCCTGCTGTTCACTGACTCAGAAGTGATTTTGTGGACAAGCCGCAATTTCAGTTTGTAACCGTGATTTATCAGCGTCTCTGCGGACTGGAGTTGCTCCATCAAATGCTTTTCCTCGGCTGAGTATTTTTGTTTCGGGGCAGAGAGAAGAGCTGATATTAAGGTAGGGCGTGAGCTGTACAGCTAGATGCTTGTAGGGCATTTTGAAGATATCTTACCCAGAGCAACTGTTTCAAGACTCCGTGTGCTCAATGTGAACAAGTGAAGAGTCATTTTGACTCCCCTGCTTTTTGTGGGTGAAGCTTTCAGCAACAAAAATGCCCCTTTTTCTTTCTCGTTTCTCAAGAGAGAGAGGAAGGAAGGAAGGTGGGGGTGAGCACTGGTGCGCTCAAGTGGTTGTGGAGCAAAACTACCTCTTTGGCAGAGCTCATAGACTTGTTTTCTTTGCTGGAGCTGCAGAGCTTCCCTGTGAGCCTGGTGTCACTCAGGTGCCTTGGCACAGCAACGCTCTCTCTTGTTTTAACACCTGCCCCTTCGTGAGCTGCCTCTCAGGGCCCTGTTTCAGAGGTGGCAGTCTTCACCCCGTGGCAAGTCTGGGTATGAGGCAGGTTTTGGCTGGCGTGGACCATCCCTGCACCAGCTGGCAAAAGACAGGCACTAGGCTCCATCTCCCCAGGCTGCTTCTGGATGAGGAGGATGCTTGAGGCTTGCTTTTCTTCCATGGGTGGGTGTACTTTTCTGCCTGAAAAAAGATGCAGTGAAGGTAGAAATGCTAAATTAAAACTATCCATGGTTTATGTCTAATTGGTTTGACTTTGCCGAGGCTCAGCGGAGGAGCACTCCTTGAGCTGGGCACAGGTCTGCACCGGGGGACCTTCGCTGTGCTTGAGTGGGAGTGTGGCAGCTAGCTCTATCCTGGTTAAACTAAAGGCGTGAGATGAAAAGGGTGCTGACCTGCTGGTTGGTGAGCTGGGATGAAAGCAGCCGCCTTGAGCCTGGCATCCAATATCTGACATTTGAAGTTGTGGTTATCTACCGACCGAAAAATGTTTCCTTGGAGCTCCGGGAGAGCAAGTGGAGGGTCAGCTTGCTCTTTTTAATGTGTTTCTAAGCACATGCAGGGGATGCAAACTTGCACGCTCTTCAAACAGCAGGAGAAGGGGATAGGATGTTTTTTCCTCTGCCAGGGCCATTTGTGGCAGGAAAGACCAGCTTCTGAGCCTGTCTGCTAGTGGAGGAGCCAAGCGGTTTAGGCTGTCCTGAGTCATGCAGGGGACTGGGGACCTGATGCTCTCTATTCCTGGAGTTTTCCAAATGCCATTCAGCTTTCGGTGGCTATTCTGGGTACCTTTTGAAGAAGGTCAGTGAACAGAGTGTGAGCATCCATGTCTTAAACTAATACACAGCACATGGTCTCTGGTGCAGCAGCATGGCTGAGCCTGTGCATAGCAGCAAGTACAAAAGTAGTTTGGTTGTGGCCAAGGAGATGAGAAAACCTCCGCAGTATCAGCATGGTCTGCATGGGTGCTTGCAGAGGGGCAGCAATGGGCTGGGAGAGGTCGCCCTGGGAGAGGTCTCGGGCCTCCTGTGCTTCCTGAGGTCTGGCAGCCCTTTCTCTTACCACAGTATTCACCGATTGCTCCGTTTGATACTCCCTGTTATTCAACTGCCACAGTTTGGGGAACATCTAATGACAGAGGTCCTTGGTGGGACCAGAGGCTGAGGGTGGATGGCAGTCCGTGGGTCTTGGTGAAATGCTGAGCATGGATCTATGGGGCGCAAAGCATGCTGGAAGCCCTGGAGTGCTCTAACTGTGATATTTGGAGCTGTCACAAGCTGATCAAAACCAGATTTATCTGCGTTCATCAGATATCTTAAAGGGCCGTTCACACTTCTTGGGACTTTATTATGAGGCTGTGACCACCACGTTCTTGTCTGATCCAGAAGGAGGTAGCTCTGAGCTGAGAGGAGTGAGGGGTGGGAATGAGCAGCCGTGAGGAAAACTGATGGTGGTCCCATTCAGTGCTACTGCTCAGAGGTGTTCCCAGCGGTGTGGTGTTAAATATCATTTTAATGTGGATAGCATCCCCCTAAATGAAGCAGAACGCAATATGAGATGAATCAAAACTGTGCTAATGGTGGAAAAAGTACATGGCTTTTAAAAACTAGTATTATGGTGGGACTCCATCTCAGATGCTCCAGTGTCACAGGAGACCTTGAAAGGTTGGCCCTTTGCTCAGCTGAAGAAGACAGGAGAAAAATTCCCGGCTGCTGAAATGTCTCCTGTTGAACTTACAGTGGTGGGGCAGAAGAGGGAGGGAGAGGTTTGCCTAAGGGACACTCAACCCATGCTACCCTCTGATCGGCCGCAATGGAGAAAAGAGAATGGGGGAGAGGGAAGAAATCTATCGCCATAGTTGTGTGGGGTAAAGGGAAAGTCAGACTTTCCCCCTCCTTTAGAGTACCCCCATCCCATGGATTTAAACACTGGCTTTAAAGGGAGAATAAAAAATAATGAGGACATGGATAGATGGTTTCTTTTTATCTCTACAGCTGAAGAGATAAATGTGACATTAATTATGTGACACAGCTTTGAAAATCATTATATATCTCTGTTTTTTTTAAAAGGGGGTTTCAGATTTCTGCCTGGGACTAATAAAGAAGGACAACTTTAAAAAAACTTTAAAGATGATCTGTAGGGAGAGAGTTTGCTGTCTTAATTTTCTCTTCTGTAGATGAAGCTTGTTCAGCTCTCCTATCTCTTGCAGAGACTGAGTGTGCGTGTGTTTGAAGGAGATGCTGAGAGAGGGAAACCCAAGGCGGCTTGTGAAGTTTAATAGGAGAACATGGGCTTTTGGATGGGTGGGGGGTGAGAAGGGGCTGCGGGAGGGAGAAGCATTGAACTCTACACCCCTCTGTCCTGAGGAGAGAGGAAATTAGAACAGTTAGCATCACTGAGTAAGCAGTTTGCATGTTTTTCTTGAGATCTGCAGGCACCCGCCTCCTGAGCTTGGTTGCGATAGAGCAGACAGAGCATCAAGACGGGTGAGGTTAGTGACGGCATTTGAAGCAGTGGGTTAGTTGCCATCCCCATCCCGGCTGTGGGCTGGGTGGCTCCACTGACCCTGCATGGGGCTGACTGGAGGAGTTGGAGGTTTTGCTCTGTGCGAAGTCTTGGCGGGCGCCGGTTTCTCCTTGAGGGCTTGGCTGGACATCAAGTTGCTTTGCTGCTCAGCAAAACTCTGCCAGCGCTGCTAGGGAGTTCACTGATGGCCCATCCCACATGCAGGTGAACACCCAGGAAGGTGCCTGTCATGCACAAGGTGGTCCCCGAGCTGGTGCTGGGGCTGCACTGGTCAAGAAACATCTCAACAAAAAGTGGAGTTACGCATCGACATGTGGCTCACAGGGTCACTGGCCTGAGACTTTTTTGCTTGCAATATTAAACTGAAGGTTTCTGGTTGGGGTGTTACTAGGTAGAAACAAACCCAAGAAGCCTTATTTGAGACACCTTCTCAGCTGCAGGTCCAACACAGTGAGGAGCTGCAGCAGGCTTCGGAAAGGGGTTGGAGCAGGCAGTCTCCTGCAAGTGCAGCGATGGTTGGTGGTTAGAGGGGATGCAAACTTATGCTACCCAATGTCAAGAGCTTCTCACAGCAATCTGTTGGTGAGTATAAAACGATGTGGCACTAGGACAGTCAGGGGGTTGCTTGGGATGGAGGGAGGAGGTGGAAAAGTGTGAGATCGATCCCTATCTACAGTCAAATCCTTGTGCCAGAGCCAAACTGGGGTCAAGGCTGCGCGGGGGGATGAGGTGGTGGTGGAGTCTTGAGCACCCTGTGGAAGGAAGCCTTGATCCACAACAAAGAAACTGGTTTTAAATAAATGTTTAGTAAAATTGGACTCCATAAATGAGGATTTCCTACAGATTGCTTGGAGGATGCCATGGCAAGGTCTCTTGTGTCAGTGACTTTTGGTGTCAGGTAGAGGTGGAGTCCTACAAGTGGGAGAGGAGCAACGCCTGGGTGTTCGCTCCCATTTGCAGAAACTCAGCAGTTCTCCTGCTTCGTGGATCTTCAGGATGCTAACCCAGGCAGGGTGTGTACAGCAGGGTTTTCAAAGGAGTAATAAGGGCTTTTTGCACCAAGAAGCAGTTGGAAATCCATGAGCATTAGGCTTCGAGCTGCTGTAAATGCTGCGAGGAAGCCCAGGCAGCCTGGTGCTTTCTTGGCCTTCTCCCCAGCATTTGGCAGCTGGCTCAGGGGTCTCCTGGCAGCAGCCACAGGCAAGGGGCTGCCTGCAGCAGAGACAGGCTTCAGGATGGCAAACATGCCCTGCTTGAAAGCAGAAAACCGTGCAATTTGCCAATGCCTGAGTCACTGGTGCAGCAGTCGTAACCTTGGTTTGCGGCGTGGCAGACGGTAGTGGTGCTAAGTGAGATTTCATTAGCGAGAACAAAACTGTATGGCCAGATGAAAGCCGTGGTGGCTGTGGCTTTTGTAGTTCATTTGGGCTTTAGATGCATCTCTGTTTACCCTGTGCATTTCTCTGGAGCGGCTGTGTTGGAGGTTGCAGCGATGGCTAGTTAGTTGGAGGAAATAGCTGGTCCATGTAGCTCCACTGTGAATTGGTGCCTGTGGCTCGGGAGAGCTCCAGCCTTGTAGTCGGCACTGGATCTGCACGGTGCCGGAATGCATGCTGCAGGGCTCGGCACACTTTGCACGCTAGAGGCTGGGATCCCTAAGCTGTGTATCTGCAGGGCTCAAGCTTGCAAGGCATGATGCTTCTTAAAAATGAGTTTGCTATATGGTACACCAAAACTTTATTGAGGCTGAGCTTGCTTCCTGCCCTATTTCTGCCCCCGCCACCTGAAGAGCAGCCTGCAGAGAGGTCGAAGGGCAAAGCTTTCCAAAGTTTGTTACCGGCTTGATCTCTTGCTTGCTGCTGCCGTTTTGGTGAGGAACCTGCTGCCCTGCACTCTGTGGGGGGGGCTGTGGCCTGGGGAGCCATGGGGCACCACAGGTCCTGCTCCGCAGTCCGGGCTGGTGAGGGGATGTGGGAGCTCTGACTTTCTCCTGCCCAGGGACCCACCAGGCATCCATGGCCGTGCACTGCAGCTCATCTGCACAGGCAAAGCGGCTTTCCCACTTGACGTGAGTTCTGCCTTGAACATGTCCTCCTGGCAGGAGGTTCCTTGCCTCTTTCTCAATCTCTCTATGCAATGGGCATTTCTCCTGGGCAAACGGGCACCTGGGGTGAGGAGTGGAGAGGGGTCTTGGGTCACTGTCGCTTTGCCCACCAAAGACCACTGGCTGTCTTGGCCAGTGGCATAAGGGATGTTGTGCTTTTGCAATCACCATCGGGCATGTGCAGGGGGAGAAGGGGAGCGCAGAGACCTGGCAATGAGGAAGATGGGATGGCAGTGATGGTCACCGCATGGAAAGGCAGCAGGGAAACATCCTTGTGAGAAAGGGGGAAGGAGGGAGGTTCCCACTGGTGTCAGTGCCCTCCCCCTCCCTCCGGCACAAAATAAATTTTGGAAAGACATCCCAGAGAAATGCGCTGCTGAATTTGGGTGGGTTGGATGTCTAGAGTACATGGCGGCTTTGTGATTTTATAACATTCATCTGCCCGCTTGCTGATGAAAGGCTAATAACTCCCGTATGGGATCTCTTGAGGGGATTGCGTCTTGCTACCAGAGATGGGCTGCAGGGAAAGGCCAGGCAGCTCAGACCCTTTCTGTGAGGGGGATTTTTCTCCTGCCTTATGTGTGGTAGCTGGGAGTCTGATGCAGCCCTTGCCCATCACAGCCTGTTGCCTCTTGGCATCTTCTCAAAGTGAGATGATGCCATGGTCGTCCTCCTCCTCCACCCTGATGGATGGTGGCCGGGCAGGCTGGAGGACCTGCCTGTGGCAGAGCAGGACTAGGTCACCCTCTGTGGTGGCTCCTGCTGTGTGGTGGCTGCGTTTGGAAGCGGTGGCCCTGCGTAACCTCCAGTGCAGGTCCTGCTAATATTTGCTTTATGACATATCTTTGATAATGTTTCGTGTGTGCCCAGCGAGGCCCTATAACTCAGCAGAGCCATTCCAGCCGGCATAACTTTAGACCAACAATAACAAAAATAAATCACTCCACACTTTCTGTCAAGTATATATTTAGATGTTACTGTACATGAGCCACCAAGAGAAAACGATGTGTTTATCGGGGGCCAGCCTTGCACCTCCCAGCACATGCCCCCATGCTGGTGCTGCCTGCACCCCGCGATGCTTGGTCATGCTGGGATGCAGACCCCAGGGTCACCCCTCCGGGTGTCTGTCAGCATCTCAGTAAATCGTGGAGATCCCCATGCCCTCGCCCAGCGTGGGCTTGAACTTTCCCTTGAACACAGGGGCTCAGTTGAAATCGGCAGAGCCCACCCAGAAGGTTTTGGCAACGGGAAGGGGGGAGGCACAGAGATGCCCCCCGTACAGTGCTCCCCCTTCCCGCCAGCATGGCCGAACACAGACTCTCATTTACACTCGCGAGCGGTGTCCCTTCTCGTGCTGCTGCCTCCCCAGCCTCCTCCCAGCTGTTATTTTAAACACGCCAACCTCAGCGACCACCTTTCAGCTCCAAAGTTTTCTGAGAAAATAAAAGTGTGTGAGCTGCGGGGCCATTCTTCCCTGCTGCCCTTCGCTGCACGCTCTGCTTCCAGCCTGTTTTCTATGGCAGCTTGTGGCAGTACCTGCTGATTAGCTTAAAAACCTCAGACATGGCCCATGGTCCTTGTTGCTGGGCCAGCTGCCTGTGCTGCAGGAGGATCCAGGGCACATCTCCTGCTGTAAGATGCTGTCTGGTTTGCACTACTGTAGGGTGGGGAGGCAGGTGATGTGTAAATGAACATGGAAACAGATACACTCATGACTCTTTTACTCGCCTGAGCAAAATGACTGTTCTCAGTGTGACCAACCTGGCATTTTTTTAAAGGATCTGATTGTATATTTTTTCTCCAGTAGAGCTGGGCTTGTGTGGGAGGTGATGGGACTCCCTTGAAGTATGGAAATCTGGGTGCCCTAAACCTTCTGTTGCTTTGGGATACGTGGATGGGGGAGTCTGGGAGAGGAGGTAAGACGTGGCCATTCTTGTGGGCTGCAGCTCCATGAGGAAGGGCTCTTGGCTCTCCTAGGGGGGAGTGCTTGTTTGTGGTAGTGCTTGGGGCTGCAGGGGTTGAACCTTTCCAAATGGTATCAGGGTTTTTCTTATTATTAAGACTCGGTGTGTTGTTCCTCCATGTTAGGATACAGACAGATTTGTTCTTTAGTCTCTTTTGTATGCATGGGACTAGTCCCAGTGCCGACACCAATTCCCTACCCCATCTCTTCTTGTCTAAAGTCCTTATTGCCAGTTCTTGGTCTGGCAAGCACTTCCAGTCCCTGACCTTTGGGTTCATGGTACTTAATGTGTTTATTATGAAATAATCTCCAAGTGCTTGCATCTCCTGGCACATGTGGCTGTGATCTCCGTGGCACACCGTCTTGCACCCCCTTCCTGCGCAGTCAGAGGCTGGAGCATTAATTTGGGACTGAGCTCTGCTGCTCCAACTCCTTTGAGCTGCAGTGAGCTTGAGAGGCTGCAACAGGCCCTTTTGCTCTCCGTCTCCTCCCTGTCTTTCCCACTGGGGCTGAGGAGGGGGAAGCCCCAGCCCCCTGATAGTGCTCTCAAGCCACCGTTGTTGGTAGCTGTGCCCATGCTCAGTGCTGCCTGAAGACAGGACGTGCCCCTTTTTGATTTCCAGCTGGCTATGGATTAACCCCTGTGTATCTAGAGGGAATTCCTAACAGCTCTCAGCCCAGCAGCTGCAACAGAGGGTGGGCAAAGTATAGCGAGGCCTCAGGCTGTGGATCATTTCTTGATGCTGTTCCCCGTGGCAGGGTGCCAGCAGAGCTGGGCAGGGGCATAGCCGCACACAGCTCCATGTGCATTTTTCTCCTGAGACCCTTTGCATGTTGCTGGCGCTTGCAGGGTGAGCCAGGGTTCGGCCAGGGCCTACTTCATCCCACTGTGGTCCTCCGAGCATCTTGCGGCTGCCCACCCAAGCCTGGAAGAGCACAGAGGGTTGGGAACACCCCAGGAGAGAACAGCAATGGTGTCTGGGGTTTTGCAGTCTGAACTTCTGCCTCTAAAAGCAGCATAGTCCTGGGGTGTATGCGCACAGGGAGGGGGTAGCAGGCTGGTGATCTGGAGGAGATGCGGTCTCAGCTCAGCCCAGCTTTGCTGGAGGCATCGGGCAGCCACTTGGCCTCTGTGTGCTGGAGAGACCTGTCTCTTCTCTCAGATGCCAAGCCCATGTGAACTGCCTGGCTTTCCTCATGTATGCTTCCAGCCTTAGAGCTGCTCCGTGCTTTGCTTGGGTGGAGGAATGCTAGAACATGAGTAATAATCCAAACCAAACTACAACTTGGCTCTTCTGCCTGCAGCAAGTCTTTGACCTGATCTTGCTTTGCCCTGCGCAAAGTCTGGTTTCCACCAGGACACCCACCAGAAGAGAACGCGGGAGTGCTTCTCACCATTTTAAGCCCAGGGTGGCATTAGGACCAGGCTTAGATACTGCAAAGCTTTTGAGGGTGCTTTCTCCTCCCCACAGTGCTGCAGTGGTGATGGGACCTGCCAAAGCTGCAGATCTTTTGAGTGAAAATCTTTGTCCTGCTGCATTGCTTCTTTGTGGTGGGGATTGTCACCTGCCTTTGTTGACCTCTAATGGGACCTTGCTTTAAAATCTCCTGGAGCTCCATCACAGCAGAGAGTGGGGATGGAGGGGGCAGGGTGCGCCTGGGGTAGTGGGAGAGTGGTGGCTTGCTTGTGGGCAACTGCCCTGAGGCAGCCCGAGTGCTGCCCAGACAGCAGACCTCCCGCCTGGGCGTGCATCCTCACGGTGAGTGACCAGCACAAGGAGAACTAATGCACGCCAAGGAGGATTTGCTTGTGGGAGCGTCTTGCTCTGAGGTCAGGGCAGAGGTTGCTTCAGGAGCCCAGTGGAGGAGGAGGTGGCTGTGATGTCCAGAGCACCCAGGAGCCATGCGTGGGGTTGCCTTTGAAAGCAGCTGGTCCTTGTTTCCCTTGGGGGCTGGCTGACCACGTAAATGATGGGTATTTCAAGTATCTCCTCCTCTAGACAGCTCAGCCTGGATGCATGCTGAGGGCTGGCCTTGCCCTGCTAGTTATAGGGATCATGCATCTTTGCTTCAAGGCCTTGACAAGGTGGGCAGAGGCTTTTTCACCGCAGTCCGTGGAAGCCGATGTCAAGGTTTCTTTTGGCATCAGTGAATTCCAGATAAGAACTGTAATTGCTGCTCAGCACTGTAAACCTAATCTCTTTGCTCCTGAGCCTGAACTTGCCTGCCTTGGACTATAAATGATCCGCAGCAGTAAAACGCATGCACATCACGTTTGCTGCAGGGCTGTTCCAGAGCGTTTGCAATCAAATATCATTAAGTAAGCACGGTTCATAGCCTGCCATCAGTGAAGCTGTTCAGGTTTGGAAGTAGACTGTGCCCTGGGATCTGGCTGTGCAACTACTTATATTCAGTAAATGCTCTACTGAGTGGGTCTTTTCACCTCAGCATCCCTAGATGGGTAGAGCTAATGCCTAGAGGCAGGAGTCTGGATTGCACACGTGGCCTCAGCCATGTAGGAGCATTGTGCTGGAGAAGCGTGGCTGTGCAGGAATGGCAGCACCCAGCAGAAGACCTGTGGTCTCTGCATCTGGCAGGAGAAGTAGCCCCTGCTGTGGCACAGAGAGTTGTTCTGAGATGTCCACCGGTCTCTGAGATGTCCATGGAGCTAAACCATGCTGCTGTCTTGTTGACTGGGGGCATGGATGGTGCTGCGTGGTCTACGTAGAAGATGCTGAATGGGTCTGTGTGGCACCATTGTAGGAGAGCCAGTCTTCGGCTCTGCCCTGCTCAGCTGTGGAGCCTCTGGCTCCATCCCCAGATCATGGGCTGATTTCCAGAGTGACCCTGCCCTCATCTCTGTGGACCTGCCCAGTGAGCACCAGGTCTCATCCTGACGCTGGTTATGGGTTGACATCCCAGCGTGACCTCAGACCTGCCTCATTACCACCAACTTGCTGGTGACTGGGAGTCTTGCTTGAACTTGGCCGTGATCTCCAGGTCTGCCCTGCTTCTCACAGGGGAGTGGTGGTCCTGCCCTGCTGGCCGTGAGGTCTCTCCGGCTCCTGGCCCTCGCTGCACCCCAAGAGTTCCCACTGTGCTTGGGAGCAAGTTGGAAGTGCTGCTTGGGGCTGGCAGCAGCCTCCCCAGCATCTGCTACAGCGGGAAAGCTGTGAAACCACAGAGCTTTGCAGGGATCACCTTCAAAACGCTTCCAGACGCCTCCGGTGTCGTGGGAGAGGAGGTTCTCACGCTGGGTCGTGGTGAGGTCTTCCCATCCAGAGAATGAAGTCACAGTTTTGCTGCGGTGCTTTCCCCCAGCCTGGAACTTTGCTGTACACTGAGCTGGGTCCTGCCACAGTGGAGCTTGGTCACAGTTGGCCAGAGAGCAGCTGGAACAGCATGTTCTCCATGCCAGAATTGGTCCTACCTCCTTGAGGTGCAAGAGGGTGCCACGCCACCCACAAAAACACATTAGCACCTAAAGGCTGCATGGAGCAGGATGGCCCCAGGACACCTGCTGCCCACTGGCCTCCTCAGAGAGGAGCTGCCCTTGGCCTCAGCTTCTGCTGAGCTCTTGCCTCTCCCCTTGGAAGGGGTGCAGGAGCAGGACTACAGCTGGAGAGGCAGGGGCTGATGCTGCTGGATGCAGACCTTGAGTTTTCTGGCTACTCAAGGTTTTGCAGCTGACAGCATCCTGTCTGAGCACAGCCAAGCTATCGGCAGGAGTTGGGATCTGCAGACCCCAGCTGAGCTCTTGCAGCTGCTTCCCTTTGGCTGAGAGCTTGGGAGCAAGAAGCGAAGAGCTGGGGGTCAAAAGGAAAGCAAACACTGCTGAATATGCAGTGCCGTGGTGGCTTTATGGAAAGGAGCGCGTTGTTATGGGAGGACACAGGGCCAAGCAGGGTGCCATGCCACCTGGTGCCCAGGGCATGGCAGCCCCTTAGCTGGGTGGTCACCCTGGGGAAGGCACCAGCACTGCTGTTGCAGTACAGAGGTCTGTCTTTGGGTGTCTGGGGTGCATGGAGAGGAAGAGTTTGCTCCCCACTGCGATGAAGGACCAAACCACCCAGCTCCCTTCCCACCTGCCGAGCCCAGGGCAGAGGCAGCTGGTCCATCCTCCACAGCCGGCAGTTCTTGAAAGAGCAAATACTGAGTGTGCAAACCCAGGGCAGCCTGGTATCTGGTCTGTTTTAAAAATAACCCTTGTTGAGCTCTGTTCCCATACTCTCCTTGGGAGAGGAATTTGATGTGCCTATAAAATTAGTTGAGTGCTTTTTTTCTCCCCCTCATTAATATGAATGTGACAATGACAAGCAGGAAGGTTTGGTTCCCTGGGGAGGAGAGATGTCCCAGGCGTCCTCAGCGAGTCTTTCAGATGGTATGAGTGCTGATCAAGGAGCAGGGAAGAAATAAGTTCCTGTAATTCTGCCTCTGTAGGAAGAAATAAATGTATTTCTGCCTCTGACGTGACAACATAAACCCCAAACCTCCAGAGACGCCCTTGTGCTGCTGCCCCTCCATATGCAGTGCAGTGGAGGACAGTGTTTTAATATACGTGTAGATCATGAATCCAGGTGCAGAGGGTGTAAGTATGTGTGTATTGGTGCATGTATACATGCACACACTTGCTTTTTACCTTAGAAACACGGATTTTTGTCCTTTTTTGGCAGGCTTCTTCCCAGTAACCAAGAAAACACTAAAGTAATCTCTTATTTTTTCAATTCTAGGTTTAAAGAATAGAAGTTCTTAATTTTGAACGTTTCTTTCTTCCTAAGGTTGGGTTCTTTGAGTCTTTAAGCAAAATAAAACCAAAGGGTCAGACTTTCCCTCCTATTCAGTGGTTCATTCCTGTTGGGATGTTGCATCTGTTGGTTCTTAGGAATCTTTCTGGTTTCTAAAGCATAGACAATATTTGAGTTTCTGCTGTTGGAGGACAAGGAAGGGGAAGAAGATGTGTTTGGAGATGAAAAAAAAATTATGCGTGTTATGCTTTAAAAGGTACTCCCTTGCCCTAGATAAGCCGAGAGATAAGGTGGTAGTGGTCAAAAGAGAGAGCTCATCTGTGGGAAAGTTCAGCAGGTGAGTTGTCTTTTAGCCAGGCAATGACTGTCATGTTCATGTGCGTTTCCTGGTCCCGGACTTTCACCAAAGACCTGGAAAGCTGTGCATTTTGGTTTCCAAAGCCACAGAAGAAAGGTTTCCTCGTCAAGCTGCCTCTGTTGATGTGGGATGCAGCAAGCCCATGGTTGGCAGTGCACACCGGTTGCTCCCGCACTCCTGGAGTGTTGGGACCCAGTTTGGGGCTGACCCCAGTGCATTTAGCTCTGGTGTCATTCTGCTTTCCACAGCCTGCTTAGCAAGACGTGCACTGGGTTTGGATTTACTGGGTGTTTTGAGGACCAGGAGGCTCTTAGCTGAGGAGAGGTGGTATTTCAAGCTTTCTTTGCTCATTCAAAGATTGCTGGGGGCAGCAGGCAGAGGTATCCTCCCTTGGACAGAGGAGAGGTGTCTCCCACCTAGCTGCTGGACTGACTGCCAGGATCAACATGAAGATGAGCTTGTCTGTTCATCCTGGGGATGTGCAGTCCAGGTCTCTTCTGGTACTTGCTTTCTGTGGTTGTGCCCGCATTGTGCCAGGGCACTGTAGCCTTTCTGCAGAGTGCCAGCGGGCTGCTAGCTGGGATGGACCACCGCTCCTGTCTGCCTGTGCTGCCTGTTCTCTGCACAGTCCTATCTGCAGCGTTCACATCTGTATTTATGTTTTTGGCGGCTGCTCAGCCCTGTAGTTATCCTGACATTTTCATGCTGAGCTTTGTGGCCTTTAGCTGCTCTGTTGGAGGAAGCTCCTATTATCTTTTCTCAACACAGCACAAATACTTGCTGCCTTCTTCTTCCCAGCCAAGAGCCAGCTGGGCATCACCAGACAGCTTTTCCCAATAGAAGATGCCTCCCTCTCAAGCCCAGTGGGTTTTCATATACTTATTTCATTCTCAGGTGCCTGTCTCTGCAAACAGGTTCTGCTTTCCCCAGCTAGCTCGTGTGCGTGACAAGCATGGAGCAGTTTTGCCCTGTGCCTTCCTGCCCCACATGCTCGCAGGTCAGTGGCTGCCTGTATGGGCTGGGCAGCCCTGCCAGTGGGAAAACTTGACATTTTTCTGTGTAACGCTTGCATTTTGGGAATGCAAGCGTGTGCTGCAGGCTCTGTGCTTGAGACAGCTCTTTCCAGGTGGGCCATGAGGTCTGCTCTGGATGCAGCTGCTCTGTAGCATCCCCTCTGCAACCCTGAGGTTTTTGGTGTTGGTTTTGGAGTTGTCAAGGCACTTGGGGCACCCTGGCTGTTACCCAGAGTTAACTGCATTTGGGCAGGAGCGGTCCGTTGGCAGGAATGGGTGGCCAGCCTGAAGATGCCTTGAGAAAGGAAGTGTAGTCCTATGGCTGAGATAAGGTAGCTCAGGCAAGCTGGGATCGACACTTCTGTATGTTTGTTTAGCATTCAGTCTAGTGAGACCCAGATTTTAATTTAGAGCACATCACCTGGACATCCTCACTATGCTAAACCCTGCAGAAAAGGAGGGCTGTCAGTTCACCCCTCCCTACTTGGTGGTAATGACTCTGTGTCTGTGCCTTCTTCATTAGCTGTGCGGAAGATTAGTACTGCAATTTTTTTTTGTTGCAGTAGTTCTTGTTCTTAATTACAGGGGAAACCTGTAATCAAAGCAAAAAGTGTCATAAGCTTTGTTGTTGCTGTTCTCGTCTATGACAAGCAGCAATGACAGCAAGTCAGCTTCTGTTTCCACTTTCCTTTGCTGGTCAATGAAAAGTGCAGGGAAGTCCATTGTCCTCCAGGCTCTCTTGGATCTGGGTTATTGGGACCCAGATGGAAACCAGGCACACACCTTTCCCGGGGTGCTCCCACGTACTGCGTTGGCAAGAGCCTACACATAACTTAGGTGAGAAGAAACCAGCATTTTGTTGTTAAAAGGAGCTGCAGGACATGCAGATGTCTGAGTGGAGATGATACACATCCTGCTGCCACGTCCTGCAGCAGTTGAAGGTTTGGGGTTAGAGTGATTGATGAGTTTAATTCAGTCTGGTGTTCCCATCCGGATCTCAGCTGCTGGATTGCTCAGTGCTAACCACAATGTGAGCTGGTACCCAAAAACATCTTGCTGTGAAGATGGAAAACCAAATTTATCCAAACAATCAAAGTCTGGCATGTGAAAGCAATGTGTGCTTTGCTGTGCTCTTCTTGTTGCCCATGGGTAAGCAACCTGCCTTTCCTTCATTTGATGATGCCTCTGATACGAGGGGCGAATGGGAATGAAAATAATTGCTTTGTTGTTATTTTTGCACAGACAAAACTTGACTACTGGGTAGCTGCAAGATAATTAACAAAATTTGGTGGTGGTATAATGTGTAAGTATCTTGCTCTCCTAGATAATGATCTAAGAGAGCACCTCCCTGCCTTAGACACTGGTATCTATTCAGGTCAGTTTATAAGATACAAGGCTTATGTTAATTTTAAAACTGATAAAGATGAATGTTTCTTAAATCCTTCTGACTTCAAATACATTCATAGTTTGTAGCACTGTAGTGCCTTTCATCTGAGGAGCTGCAAGCAGTCAGCAAGAAATGAGGCAGCTGGAGTCCTTGCCCTCCTTGCGAGAGGAGGCACCTCTGCAGCAGGGCTGGGAGAGCGGCAGCAGGAACAGGTCTGAAGGGGTTCAGCAAATACAGGCAGGGCTGGGGACTGGATCTCTCTCCTCTTTTCAAGTGTGTGGCTTAACTATTCAACAGTTGTAACAGAGGGGGAGTGGTATTGGCAAATAGAGCAGATAAAATAATTCCAGGTTTGAGCAGAAATTATGAATGCTGTGCTCTGGATGTAGGCTTATCCTCGCCACCCAGAGGTGAAGATGATCAGAAAAAGGCTCTTGAGGATGCTCTGCTTTCTCCCTGAGTGGGCTGAGGCTTGGTGACTGTCACTGGCCATGGGAAGGTTTGAAGGCAGTCGTTCGTACCTCCTTCAGCAGGCTGCCTCCCTGCTAGGGGTGCTGTGTTTGGGTAATTACGTGGAGGTGGATCAGAGGCAGCCCTGCATAGCCTCCCTTGTTGCAGTCAAATGGATGTTCTGCTCAGAGCAGTTAGTGGTGACTGTTGGGAGACACCCCCTGTACTTTCTACTGCTCCGTGGGTGCCAGCAGAGGCTTTCTCTGCAAAACAGCTTCCCATCAGAAACTTGCCTGTAGGTTTTTTAGAACGACCTCATGCACTAGTCTGAAGTAGGATTGGGTTTTGCATTTCTTCTTCATCTTCAGTTAGTGTCTGCTCAGATTCTTCTCCAGGGTTATCAGACAATAACAGCTACATTCTCCAAAATAGGATCACATCCCTGTCTCGAATGTCACAGAAAGTCTGGTGGTTCCAGCCTGTTCCACCTCGGGCAGCAGCTGCTAGGAGCTCCAAAATGAAGGGGGACAGGATGACAGAGGACTGGTTATAGAAATGGAACTCTTCTCCTGTAAATAAGTGCTTTGAAACCTGTTCTGGGTGACTAGGAAATTAGTAATTTCCATTTATTAGCATTGGGTCTTTATGAAAGCAGGTGACGGTTTTGCTTGCTCCGTGTGGACACCTGCAGCTGGCAGGGCCAGGGCTCTCCCAGCAGCAGCCATGAGGACTAGGTGGCCGGGATGTCACTGCAACACTGAAACTGGGGTTATGCAGTGTCTTGCCCCTGCTGTGTAGCAGCCTGCCATGGCAGTCACTTCATGGAGGATATTTGCTGGCCGGTGCCCCGAGCTGCGCTGCAAGGGTCTGACTGGAGCGTGGAGCTCAGGGCTGGGTGGCTAAGCTGCTGCCACCATGGAGGTGGCGTCAGATGTCCAGGGTGGTGGGGCAGGGCTAGTCGGCTGCTTTGGAAGTCAAGTCAGGGAAATGTGCTGCTCCCTGCTGGGCATCCGCCCCTCCCGCCCCAAATACTCCCTACCTGACTGCACTGCAGGCACAGAGCCATCCAACAGCGAGCTGGTCCTCAGTGCTCAAGGTTGGGATGGAGCAATGCTGCAGCATCCAGATAGGAGCCTGGAGAATTTCAGGCTTATTTTGCATTTCCTAGATACTTTTCAGCTGAGGTTCCCAAAGCACGTTTCAAATAATAGGCAATTTGTCCTTTTACTGCCCCTTTCAGGCTTGCAAATGCTATTTTCCTTTTCCACAGAAGCAATCTTGTGCGCAGGGAAGCTGCTTGGCCTCTGCGGACACACGTAGTGCAGCCAAGGCCAGGAAAGGATTTATTTAAGAGTCCCAGTCCTGAGTTCTCCTTTTTATGCTGTTTCTGCTGGATTTGGGTCTATGGCTCTCCATGAAAAAGAGTGAAGGCAAAATAGATGCTACATGGAAGCACATCGGGTGATGGGTCCCAGCCAAGCTTCAGATCTGCTCCTGGTGTCAGGGTTTATGAATTGCTGTTATTTTGAGAGGTTGCTTTGTACACTTAATAGGTGTGTGATTGATCCTGGTGCCCAGGAGATTGGCTGTTTTCATCAGGTCATTTTTTATTTATAACCTAAAGCAGCTGGAAGTTTCCTCCTGGAGGGAGCGGAGGTCCCCGGAGTCGCACTGGGCTGATGGCAGGGACACGTCCTTCTGCTGTCTCCAGCTGGCTGTGAGTTGGCATCGGGGTGAGTCCCAAGAGCCGTGGCGGCTTGAGCAGGGGGCTCCCTCACCCTGGTATGGGGGTGAAGCGGAGGAGAGCCTGGTGCCAGTGCAGGGACCTCTCAACCTTGTTTGGTCTCCACAGGAACAGCTCTGGAGAAGGACCTCCAGCTCCTCCCAGCCTGCGGCTCCTCTTGCAAGGAGAGCCTGTGCCAGGAGAGACAGCGCTTGGGATGGAGTCTGCTGTCCCAAAGGAACTTCCCCTCCCTCTCTCAGGCCAGCCCCGTCACCACCCATCCATCGGTTTAAAAATAGCTTTTGGGGTCTTTTTAATCTGGGAAGCCTCAGGCTAGCAGTAAGAGTTGCTGGGAGAGGCAGGGAGCGATGTGCCTGAGCATGCACGCAATTCAATTAACCAAC
The DNA here is from genome assembly GCF_947461875.1 of Haliaeetus albicilla. Classification (NCBI taxonomy): domain Eukaryota; kingdom Metazoa; phylum Chordata; class Aves; order Accipitriformes; family Accipitridae; genus Haliaeetus; species Haliaeetus albicilla. The sequence continues at coordinate 7,686,901 of NC_091504.1, read as the reverse complement.
ACAGTGTAAAACACGACCAAGCTCCCTGTCCCCCTTGCCCAGAGTCAAATCAGCTATCTCTTTAATGAGGGCCTGCCTCGTGCCTCGGTCAGCTAATTAAAGAGACCATGCCAGTAAGCCATGGCACCAGGTTGACGGTGGGGAGCTTTTCTGAGCAGGATGTGAAGGGAATAAGGATCACGCTGGCAGCAGCTGCTTGGCTGGGGGCCCTGTGAATTCAGCTCACCCCCACCGAGCTACTGGAAATGGAATATCAGGTTTTAAAACCCAGTTATAAATACGAGCGCAGGAGCTGATGCAACAACCCCAGCAGACGAAAGCGAGGTGTTTAGAAATGGGAGACTGCTGGCGGGGAAGGCAGAGCTGCCCTGCTCCCCCCACCCCGCCGTGAAACCTGAGGCGGCCCCCCCAGCTGCGGAGGGGCTCCCTGCCGCCTTCCACTCCCCCCACCGAGACCACGCATAAGGGACAACTTTGGGCTTCAATGAGTGAATTAGCCCGTGTAATTAGCGGGCTAGGTTCACTCCTGGTTCTCCCCCCCTCTAATAAGTGTGGGACTTTCCCTTGTCGGCATATATATTTATATATACATACACTAACGTATGTGCGAGCCATCATCTAAGCAGCTGGAAGCCCGCTCGGCATGGGTAATGGTTATTGATAGATTTTGTTGGATGCTGCTTGTTCAGTCCCCTAATGCAATTGCCAGGCTCAGCACTGCCCAGCTCTTCTGCAGGACCAGGGACCAGCTCTGGAAATGCGATACTTCTCCCAGCGAAGCACAAAACCTGCTCCTCTCCCTCCCCGTGATAAGATGTGATATGTGAATATTTCTCTTGCTGGAGAGTATTTATTAAGATTTCCCCTGCTCAAAAAGGGTGGTTTTCAGGGCTGTTGCTGCTCTGCCTGCTGGAAAGCGCCGTGGTCTCCAAGTCTTAGGAAAAATCTGGGGGCATCCAGGTTGCCCCGTTCTGTCGTTGGTCTCTCCTGCGCTGCTCACCTTGCTGCACCTTTGCTTAGCAGCAGCCAGCAAGCCCTTTTCTCTCCATCCACAGCATGGCTTGGCTGCCAGTGTTGGTGCTGGCGCTGCCTGCGGCATAGGGGGGCTGCCAGTCCTGCTCAGCAGCTGCCTGTGTTGTGCTGGGGGGAGCATCATCCATGGGGTGTGTACCCAGCTATAGGTGAAGTCAGACACCAACAGTAGCTGGAGTTACTGTTTTCTTGGTAGTGTGCTGCCTGTGTTGGGCAGCAGCCGATCTGTGCCAAGGTGGGGCAGAGAGGGGCTGGATGGGGAGGAAAGGGAGAGGGAGAGGGTTTTGGGGCAGCGTGCTGCGCCCCAGCAGCACCCATGGGTGTTTTCTGGCTGAGGTCTAGTGTGAGAGTCCCGGCTGCAGTTGGCTTATCACCTGCAGTGCTTCAAGGGTGGAAGTACCCAGACCAGGCCACCTCTGCTCCTGGAGCCTCTGGCTGCTCCAAAAATTCTGTTACCTTTAATAGAAATAATGTCCTAGTCTGACTGGGGCAAATCAGGGTCTCAGTGGATTTAGATGGGGTGAGGCCCTCGCACTGTAACCTCTCTTGGTTCAAAGAAATTACTGTAATTTGTTAGGAGTAGATCTTTGTTTGGAATTTAGTACAGAAATTTGTACCTGCCAAAGAATATTTCAGGCTGGTGTAGAAGAAACACAGAAAAGACTCTTGAGAATAATAAACTCCATAGGTTTCAAAACAATTTGTTGAGCAGCTTAATAGTTTGATACCTGCGAAGTTCTTTGCAGGACTTTCCCACGAGGCGTTTAACAGTGGGCGGAGAAGCATTGGGAAGCAATATGTTCAATAAGGTAGGAAGAAACAGAAGTGCTCGGGCGCGGGGGCTGCTGGCTCTTGGCTCTGTGCCAGCACCTGGTGTGCACTGCACCTTTCCATCTCACCTATTTTTCTCTTCAGCATATAGTTTTGTTCCTTTACAGCAGGTAGTCCCTGAAATGAGTGTGGCACCAGCCCACGAGTCTGTATGAAATAAAATGCCAACCCCCGCTGTGGCTCCTGCAGTCCAAGCCCCCCTCCTTGCACTTGGTGCGTGTTCGTCTTGCAAAGCGTCCTGCGACTTCATCCCTGAGCATCTGCTTTGGGACACTTTGGCCAGGTTGGTTTGTGTCTGCAAGGGGCAGAGCTGCTGTTTCTGCAGGCCCTGGGGAGGGCAAAGAGCTGACAAGCAGATGTTGGTGCCAGCCCCAAACCTGCTTCCCATTTGGGGACATTGTAGTTGCTGGAGCTGCCGTTCAGAGCTCTGGGGGCCGCATCCCTGCACACCCCACATCCCCTCGCCCTGTCCATAGGCGCTGCCTGTTCCAGGCAGCACTGACGGCTTGCTGGGCCGAAAAAGATGTGCTGATATAGGCGAGGGATATGCAGTCACTCTGGTATTTTAAGCCCAGCATCACTAAATCTCCTCTGAGCCTGGGTAGGAGCCGCAGTGCCTAAGCTGCCTGTGCGTGTGTCTAGCACCGGTGCCTACAGCCGGCGGGATCAAGCAGGAGCTGGGACACGGCATCAAAACCCTCCTTGTGCATCCATGTGCGAAGTCCTTTAGGTGTCGCGCTGGAGCGGCGAGTTCCCCTGCGAGCCCTCGGCCTCCTCCTCCTCCTCACTTCCCGCCTGGCTCTCTGGAGACTTCGGTAACTCTGTCTCCTGGCGTCTGGCTCGGGACGAGTCACGAGGAGCTGCGACTGCCGCATCGCCTGGCACGCCACAGGGCCGCCACCGCCGGCACGTTAGGAAGGGGCTGGCACGGCTCTAGTCCTGTGGGTTGGAAACATCTCTGGGGACCTGGGGTGCTGCCCCGGTGATGCTCGCCCCCACCCCGTGGGGGGCTCATGCTGATCCCTGCTCCCCCCGGAAAGGTATAAATCACTTTCCCTTCATTAGCCAGCCGGGTGTCTGGTTACTCTGGGCTCCAAAGCTTCCTCCTCGCGGGGCCATGTGCTGTCTCACATGCCAACAGTTTGCTCAGGGCTCTTGGCCGGCTTTGGGGAAAATCTAAGTTTACCGGCGGTGACGCATTATGGGTAACGTTTTTGGGGCAGAGGGCTGGGAACCCCCAGGGCAGAAAAAAGCATTTCCTGTTGCTCGATGTCCCATGCACTGATGAAGCAGAAATGCAGCTCTGGGGTGGAATGGAGGTTTGCAAGGGGTCAAAACTAGGAGCTACCCCTACTCTGCATCTGCTCCTAACCCTCTCCCCCAGGGATGGACTGTCTGTGTCCTCTGCTGGCTGTCTCACCCTTGGTTTTTTGTCCTGCTGTTGCTTTACCTCTCAGCTTTCCATTCATTTGCCCTAACTTTCCATTTTCTTGTTCCTTTTGCAGCTTGAGTCTTGGTCCTTTCTCCTCCTGCTGCCAGCTCTCTGTCCACCCCTGGGTCCCGAGCCGGCCTCTGGGTCATGCTGCCCCACGGGAGGGGAGAGCCCCGGGCTGGAGGAGAAGCTGGGAGTTCTCCATGGAGTGCTCCTTTGTGGGAGGGCGGGTGCGTGGGGGAGTCTCCAGGAGACCCCCAGCCCAACGTGCCACCACTTCAAGTAGAGTTGTCCAGGAGTAAAGTGAACTGTGTTTATGGTGATGTATTAAATTGCATCTGCAGTCCGCTTTCAGGGCCTGTCCAGCCCGAGCGGGACATGGTATGGGCTCAGCCTCGCGTGCCCAGCCTGTACCTTTGTCACGGCTAAGCTATTTTTGGGCTGGCTCATTTTGTTCCTGCCCTGGCATTTCCAGGGTGAGCGACATCAGAGGCTCCGGAGCTGAGCCGCTGGAGAGGAGGATTCGGTGGTGGAGCTCTTGCAGAAAGATTGGATCATTCAGTTCAAAGGTAGAAGATCCCTCTTCTCTGGAGGCAGTTCAAAAAGCCCAGAACTGCTTCCAAACCTCAAATTATCTGACCTTGGGCATAAATGCTCTGCCGCTGTGCAAGGCAACCCGTACCAGGCTTTGTGTTCCAGGAGGGCGCTTGCCGCAGCAGGACCCAGCCGAGCACTTGGGGCCCGCCAGGGTGCTGTTTGGGGAGCTGACTCTGGTCTCCCTGACCTGATGGTGGCCCTTGGAGCTGCCCGGTTGGCAGCAGTACCGGTGCCAGGTGCCATGTCTCTTCCTCAGGTCCCTCTCCTGTGTGGCAGCACCTGCAGCTCATGTGTCCTGTCATCCAGCTGAGGAGTGTGAGAAACATGGGTGCAGGTGGATGAGAGCAAGGGGAGGCAGAAGCTGCCTCACCTCCCAGGTGGAGGACCATCTTGAATTCAGCGCACCAGCAGAGCATGCGGTGGCTGGAGGAGGGTGACACAGCAGGTCTGGCCCCATCACCCCGAACCAAGTGCCTTGGGTATAGCTGTCCCACTTCGCTCTGGTGAACCCAGTAGGCATATCCTGTGCTTGCAACCTGCCTGCCTTCTGCCACCTCCCCTTTTTCTGATGGACGCAGGGTTTGCTGAGTCCTGTCAGCACCAGCAGCCCCGTGTCCCCAATATCTGCAGCTTGAATCCTGGCCTTGCAGGTCTGAGCATGCTCTCTGGTTGTTGTGGCTTTGTTTCCCCTCGGTTCACACCAGAAGATGGATGTGGGACAGCTGCTCGCTGAGGGAGGTGCGTCTAGGTGTGGAAGGGGCAGATAGGTCCCCTTTGACTTTCCCTTGTTGGTCTTAGCTGGTCCCTAGAAGAGCCACCACTGGCAGAAAGTGTCAGTGCTTGAGAGGTGACGAAAGTGTCATCTGGGAGCCAGGCTGGCTTCATGGACCATGGCTAATCCTCCAACTGTAGGTCAAGTCTTGCTCCTGCTCCATGAGATCTTTACCATCCATTTCAGCAGACAGCAGGGTCTGGGGCTGATCCAGTTAGCAGAGGGGGGAATGTAATAAGCAAATAATATTTGCAGCTCCTCCCTGGGTCGTTGGCTGCTTGGGAGAAAGAAGCTGTTGTGTTGGGGAGCAGGATGGTTCCCGGGGAGAGGAGACCCCCATGGATTTCAGCCTCTTTCCACAAGGCAGACTGCAGTGAGAGGGGAAAGCAGAGGGGAGGAGAGAAGCCACATGGATGCGAATCTGCAAGGAGTGGTACAACACCTGATGCTGTCTAACATGCTCCCAGGGCTGGAGCGTGGTCCCTCCTGGTCCCTCTGTGCACCACGCTGGGTGCACGAAGCACCACCAGCAGCTGGGACATGGGTGAAGTAGAGAATAGATTCCCATTCCCTTTCCCAGCAGGCTGGAGGAACAGAAAGAAGCAGGTTCAGTACTAGGGATGCAGGAGAGCAGATGCCTCTCCTCTCCTTTCTTTTCCTCACGACTTTATAGTGTTTTATGAGGTCAAGCAGGTTCCCCAGCACCTCTCTGCAACCCTGCAAAGGGAGGCTGCCGGCTCTTCTGCCTGTTGGGAGAGAGAGGCCGAGCACAGCTCGCTGGGCTTTTGGGACATGCGTGCTCCCAGGGTGCAACGCACAATCCGTGGGAAATGTTGGATGGTGGCGGGAGGCGAAGGGGAAAGGAGCAGGAGGAGAACGGTGTCCCCCCTCACCCTCCCCCCGGCCCGCTAAGCGTGCGGCGAATTCCTGCCGGCTGGGCTCATGCGAGAGTATTATCCCCGGGATGAGCTCATGCACGAAGCGCGCGGGTTATTCGTGTGATTCCGGGTGCTGGGGGCACCGGTGGCGGATTCCCCGGAGTTATGCGCAGTTGCCATTTCCACGCATTCCTGGGTTAACAGCCGATCGGGTTTCGCTGTTCACAACCCCATTGAGCGCTTGGGGCGATGGCTTCCGACACTGGTGAAGTGGAGCGAAATCCCTCGGCTGTCTGGTTTCTGCTTTCCCAAACCTTGCCTTCCCCTTTCCTCTTCCTTGATCTCCTCCAGACCCTCCCTTCTCTCTCCCTTGGAGTTGAACATGTTGTAGGTTCTCCTTCCTCTTCTCATTTCTAGTCGAGCTTGAATTTGTGATGCTGGTAGAAGCTTGGTTGAGGTCATCGCTGTGCTGCGATGCTTGGAGGAGAGCTCCAGTGCCCTTGCTGGCATGTGGACCAGGCTGGTGATGAGCCCCTGCACCCATCAGTACCCTTGCTCTGCTCTGGTGTAGTGTCCTGCTTAGTGCAAGGCAGAAAAGCAGGGACTGGAGCAGGGTAATTCCCTACTGCCCCTTTGCCTCTGTTTTCTCCTCACAGGAGGACCTCAGGGAGGATGGACAGCTGAGGAAGGAGGCTTGGCTGTGATCTCTCTGTTTATAATTTAGTCTCCAACAGGTTAATGATGGGACCAGCCCTCTTAGGGTGTGTATGACTAAGTTGGAGGATCAGGTCATCTCAACTACTGCCCTCTCCCAGGCCATAAGAGGGTCTACCAGGCTCTGGGGCGTCTGCACGTGGCTCCTGTGCCACCCATGGCAAAGGATGCTCTTCAGAGCTTGGCTTGCTCAGCTCTTAGCTCTTTTCCCAGCGAGGAAGGGGCAGGGGAGCCAGCAAGGCCATATCTGGCAGGAAATGAGCTCTTCTGGGGCTATCGGGGGTCCATGTGCCAGAGAGGCTCTTGGCTGGCACCAGACTGGGCTATGTCCCAGCCCACACCTCACCTTGCCAGCCGGGATGGTGACCCCACTGCCTATACCCAACTGGCCAGCTCCATGGAAGCATGTGGGGAGAGCTCAGGTGCATCCCCAAAGGGGTGAAGCCAACATAGGTAGATTAACGTGCATCTGATTTAGTAGCAAAGTGGCTGGAGTCTGTTCAATCCCTTTCCAAGGTCATCCTAGCTTTGAGAGGGAGCATCTGCATGGAAGCTCTTGGCTGCGCTGGCATCCGCCCTGTAACTTCAGGGGGTGAATCTGCTGCCATCTCCTAGCACAGACGACCCTCCAGAGCAGTGACTTGGACCTTCAAAGTGAAGTGACCTTCAAAGCCAGTGCCAAGCAGGGAGATCACGGAGGTGATGGTGGGGAGATACTACTGCTCAGATTTCCCTGGTTCCAAGTCAAGGAGTGAGGTGAGTGAGGAGAAAGCCTGAACACCCAAAATGATTTTCCACTCTGAATCCAAGGGTCTCTGAGACCTGCAGGGGAGAATCTGCTCATCCCTTGGGGCTGTGCAGGGAAGCTCTTGGAAAGAAAACCATGGGAAGATTTGACTGGTGTGGAGTTTACGTGAATTTTCTGCTCTCCAGAATATCGAAGGTGTTGGGTGAGCCTCAGGGGGGTTAGTGGCCAGGTACTCTGCAGGTGGAAGTGCTGGTGCTGGCTCTCATGCATCTAGCCCTGAGAGCCGCGAGCGTATCCCCCTCTCCTGCTCACCTCTGCAAGGATGGGAACCGCATCCCAGTACAACGGGGAAGAGTTGCTGGTCTGAGTCGGCATTGGATGCTCTAAAAGGTAGCCTTTTTAAAGAAAAATAATGCATGAATTGCCCTTTTTGTGAGAGTTCCTGTGCTGCCAGTTTGTTAGGATGTGAACAAGAGGCATTTATAACAGCAGCCTCAGAAAAAATTTGCTGAAATTGTGTATGTTGAATGGGGCAGAGGACTAAACTCACAGAGACTGATTTTATTGTTTTTTTTATCTTCTGTGCTGTAAAAAGCAAAAGGTGGAGCAATGTGAGTATATATAAAACGTGGTAATGGCACTTCAGAAAAATCTCATGGTGAAAACTGGAAGAACACACCTGTAATTGTAGCAAATGTGTGCATGCTGCCTTCTGCCTGTGCTGCCAGCAGCTAAACCCTTACTATTTAGATACAGGCGCTAGCATGGTGTCCTGCTCTTCTGGCGAGGGGATCATCTGACATGTTATTTTATATATACTAGCTGTGCATTACAGCTGTGTTAATGTTGTTACATGAACCTTTTTAATTTCCTGCCATTCATTTTTTTCTGTGCAACCTTAGGATGCTGCGAGTGAAGTTTCCTGTGTGTATGTGGGTGTGTGGAGAAAGAGAGAGGGAGGAATGCGGCTGGTTGGAAAGGAGACACTCGGCAAAGCTCCCTGGTAAGGGAGGGAGACCGGAGGAGACGGGGGTAAGCTGGGCTCCGACACCCATCCAGAGCGATGGAGGGAAGGAAGATGGAAAGAAAACACAGCCTAAGATCAAACACATGAGTGTGTGCTGAGCGGTGCCGATTCAAAACTTCTCCTTCTTTAGCAGGAGAGAGGTGAAGGGTGTTGACATGCTAAGTGGTCGCAATTAGGCCTGGGAGTTAACACCTTATTAAGCGGGACTGGGGGCAGTTGGCACCTCCGCGCTTCTGTGTCTGCAGGCTCAGCCAAGACAACAGCACAGAGGGACTTGTTCCCAGGCTTTGGGGCTGCGCTGTTCATTTTTGACATCGATAAAACTCTTCTGGCTGCCGGGCAAAGCAGCAAACCCTGCTGAGGACGAAACGGGAGTCCTTTGGCAGTCAGAGGAGGCAAGGGCTGCAGCCCAGCACTGGCTTCGGTGGCACCCGGCGTCCTCCCCGGCGCTTCCCTCCCTCCAGCTGGCTTTACCACCGCACGATGGCAGCTCCCGGGGGAGGTGCTGCCTTGGCTCAGGTTTACTGTTGGGGTTGCCGGCACCATTCTCAGCTTCAGAAGGGAGGGACTGATCCTGTGCCCACTGAAATCTGGGCCGCAAAGCTCCTGGGGGCTGGGATGCAGGGACCTGGGCAGTGTGACCTTTCCTGCGTGACTCCAGCTGGTAATGGAGCGTGCATGTGCCAGGCACATGCCTTTGCTTCTCCATCCTCAGATCTGATGAGGTTGACATAGAAGCATCAGGCATCATACAATCTATGATACAGGGCTCTTTTTCTCTTCTTGTGCCATGTTTTCAATTATTTGCAATCAAAGGGCTAGAAAATATGCTTAAAATTAATTAAAAAAAAAAAGTGAGATGATAGTGGCATAGGAAGAGTGCTGGAGCATGAGCTTTATGGGAAACACCAAATGGCGTAAGGCCCATGGCACAGCTGTGTGTGCCAGTCCAGCTGCCCGGAGTCGCTCTGCTCTTTATTTTGTGCATTATTAGTTTGTGTAGCGTTAAACGTGTGATGAGGTGAATGAACGATGAGTGGAACCACTTTGGGATGTCCATCCCCCCACCCCACTGCAACTGCTGGTCAGCCCAAGCAAAGGAACCGGTGGGGTCTGAGGCTTTTTTTGCATGTCAGATCACAGCTTTGGAGCCCTCTTCTACAAAACTTGCCGGGAGGCTGCAACCCCAGGCTTGCTGTGAAGGTGACATCCCCCAGTGACTATACATGGGAGAGGGGGACGCCAGCCCATGAAGCGCTGTTAGTCCTGCCACGTTGCACTTTTTATTGTGATTACTGGGATGCACATCCCCGAGAACCTTTTATGAGACCCAGCCTCCGTATTTGCCCATTGGCTTTTAGTGGCCTTGTTTGTCCTGGTTCCTGATTCAGCCCATTTGGGTTTGAGCTTTGCTATGAGAAATTCCAGGGATGCCGTTGGGACTTTCTTGGGTTGTTGCACCGTTCAGAGGGTGAAACCCTGGCCGGTCAGAGGGACGGGGATGAGGACTTCCCCGGTGCAGACCCTTGGTGTGGATGGAGTAGGACGCAGCCCGTTGGGCTGGGGATATTTCAGAGCTGAACTCTCTTCCGTAGTCCGGCTGCGCATCTGTCAAAGGGGCAGGGAGGGATGTTGTGCCCTGTGAAAGGATGGGGGATGCTGCAGGGCACTGAGCTGACACTGCCTTCGTGGCCCTGGAGGCTCTTGCCTCACCATGGGCAATGGAGGCAAGGGGACGGGTTCTGCAAAGCCAAAGGGCTTGAGGGGGTGAGGAGGGAGGGTGGGATTCACCTACCCGGGGTGAGAGTCCTGCCCTCTGTGGGGACTCTGCCACGTGGACGTGCACCTGGTGGGTCCTTGTGCAGTGCTGTGAGCCTGTTGCTTGGCCTCTGTCCCAGCTTCCCCCTGTCTCCGCTGTGCCACAGAGCAGAAGTAGAGGAGCAAGGGCAGCCTGTCCGTAGACTCCCTGCGGGGAAGATGCCTGTGGTCCTTCCACGGTAATACAGATCACCAACCAGTGGGGCCATGGGGGATGCCGGAGCATCCCACCTCCAGATGGGCACCATGCAGGACGAGCTGTGCCTGCCGGGACACGGCAAGGAGATGGGATCTCCTGTACTGTTGATGGCTGGCATTCCCAGATGCAGCTGGGGAATGCTGATTTGGCTCCCAAGGATGCTTCCAGCCCCATTCATTGCAGGTCCCTGGGGTTGGGGTGTGGTAAGTCCCTGCTTGGTCAACCCGTTGTGCTGATCTGCTCCATCTCTGCACCATCCTCTGCCCTTTTCCTTGCTTCCTCTCCTGCTTCCCTTGCTTGGGAAGGGGATAGATCTGCTGGCCTCCATGCGAGCCTGTGACCTCACTGCTGTCACCATGGCAGAGCAGCATGATGTCACAGCACTGCAAATTCAGAGGAGGAGGAGCCTCCTGGCAGGCGCGAACACGCAGGAGGGGTGGGCGCGCTGGCTGCAAGGGGGAAACCATTTAACTTGAATCAGAATGGAGCAATGTCAAAAACTGAGACGGCATTAAAGATAAACTGCTGTAAATGTAATGGTTTTCAATGTTTGCTTTTATGTGACAGCTGCTTTTAAAAGCTGGCGGCTCTCCAGGCGGCGAGAGCCGTGGGTTAGCAGAGCGGCTGGTCCTCCGGCAGCGCGGCGTGCCCTTCAGAGAGAGAGGCTCTGCAGTGCGGAGAAGATGCATTTTTGTGGTTCTTGTGGTTCCCTGTGTTTTTTGGGAGAAGGAAAGAGGCGACTGGAGCACAGATCTGCAGCTCCAGTGCGCTCTGGGGCAGGCGACCGGCACTGGGAGGGCTTGCGCTGCCTGTCCCAGCATGGTGCCCGCAGCCTGCCCGCTGTGGGTGCTGCTGCCGGGTTCCCTGGGGCAGCCGGGGTGGCTGTACACCCTCTTGCCGGTGCTGCTGTGGCTGCTGGCTGAAACGAAGGCGTGTGCCACCTAATGCGATGTTGCTCGGCTCCTGCACTTGCTTTCAGCTGGCTACCCTGTGAGCGATGGGGCCGGAGCGATGGCCCCTTCCCCTGCTCGCTGGGCTGAGGTGTGGAACCCTGGGGCCGGGGTAGCCCAGGACATCGGCGTTTTGCTGTATGTAGCCTGAGGTTTTCATGTCTGCTGCTTTGGCACGGGGCTGCATGAAGGCATCTTTTACCCTGACAGCAAACCCATGGTGACAGCTACCGCGAGGGGTAAGATTAAAACCAGATGCACCCCTCTTTCTCAAAAGCTAGCTGAGCCAGAAACAGCCCTCTGGGGATGGATTGTCTGGGAAGGGCTTGGACACGCTCCTTTGCCCGTGCTCGGCCTCCGAGCTCGAAGGCACAGCTAAGCCCCAGGCGAGGCGGTGCCCTGCCGGCGCTGCCTGCCGCTGGGCAGGAGTGGGCAGCCCACGGGGCCCTCGCCCGACAGGCAGCGTCGCCTGGAGCTTGCGCACAGCCCCAGCTAACTAGAAAAGACATCTTTAATTAGAAAAAGGCAGCGCATAGTATGTGTGGCGCCTGCTTTTAAAGGGCTTTGCGTGTTGTCTTCGTTATGGGTGTGAGAATGCAGCTCACTCTCTTTTTCTTTTAGAACAAATTAAGGACACATTTCACCCATCAGGAGATGAAATAAAATACGAGCAGGGAGTAAGCGTGCCTGGTGAGCTCCCTCTCTGAGTTCAGCCTCATTCCTTGCGCCTCCTCCACCCTGCCTGCAGCGGACCCCGCGGTGGGCAGGTGCTGCCAGGCTCCTGCCTCCCCTGCCCACAGGCAGATGCCATCCCCTGCCTGACTTCGCAAGGGCCCCGTGACCTTCCTGGCTCACCTGGGCTGCTCCTGCACCCCGGGGTTGTGCTGACCAGCTGCAGTTTGGGGATCCCATAGTGGTCTGGGTGGAGATGTCCACGGCTGGAGCAGCTGGTGGAACCTGAAGCTCTTGATGGAGCTTAGATGGGAGGCAAACGCTTTGTGGCAGACCTAGGTCTGTCACATGGTGGGATTCCCCTCCTTGGCGCTGGCTGTAGGGATGAGACCCCTTCGTGGGCACCTGCTTTTCCACCTTTTTTAAATTTTTCTAAATTTTCTTTTCCTGCTGCTGGGTTTGAACTCCCCAGAGAAGCACTGTCTTAGGGCCTTGAATGGAGGGTGAGGCGTGGGTTGGAGAAAGGGATAAGGAATAAATCTGTTCTTGTGAACAATACTGATGTTGGTGTTCTGTAGCGAATGGTTCCAACTTGGCGCAGACAGCTGCCATCCTCGGCTCTGTGAGAACCATGGCAATTGGAGCCAGGAGAGGCGTGTTCGGCAGCAGTGTCGGGCTGTGCCGTGCCGTGCTGAGCACGGGAGTGCGGCTGGCGAGAGGCATTGCAGCCAGGAGAGCTGTTGGGGTGGGCACTGTGGGGGGTCTGGCTGCGGGAGCCCTGGCTGGGGGCACAGGTCTGGCAAAGCATCCTTGGGGCAGCCGTGAAGAGGCTCCAGTCCCCAGCACCGCTGTCCCGGTCCTCATTTCAATGGCAGAGCATCAGAACTGTCAAAGCCTGAGAAAAAAACCCTGGTGCAGCCATTCCTCCCCCTTCAGTAATCCTTTCTGTAAGCTGGATTTAGGGATTCACTGTGGCATTAAATGCAAATAACAAACGAGTCGGTTTTGCACCAAATGGGGGAGGAAAGCAAGTCTGGGAAAGGAGATTCTGTGCGGTAACGTAACTGTAGCTTGGAGGGGCCCACGTCTCTGCGGTGTGTGTCTCTCTCTGCGTGCCTTTATTTTCCTCTTAATACTCGTGGACTGCTGGCTTGTAACGTGACGACTTTTCAACGTCAATAATGTATTGAATAACAGTGTAAGAAACTGGGGGAAGCGTTAACTCTTTCTCCAGTCTGCAGCTTGTGGCAGCGATCCTTTGGGGGAGAGCTGTGGTCCTGTAGCCAGGGCTGGGGATGGTAAAAACCCAGCCCTGGGAGGTCCCTCGTCCTAAGATTGCTCCCTGCGCCCCAGCCGCAGGGGTGAGAACGACAGGCACATTGTCCCTCCCCATCTGCTGTCAGGCTGGCTGGTGAGTGCAGGGTAGTGCATGGTTTTATCACAAAATGGTTGAATTAGCTAGGAGTTTATCAGTGCAGTGACATTAAATGACAAGGCATTGCTTGCTGTGGAAATCTGGCACATCTTTGATTTTTTTCTCATCCTGGTGACTGAGGAGTAGCTTTTAGTGCTTCCAGAATGGATGTTCACCACCTGGGAAGTGCCTCTGCCTCTTGTCTGTACCTACCCAGCTGGGACCACTTCCCACGTCAGACTGGTGTGTGCTCCTGCCCTGTCCTTGTTGACATCTCCTGCTCACTAGGACAGTGGTTCCCTCTTTGCAGTTCCTTGGTGTTGAATGTAGTTTTTTCCCCATCATGGAGACTTCCCTGCTATGGAGCCAGCTCTCCGGCAGCGCTGAGGAATGGCTGATATCAGCAAGCAGCAGTTGTTTTGTAAATGAGTAAGCACTAACGTCGAGGAAAGGACCATTACAATTGTTAAATCTACGCTCCTCTAGTTCAGACAGAGAATTTCAGCTTTAACATTTGCAGCAGATACCCCGGCGGGAGGGCAGCTCTGCACGGAGCGGTGTCCAGCACCCCGCTCGCACTTGGCTGAAGAGCAGCAGTGCCAAGGTTTCCCCTGGGCTGATGAAAGTCGAGTTTCATAGCGCGGCCCACCGTCCGTGGGTCCGACAGAGACCTGCCATGGTGGGAGCACTGTGCGGAGGCCCCGAGCTCACCCTCCTCCTCCTGCTGTCCCCAGAGCCCCTCAGCGTGATGAGACTCATGTGCCCACTTGACCACGTTGCTTGGCGCTTGCTCTGCATGGGAGAGCTCAGCACCATCCCCTTCACCCTGCCCAAGCTGGCGCTTTGAAACGGTGGCCTATGAAACAGACTTACAGGTTTTGAGCTCTGCTTTAGCAAACCACGAGTCTTCCCAAGCCAGCTTTTATTTGTTTGAGATTTGCAAATTGTGGCCCCTGGCCTGGAGCTCCTGTTGAGGAGCGGGAGCAAGAGGGTGTCTTGGTGGGCATTGGGCAGCCAGCCAAGGTCAACCCTGTCCGTCCCTGGCAGCTGGGGCTCCTTGCTGCTCCCTGCCGCCTTCCTTTGCTTGGGGACAGGGCTCAACACATCCCCTTGACCCAGTGTTTTGGAGAGTGAGCCTGCTTTCCAGTTCCTCCTGCCCAGTTGCATTTCATTGTGCTCCATAGCATAGCAGGATAGCATGGGATGGTGGATTTGGGTGTTTGGTGAGAGCAGAGAAGCTGTGCCCCCCTCCTGGCACCCTGTCCCATGGCTACCTGCCCCATTGTGGGATGGTATTGACAACAGGAGCCTTTGTATAAATCCTGTGAAGACGTTGGAAGGTGGTAGATGGGGATGCCAGCAGCAGCACTCATCTGGGTGACACAAGCGGGACTTGCTCTGCAGCCTTGAGGTGCAATTTTGTCCTCTCTTCCTGGGCCCCATTTGCTGTGCTCATGAACACCGTGCTGGGGACAGCTTCCAGTTAATTTTCCATGTTCCTTGGAAAGCCCCACAGCTACTGATGTGTCCGCCGGGTAACACGAACACGACTGATGTTATCACTGGAGCAGCATCGTCTCTCTTCTCCTCTTGCTGTTTTTGGGGAAGTTTCTAAAGCTCTATGAAGATGGAGGCCTCGGCTCCCCGCTGATGTAAATCAGCAGCCCTTCTCCAGCTCCGCTCAGAGCAGCACTGGTTTACGTGAGCCAGGAGCAGACAGTCTGTTCCTACGTGCTCGCTGCGTGCCCTGGCCCCGCGGCATTGCCCCATGGCGTCGCTCTGCGCACCCTGCTCGCCTGGGTGCTGCTGCAGGGAGGGGGCTGCAGGGGATGCAGCTGGGAATGGTGTCGGGAACAGGCTGAGATTAGCTGGTTTCCAGCCAGCATGAGCTTGGCTAAGTCCTGTGGGGGACCCCCTCCTCCTGTTTGGCCTCAAGGAGAGGAGGGAATTAAAAAAAAAAAAAAGGGAAAATGTTGGTTTTGTTTTGGCTGGGGAGCTGGAGCCACAAGGAATGTCGGGTAAACCACAGCTCGGGTTACCCTCTTCCAGCGCACGGCGTGACACTCCGGCTGGGCGGCAGAAGGGGCTTCTCTCTCCTCGCCCCTCTAATACAGAGCACAAAGTAAAGCCCAGCCCTAGCCTGCAGGAGCTCTGCAGAAAGAGGGATTTCTGCCGAGAAGCGGCAGCCTGCAGGCAGGGCAGAGGCTGCTCGCTCCAGGTGGTAGATGGGGCTCTCTGGGAGCAGAAACCAGTACAGGTAGCACTGGGAGACCAGTGCTGTCCCCGCTATCTGCTTGACCCACTCCCTAAAACGGCCAGGGCTCTGTTTTGACTCTCAGTTTTGAGGGATTTGCTTGTAGGTGAAACCTCCCAAGGAAACTGGAGCTATGGAGGGGAGTGCTCAGGCAGGAGGGAGATGTTCTTCTCTGATGGATGCGAGTGGGATCTGAACTTCCCGAAGAACAGCCCTGGAGTCGGTGGTCCCTGGAGTGAGCTGATGGGTGCACTTTTGGGCACCCTGTGATGGGCACCCTAACTGTTGCTAGAGCTTGTACTAGTCGGGACCCTTGGAGGTAGCGCAGGTGGGCGCTGGTATTGCAGGGGATGGGGACCTTCACCTTTGTGTGTTATCTCCCACGATGTAGGGTACCTCACCAGACCAATTGCTTGGAGACCAGCTCCATGGGGGATCAGTGAAAGCTCGTGCAGAGCCTCAGATATCCCACTGAGTCTTTTCTGTTGAAGAACTGATATTTTGGCATAGGACACAACAAGAAACCTTTTTTCTAGAGTGTGTACTAAATGCAAAGACGATGGGGACCAGGACAGGGGGAGCAGCAGTTTTCCTTGGTTAGGAGCCCTGCATGTTCATGGTGCAGAGACTTCAGCTGTGAGGGGCTGTTCAGTGCCAAAAGGGTAGAGGATTTTATACTAAATGCTATAGACCTTTTCCATTATGATAACCTTAATTCAATGCAGGTCATCTATGGCACATCCCTGGGGTAGGCAAGGTTATAAGGCCACAATAGCTGTGCCACCCAGTGCAGGAGAAGCACTAAATCTTTCTCCTGACGTACAGGCGCAGTGTGTGTCCATCCAGGTAGGCTGCAACGTGGAGAGGGATCTTGTGTTGCAGCTACAGGCTGTCTCACACACAATACTTGGCTCTCTGTGATGTGACATGTTGGGTGACAGCAGGGACACGCTGTGGGACAGTTCTTCCACTGTGCAACATGTTGCTAGAGGGGAACAGGATCTCACCTGCTGCTGCCCCGTTGTGGGTGAGCAGGCAGGGGGGAGGCAGGAGCATAGGCAAGGTCCGAGGAAGGTCTCCCAAGCTGTGGGATGTGGCACCCACCCTGGGAATGCCTGTCCCCCCCTGCCCCTTGGGTGCCACTGAGAGCTTTTGGAGAATGACAGGAGGGACCTGAAAGCCCCTTTTCAGCAATGGAGAAGCAAATTGTGTTATTCTTTGGTCTCTAAAACCACTGACTTTGGAGAGGACAGCTCGAGAGGAAGGAAGGAAGACCTGAAACCAGAGTAAGAAGTTCCTGAAATGTGAGAGCAGCCTTCATCCTGATGTGCTGAGCCTCTCCTCTCCTTTCCTCTTCTAATGCTTTTGGCTGAGCACTACGTGGTGTTAAATCTTAGCTGCAAACTTTTTTGAAGTTCAGATCCTCCCTCCTGGTAATAAATCCAGCCGTGGCAGTTCCTGAGCTCCTGACGTGGATCTTCTGAGTTTACCATATCCTCTCGCGTTTGGTTTTGTTGAGTCTATTCTGACTCTTCATCACTGCAGGGACCCCACAGATCTGTTGGTGATGGGCATGTCCCCCTGCAGGGGTGGCTTAGGGTGCAGAGCAGGTTAAAAGCACAGAAGCTGTGAGCTCCTGGGTGGAGCAGAGGATCTGGGGTGTGGATCCTGCAGGTTTTGTTAGGCTCCTTAGGTGCTGTGGCTGAGCACATCCCCACGATGGGACAAGAGACGCAGTTTCCTGCAGCGCCGACCGTCAAAGCACCAGACACGGGGCGGCAGCTGGAGCTGGCCTGGGAGACAGCGAGGCGGCAGGGCTTAGCACTGGGAGCCGGAGGTCGCTGTGGCCGGGGCTCAACTCTGCTGAGTGCTGGGAGGCGAGCACCAGGCCTGGGGGCCGCGGGATGCGCTTTGGGATTTTCCCTATGGAGAGAAGGGAGATCTGGACCAAACCATTCAGCATAACAGTTTTCTGGGTAGAAAGGGCGGTGATGAGATTTGCAGTGCCCAGGCTAGAGGAAAGAGCTGTGTGGTCAGCGAGTTGTGGTCTGGCAGGATGGATGACGCTGCAGGCAGCTGCCCGCCTGCCAGCGTTGCTTTATGCCGGCACCGGCAGAGAGGTGGCGTGAGCTGACTTGCAGCTCCAGAGCTGGCTGATGCTTCCCAGCGTTTCTTGCTGATTCAAGGGCAGGCAGGTGGGGATGACTTGATGGGCCTGGAAGTTTTGATAAAGATAGCATGGTTTCCAGCCCCACGGATTAGTCTGGGGCTGGACATGCTCTGTGTAAGCGCTCCTAAGCATGCGCCTTTCCCAGTATTTCCCATGGCCGGAGCTACTGTTGAGTGACTGTGGAATTAAAGTATCGTTTGCAATTTTCTACATTCCAGAGTGGTGTCAGGTTTTGGCGGAGGGCAGGCTCCGTGTGTGCCTGCGTGCTTCGCTTGGCCTGCAAGCCCCCGAATATCTCGGAGGCCATGCACATCACTGTTGTCCTTACAAACTCCTGCTCAACTGAATGGATGGGGAAGCGTAGGAGAGCCAAACTGAGGGCAGGAGGGAGCCCAGCCTCTCAGCTGGTTGGCTGGACAATCAGTTGCCCCACACTAACACTTATTTCCAAAACAAAAATTTCACCCCGGCAACATATATGCATTTTCCCATGATTTTGAACGATGGGAAGATTGGAATCCAAATAAACCCAACTGCCCGTGGTTTTAGACATCTCGTACTCCCCCAGCATCAGGCGGGTGGTTGTCTCCAGGAAGGCTGGCCACAAAATGTAACCGAAATCCCAGTCTAAACCCCAGTTAACTCCAGCAAAAAGAAAGAAGGAAGTTGTTGTTTCGCAGCAGCCGATCCATCTGCTACCCCTTGTGGGGCCGGGGCCGGCTACGAGAAGCCAGCGGTGCTGTGGCTTTGGGTGCCTGCCTCCGTCTGTGCGGCAGGGTTAAACAAATATCAGCACTGGGTTTATATAGCAGTGGAGGATCTCAAAGCGGTTTGCAGGCTGTAATGGATTAAGCCTCGCTATGTTGCTGTGGTTGGGTTGGGATGGCATTCACAGTCTGTTTTTCTTTTGCAGTGGAGGAAACTGAGGCACAGAAACATGAGGGGTGGGATTTGTCTGTACAAATAGAGACACAGTGGTGCAGACATACATGTCTGGGCTAGGTGTCTGGACTCCCTTCGCTAGAGGATGGAGAGAAATGGGCATCACCAGAGTGTCACTGGCTTGTGTGAATGGGTGTGTAAAACAGAGGAGAGGAATGGTGTCTTTGGAGATACCCTCATCTTGCCATTGACTGGAGCAGATGCCTCCGTTGCAGACATGGAGAGGAATATGTCAAGCCTGTGCCTGATGATAGTTCTCAAGTGACATAAGAAATCTCCAGCAGAAATGGAAGTGGAATTTGGCTCTGTCATGAGCCTTGTGTATGTTTTAGTTGTCTTCCTCCACAGAGGGCTTGGCTGGCCTCACCTCAGCTTTGGGCCAAGGAGTGTACTTGCTGTTATGGAAGTAAACTTGCGAAGGGATCTCCGTGAAGGCTGTTTCAGCCTATCTCTGTTTCCTTATCTCATATGTCCATGATACCCGTCCAGGTCCTTTTCCCTTGTTCAGCTGTGCAGTGTTTTCCTGGCAATACTTGAACTCAACAGGACATGGCTTGAAGCCTCAGCTGAATATGTGTGTGGGACTGTATTTCTGTTGGTGGAAAAGTGCTCCTAAGTCACCTTTCATAGGAACCATGGGGTTGCATGGATGCAAAGAAGAATTTGGAAGCAGGCAAACACTTGTGCTTGTGCTGGAGCAGCTCCTGAGGCTTCCCATACCCCGTGGGAGTCATTTGTAGATAACCAAAATACAGTGTTAAGTTGTAGGGCTCTTGTATCCTTGTGAAGAGTCATTCAAAAGTGAGATTAACTTGCTTTAAGATGAGCAAAGGTTTCTGTCTGGACAAGGGGAAAGAGGAAAGTCCAGCACTGTCCAGTAGAGATGAATGTGTAGGAGCAGGTGTCTCTCTTTCCTCCACTGGACTAGGGAGGCATCTCTAGAGGCCTCCTGATTCTTCACATCCATTGACATCTCCTGAATCAGACAGGACACATCAGGTGTTGAGCTCCTTCCGTGGAATTGTGGGGCAGTAGTCAATATTCCAGCAAGGTCTCCAAGGCTGATTTGGAGCTTGAGACATCCTTAATCATCATATTCCTCAGACAGACACCTCTGCTCTTTACTTAATCAGCTACATGGCTTTGAAGCAACTCAGATGATATCTCCTACGGACTGTCTGCCGTTGTGGTGTGGCTAGTTCATGGGAAGGATGTTATGAAGAGTAAGTAGGTAGTTTGTATATTTGTATATATACATATACATATACATACACAGCAGTGCTTGGAGAAGGAAATAAAAGCCAACTGGACTCTCCTCCTGGTGCTCAGATTTGGGAAGTCAGAGAGGTTCTTTGATGACATGGTTATTCCACTTGCATCCTCCCAAGAGATCCTTCTTGTTCGTGTCCTTTCCTTGGAGCACCTGTGAAGGCAGCCTCTAACTAGCCTGCCTGTAAGGCAGAGAGGCAACTGCCCAGGTCTTTGAAACGCTTCCCTCTGGTTAAGGTGCTTGGACTCCCAAGGTCTCTCTTGTTTTCAGAAACGCTGAATAATGTAGAGGTTTTCCTCCAAAGATGCCTGCTTAGTGTGGATATTTAGAACCCCCCCGCCATGCATAGCACAGTGCCTTGTCAGACACTGGGAATGTTTTCTTATCCCTTTGGTATGTCATTCATGGCAGGATGATGATTCACTCTTAGGACATGACTTTGGGGTAGAGCTTTGGTTATCTCCAACCCCATCCAGCCGCCCAGCTGGGGTGAGCAGCTCCATTGTGACGCTTCCTCAGTGCATCTCATTAGAGCACCGCAAAACCGAGGTCTGACATGCCAACGTTCCTCCGAGTGAAGCGGATGAGCTCATAATACAAGGTTGCCACTGGGTTTGCCCGTTGCTGAGCGCATGTTCCAGACTCTTGACTCATTTCCCAGGACTGAAGCGTGTAGCCCACTGTCTAACCCCGATTTCCCCAGCGTGCCTGAGGTTAGGAGGGGAACAATAGAAGGAAAGGACCCTCTTGGATTTCCTCTCTTGATATTTTTCACTGCATTCATATTCATTCTCGCTGTTTCTATTTTAAAAATGTTTTCTTGTGCAATCTGTGTGGGTATGTGCTGCTATATTTAATACTTTGCTAGCATCAGATTTTGCTTTCAACGGCTTTGAAAACAAAAACAATAAAGTAAATCCTCTTGCAGGAGGTCACTGAGGTGGAATGGCATTTTCCCAAGTGCTGACATACTTTGGATTTCTCCCTGCTCCCCGTTCAAGTTATTTCCCGCTTGCCAAGAGGCCCTTTTCCCCCCATCAGCTGTCCCCATGCCCAGTGACGAAGATGATGTGTGGTGCATGGTGCTCCGGGCGCTCGGCTGTGGGTGTGCAGGGCTGGGTGACCGAGGGACTTCCATTTTGCTCATCATGGAGGGCACGGAGGGTGCTTGTGTGGAGCAGTGCCAGAAGCATCCATCATGAGTCCATCCATCTGCTGCTCTTGCAGGACTTGTGCTTGCAGGCTCCTTGGTTTTGGGAGCTCATTGATCCCTTAGCCTGAAAATGTCTCTTAGTTTTTAACATCAAGGTTTTGGACCATCATGGCAAATCTGTCTCCAGCTTCTTCCAGACACTGTTGGTTTCTCCTGGAGAAGCTGGTAGGTGCGATGAACCATTGAACTGCACCAGCTGGCCAGCCCAAGTAGATAGGAAGCCATTTGCAATCCCAACTGGAATTGTCACATCAGGAGTCCCCCGGCCCACCACTCCAGAGCTTCTGCATCGAAGCTGGGGCAGAGCTGACCTGGAGAGGTCCTGCTGATGTCCTGTCCTGCAGGAATGCACTCTTGGTGCCCAGATCTCTTGAGCGCAGGAGGACAGTGGTCCCAGCTCCCCTGCACAGCCATGCAAGTTGCCTGGCACTGACCGGCAGGCCTTGTGGAAGCAGCTGTGCTGTATTCTGAATTTTCCAAAGTTGGGTTACGTAGGAACTGAGGCTCCTACTGCTCTGTTTTATTTTTGTTAGCCACACTATTTAACCAGCAGAATTGTTTGCAGAAGCAAAGCACTTTGGTCCCCAAATCGTTGAGCTTCCGGTTTCTATCAGCTCTCAGTAGGACAGCGATCATGTGCTAAATCCCAATTAATCATTAAGAAGATATTTGAGGTTTAGCAGCTGTGTTATAAGATACAGTTTTTACTGGTTTCGACCTCAGTTAAATATGTTTTTAATAGTGGATGGTATTTAATTAAACATAAAATAACAGAGGCTTATTAAATCTAGAGAGACCTTTCTTAGCGATGGATATTGAATGTTAAGTAAATACCAGTTGGTCATTAGAAGCATATTCAGTGTGGTTTCACAGCTATGTAACAGGCAGGTATCTTATTACCCATTTACCCAGTTTGGATGAATACACTCTTAATAATCAATTGCCATTCATTTAATATATAATAATAACTGTCCTATTAGAGCTGAATTAGATCCTTGTAGGAGAAAATGGAGGTAACGTGGTGCTTGCTGGTTTTTTGTGTGTTTTTTGTTTTGTTTTGAGTTGATGGTTCGTCGAGATTAGCTTTTTCTAGGGTTGCTAAAGATTGGATGACACTGGGTTGGATGATGGACAAGTAGGCTTCACATCGTGTTCATGTTGGGGGCTGCCCAGAGCCACCACCACCATGTCGGTCAGCTGGGAGTGGGGTGCAGGGTGACGAAGGGGAGCTGCTGGCAGCGCTTGGGACTGAGCAGAGGAGGCTGCGACCATCCATCCAGGATGCAGGGGGCTGGCAGAGCTGCACCGGAGTCTCAACACAGTGGGGTTGATGGTTGTGGGTTGACGCCGTGAGTCACAGAGTGTCCTTTGAGCGCTTCTTGGTCTTTCTCTTGGGCAGAAGTACATTACACAGGGCTGCAAGGAAGGAGATGAAGCACTGCCATGGGGAAATGCTTTCGTATACAGGAGGCATTAACCTGCAGAACTTGCTGCCAGGCAGTATCTTCAAAGTCAATTCATTAGCTGGTGTCAAAGGAGGATGAGACTTGTTTGTGGATGATATGATCAGAAAGAGTTGCTTAGGGCACAGCAGATGTTTCTAATTCGCGTTCATGTTTAAGGACAGACCAGCAGCTGCCCCTGTTTCCCGAGCTGTTTCTCATCTCTCTGTTCCATGAAATCAGGTTCTGGTCCCCTGTTTCTCCAAGTTTTTATAGCCTTGTCTTGTGTATCAGCTAAGTATTTTCCAGGTTGCATAGCGTGTAGACTGTCAGTGAACAAGGACCCGAAGAGGACTCGAGGTGCTCCATCCTAACCTTAAAAAGCAGGTTGTTGCAGCAGTTCAAGTGCAGGAGTCTCCTGTTTATTTCGAGGTGAAGTATGATTTATTTTGCAAGGTCCAGCATGTAGTTGCTGTTCACATTGGGGAGGCATTACTGGATGGCAGGAGCTGTTTTGGGGTGGGAAATGGGGGCTGGCACGCTTGGGAAGAGCAGGCAGGGTTTTTCTCCTCACCAGGGAGAGATGGAGCAACCTGGCAGCTTGGCAGCTGGAGAGGAGCTGCAGGGTTTGGCCCTTGAGAAGGGAGATGGTCCCCTGCCCTGAAACAGAACTTGCTCCGGGAGTTACTGTTTTCCTCCTCCTCAGCCTTCAAAATCCCATTTTGTATTTTTGGAGGAAGCGATAGACCAGGACTGTGAATTCAAGGGCAGCGGGGAAGGCATTGTGTGTGTGCGTGCAGCATGCGTCACCCAGTCAGGGCGGGAGGTACAACCAGACCACGTTATCCAATTAAGGTTGTATATTTAAAATGATAAATACAGAGGTGGCAGCTTTTAAACAGAAAGAAAGCTGATGTTGCAAAGCATGTTGCCCATGCTGCAGGCAGCAAGCCTGCCTGTGAGGGAGGTTTGAGGGTTTGATTTCTGGTGGGGGGCACATCTGTGGAGCAAAAGCTGGAGCACAGAGCATTTCTTTTCTGGGACTCTGTGGGTAGTCCTATTAGTTTTCTTACAGTAGCACTTCTTTTTTAATTTCTCAGTGCTGCTGTGTTTCATAGGCCATAACTTTTAATTTCTCCCCTTGTTAACCTGCACAGCGGTACTGACTCAGTGCTGGAACAATACATGAGACAGTCAGGAGAAGCAGTGATTCATGCTGCCTGGTGGTTGGGATGAGCCCATCTTCTCTGCTCGCTTATTAATTTCTTCTAGTGCGTGAGTCAGGCTCTCTTCGCCCCCGGGCAGGAAAGCAGCTGTGGTGAGTTTTAAACAGGGAGCCGGGAAGGGGACCGCAGGGAGGCTGACAGGTAGGGGCTGCTGCTGGTGGCCACCCTGCTCCCTGGGTGCTGCCAGCTCTGAGTCATCCAGTGTGCACGGAAGGGACGTCGCTGTGACGGCACATATGCCATCACTTGCTGGGTCCTGCATAGCAGTGGTCGTAGCGATCCCCTCTCCTGCTGGCTCGGGAGTCTCACTGCCTTCCCGAGGATTCCCCTGGGCACAGGAGTGAAGTTTGCAAGCTGAGCTCATGGCCAAGCCAGCTGTGTGCAGTGCATGCTCTCCTGCTGCTCGGTCACTGGTTTGGAGGCAGAGAGCGCCGATTCAGCCAGCTTGGCCTGCACGTCTCTCTTGGTGTGTGGCGCAAGGCTGGGAGGCCCTTTCCCTAACCTGGACCTGTCCACCAACCTGCAGGCATGTCCTGACACCCATCCTCCTCTTGGCCAGAGCGTTCAGCAGCGTTACCTGCGTGCTTCATTGCTTGGCAGAAGCTATGGGAGAAGTAGGACAGAACTGAGACCAAGCAGGTTCATCACATGTGCAGCAGTGGTTACAGAGTGGGCAGCCTTGTGTCCCAGCAGGATCCAGGGCTGGATTGCTGCAGGCCACCTGACCCCCAGGATCAGCCCCAGCACCAGGACAGCCCCAATTGCAGCTTTGCCAATTAATGGCAGTGACGGGCCCATGAAAGCAGCTGGGCTCCGGCTTTGTAGTAGGTAAAGCCATGAGAGCAAAGGTAGGGGAGCACTCAGGCTGCTGCCTTTGGCTTGGCTTTGACCAGGCAGGCACTGAAGAAGCTGCACAGCTGCCTGCAGCCTGTGGCAGGTTGCCCAGTGAGTTGCTAGAAATGCATCTGGGGTTGGGGAGAGAGGAGAAGTCAAAGCTTCCCCAAAGTTGCAGGCATAAGAGCAATAAGAGGAATGGTAGGAGAGCAGTTTGTGAAGTCTGGTTAGCTCCTCCTCTCGGAGGATGCGTGCTGAAAACAGCCCTGTGCCACCTGTGTTGTGCCAGGAGCTGCCGCTCCGGATATCCCAGCTACCTTCAGGGCCATCAGAAGGATGGGGATGTTGTGGGTGCTGCGGGGATGGCTGTGGCAGGAAGGTTGAGACTGACCAGTTCCCAGTCTCAGCTGGACTGTGGTGGTTCAAGTGGGCACCTTGACACATGTGCCTGGACCAGCCTGACCGAAGGGGTCCTTGGGCCATGGGGCGTTCGAACCATGACTTCTGAGGAGCATTGATGATGCCAGTCCTGGGGGTTTGGCTTCTTCCTGAGCTTTGGCAGCATTGCAAGGGGAGATGCAAGTGAAGGCATCAAGCTGTATTTCTTCCACTTGGCTAGCACCGTTCTGGCAGAGAAATTTCTTCCAGAAGGGCTTTCTAGAAGTTGTGCTATTTGTCCTTGATATCGGGGTCCTGTGCAGACCCCAGGAGGTTGCAGAGGTCTGTGCCAGCCTCTCCCTGCTTGAAATGAGAGCGAATCGATTCCCTTCTGCAGGCAAGTTGCTGCTTGGTCACCAGGTTGTCCACGCAGCCAAGAAATTTCCTTCTTTGGAGTCACCCTGGCTGTTGAGTTGCCCTCATCCAGAGGGTGGGTGCTGGGGCTGCTGTAGCTCTGCCTGCATCTGACTGCCAGGTAGGCTGGGGGCACGCCAGGCAGCTTCACATCGCACGCCCAGGGCAAGGGGCATCACAGCCTTGACCCCATGGGGGTTTGCTCTGTCTTCCTCTCATTTAGTTCTCTACCCTCTGCAAACAGCCCTGAGTCTACCCAGCCGCCTTGGCAGGCCTCCCCGCGCGTCCTTCACCCCGGCCAACACAGCCATAAAACCCTCTAATCCGAACAGGCTGGGGCAGAGCAACACCGCTGCCATCAGGACAACTCTCTGTGTGTGGTTTCCATTTATTGCAGATTTATTTCCTCTGGGTCGCTGTCTCTGTTGTTGCTCACTCCCTGGCTGTGCTTCTTGGGAGCATCCAGCATTTACCTTCTTGCAGAAAGGGGCTTTGGGGGACTGTAACTTCATTGTATGTGTCAATTAGGAAAACACCCTCAGGAATTTCCTTTCTGATGCTGCCTGGCTCTACAATAACCTCTGTCTCCATGTCTGCCGGCTCCCCAGAGCCCGTCCCGCCAATGCAAACCGAAAGGGAGCAGGCTCAGCTCCACAGACTCGTCAAGCTTCTGTTCCAGCTCCCTCCAAGCGCGGAGCCCCATCTCGTTTCCACTTCTCCCGCGCTTCTCGCTCCCTCTCCGGGCGCTGGAGTTTGGAGTTGTTTTGGAAACCACTGCAACTCCGGCATGACGTCACCGTGATTTTGTAGTATCTCTGTCTCCATCCTAGTTAGGCGCTTCCTGCTCTCTGGCTCTTGCTTTGGCTCGTCTGGCATGTCTACGCTCTTTCTTCTCCTCCACAATTCCCCAGGGATTTCTTTTCAACTTTTTTTTTTTCTCCTTCCTGCATCTCTTACACAGCAGTTTTTTCTTCCCTATTTCTTTTTTACTGAATTTCCTCTTCTCCCCTCCTCTCCAAAAAGGGCCTTTTTGCCCCGAAACTGACTTTCCCAATTCATTTTTGTAGCAGGCAGCCATGCCCGCTCTGCTGCTGCCAGGAATCCCAAGGTGCCAGGATGCTCATGGCCGGCTGGTTCCTGAGAGCAGGGGATGGGCAGGGGCGCGGGTGACCCCCCAGCCGCAGCAATGCCACAGTGGCTGTGCGCACGGGTGCGGGGCGCTGGCAGTCGGGCAGGGTCTGGTCTGCAGAGGGTGTTTTCTGCTGCCCTTCTCTGTGCTGGCTGCGGAACTCGGGCTGCACCTTCCCTCTCCTCCCCCAGCCCCTCTTCCACCATCTCATCTTAGCCCAGCTTTTCTTGCACAGAAAGACTTTTGCTTTACCCTGTCAAGCTCTCTGTCCTCACATCCCCAGCCAAGACTCCTTGTGCTCTGACGTCCCTGTCTTCACCACTCCTGCCCCGCCAGCGCCTGTCCCACTCCCCCCGTGAGGACCCACATTCCTGTGCCAGCCCAGGGCTCCGATGCCACCCTGGGACCAGCCTGTGATAACCAGCACCGCTGTTGCCTGCCCAGGCTTGGGGAAGAGCATATGCAAGGTTTGATCATAACTCTCTAGCGAGTGTTTACTGAGCATGAACAAAATATGATTTATTTCTTTAATTTCTTCCCTCACAACAGCTTAAATGCTGCCTGATTGCAGGCAGACCTCCCGGGGGCCTGCTGAAGGCATGACTTGCCTTCCTCCTGCTGCCCGCACCTCCTGACCTCCGGCCAAAGCAGCAAGGTGCTGTGCTTCCCATGGGAGCAGTCCTGGAAACTGTGCTTTTAAACAAAACATACAAACATAGATATCTATATGTCTATATATGGTTATGTGTGTGCATATATACGTATATATATGACGTCCCATTGCCCTGCAGGAGCTGGGTATTGCTGTACCTGTCTGTAACGAGTGGGTAAACTCGACACGTGGTATGAGTGCCAGGAGGGTCGTGTGATCACGCCAGTGTTGCAAGACAGACTATTAGTTTTCCATCCTTGGCTGTGCCTGTGGCTTGCCAGGTCATTTAATCCCCGGAGTATCTTTTTAATGTCATTTGGATTAAAATTGGTTTTGGGCAGTGACTGTCTTAACATGTGAATACGCAGTGCTCAGTGGTGAAGCCCCAGCAAAGATCAGAGACTTGAATACAAACTCCTATTAAGGTTTTGGCTGTTGCTGGGTTGAAATGGGGTCTGGATGCAGGAGCCTCTTTATCTCAGTTCAGTCGGTTCTTTCTCTGGCTTTCATCTCCTCACCCTGCATGAAGATGTATGTGCATACGCATTTCAAAGCGACTCTCCCCATCAGTGGATGGTTCTTGGCAGACACCTGTGGTCAGCGATATTTGGGTGCTTTGCACTTGCCACAAGCTTGCACTGGACCAGAGGCTCCTGCATCTTCCCTGAGTAGCCCCCCAAGGAGTCCGTCTGCCTCATGTCCCTAAAATGAATGGGCAGAACAGCAGTGAGTGACCTGGGTAACTCCTTGCAGCAGCGTTGCTGCTGCCTCCGAGCGGACGAGCGGTGGATGGGCAGGACTGGGGTTACTGGCTGTCCCGCTCAGCGGGTGGTTTGTGAGGGCTTTTATGGGACTGACTGTGGGAGCTGGGAAACACGGGACCCTGTTTAGGGCACAAATCCTTCCTTAGGTCAGAGGCTGCCATCTTCAAAGCCGAGGGTAGTTGTGGTGAGTTTGCACCGAGTGTTAATCTGGCAGGGCTGGTGCTGCTGGGCAGGGCTGGGAGTCACGGCGGGGTTAAGGCAAGGGAAGGGGTGGTGAGTTTGTTAGCTCCTGTGGGACAGGGGGAACAAGGTAAAAATGTCATTTATTGCTTGCAGAGTATGGAGAGGTTTGTGGCGAAAGGAGCTGTAAACTTGCCATACCCTATAAAAGCAGTTTCTGTCACGAGTGGGGGTTTTGTTGTCCGCTGAAGGTATGGATTCCCAGCTTTGCCCTTTGGATGGGTCTACTGGGCTTTCATGACGATCAAGCCTGAGAGGTCAGAGGCGGAGCGAGTGCTTCATGAGAGCTGTGGTGCTGGTCTCCCTTCCGGCATCAAACGTATCTCCCACTGCCATCAGCCCCACCCTGGGCTGCGCCTCTTTGGGATACGGCCATACCCCGAGCTCAGCTGTACGAGGCTTCTCCTGCAGCCGCCAGCCGGGGCCGTACCCTGCACTGCCCGTCCCAGTGCCCCAGCACCCACATCTTGCTACAGCCAGACAGCACAAGTGTGCCTGGCAAATATTGTCCTATGGGTTAGAAAAACCTACCAGTAACCATTTGGATGTAGCATTAAAGGATCGCTTTTATCTTTACAAACGCAGGGCTCGCGCAAGCCCTGCGCTGTTTCCAGCCATTACCCCACCTTTGGGGTGGCTGCCCCGGCCCCGCAGACCTGCCCTTGCTGGGAGGGAGCTGGCAGGGCTGGGGACCAGGGCCGCTGGGGTGACGCAGGGTCCTGGGGGAATACCAGTACCCTTGTTTTCTAGGGACAGGTTGAGGTCATTTTGCTGCTCTCTGCCTGGTTGTTTCGGACCACCACGCTGCCGGTGTGTGCGGGATGCTCTTCTCCAGGCAGAATAAAGCAGGGGCAGATAAACCTGCCTCTGAACAGAGACATTTCCGTGGAAGTTGCCTTGAGGTTTGTCATTGCTGCTTACCCTGGGACAGCTGTGGAGACCTGTAATTGCAGGGAGAGGCTGCGGGAGGCTGAATAGGAATCTCGGGACAGGTTGCTGCCCTCCCGGCAGGGAGAGCCCGGCTGCCCCAGGAGGGAGGGGAGGAGGAGGAGGAGAAGGAAGAAGAGGAGGAGGAGAAGGAAGAAGCAGGGGTGCCTGTGCAGCTCGGAGCGTTACGGAGATGGTGAGTGATTTAATACCAGAACGAAGGAGGTACCCAAAAGATTTGCTGGGAAAAAGCTAAAATGAATTCAAGGCAGCTATTTTTGTCACGTGGTTCATGAAGACATTGTGCATCTGGCTGTGATGAAGGCCAGAAGGGTAGATGGGCTCAGCGAGCAGTCTGGGGACCTGCTGGCCTGTGTGGTGCAGAGCTGACCGGTGCCCAGACCCCTGTGTGCGGGAGGATGCGCTGGAGGAGGGACTGTGCCGGAGAAGGGACCGCTCCAGTGGGTATCGCAGCAGCCGGCCTCGAGCCATCGTGGCTCCCCACTCTGAGCGGCGGCTGCTAGGCAGGCTGTTGGTTTGGCCCAATGCGTTACTGTAGTTTTGAAGGCTGCCCCATGCCCGCTGAGCCAGAGGTGGGCAGGAGCCGGCGGGATGGGGTGAGCGTGAGGACACGGGCAGGAGCTGCAGGGTGGGGACCGGGGGGTAGGTGTGACAGGGAAGGGCCGTGGGCGGCGGGAGGAGGAGCAGCGGAGCCCTGCCCAGCCCTAAAAGCCCCAGCAGCGTTTAGAGATGTGCATTTTGCACGCAGCATGTGTCACCTACCACCCGAGCAGCCGCTGCATTTTGGCACTGTCCTTCCAATATGCTTCACCTGCCGCGGGAGGATGCCCTGCGTGAACGTAAGAGTCGCTTTTTTGTGTGGCTGTTGCCTTGCGCAGCAGCCTGGCTCGGCTGAAGTTGGCAGGAGTTCTGCTGGAGACCAGGTGGAGTCAGCACATCATCTTTCTCCCTGGTCTCCATGTCTGCAGGGGCACGAGGACCATCGCCGTGCTGTCCCTCAAGTGACAGCACACTGCCACGAACATCCTTACTGGGGCTGGGACCTCTCTGGGCACTTAAATCACCCCACTGCCCCAAAGCGATTTCTTAAGCTTGTTTGATTATGCATTAGAACTGGTCCACAGGTCCCGAGTGAGGGACGAGAGGGGACCAGGGGGGTTTCAAAAGGTGTGAGGTGCTGGTCTTGTGGGTCTTGTGCTGGGCAGCAGAGGGGAGTTTGATTTCTAGCTCTGCGGCATGGCACCTCGGCGTAGCTCATTTTGAACATTTGCAAAAGAGGGATGCTGGAGCTGAGAGGCTCTGCAGAGCCCTGGGTTTGTCCTATTGCGAGAAAGCATTATATTTTTATAAAATAAGATGTGGGTATTACATCATCTGTGTTCTTTGCAAGGATTTACCGAGGCTGTATCATGCCATAGACATATGTTTTGCTCTTGGTTTCCTCAAGCTGATGTTTCAGATGAAGTTGGATGCAATCTGCGTGGCAGTGCATTTGTTTAGAGCTCTGGTGTGCAGCATTTTTCGAGGTTGATGGGGTGACATCTCCTCTGCCTGCAGGCAGCAGATGTCCAGTAGAGGTGTGGGGCACCCGGGGGACCCTGCGGTGCCCCGGGCTCTGCAGCCTCAGCCCAGGGGCTGAAGGGCTGCGGCACTAGAGGCTGACTGGGGATGCCTCCCCTTGCATTCGCTGTGCACGGCTGCCACTGTCTTGGGATTTTGTGGCACCTTAGGTGGTGGCGTACATGAGTCTAGCCCTTGAAAATGCCATTTTCTGGAGACCCGAAGAGGACAAAATAAAAAGGCTGTCACTGTGATAGCTGCTGGTGATATCCCCCACCCTCTGTGTGGATGCTGGAATCACTGGGCTCTGCAGCAAGGCATCGGGCTGCTGCTCCGTTGCCTGGGCATGCCGGTCCCTGCACCCCGGCACAGAGGTGCCGCCCTGTCCCTGTCCAAACCAGGCAGTGCAAGAATCACAGGTGTTTGAGCTGTTTATCAAATTTCAAAGAAATTTGGAAGGGCTTCCAAGTGCCGAAGGGTTCATCCATTTGTGTTTTCCAGTCTCACGGCTCTGGGTAAAGCTTACACGTGCCTTTATGTTGAATCCAGAAAGGGTTGGAAGGTGGATGCTCCCTCGTGCACACTCTTTTATTCTCTGTGCTGACAGCAGTAAAGTCAATAAAACGAATTTTTGTTTTCTGTGTTTGTTTGATCTGCTGCAATACAGCATGTGGAGCTTGTACAGTCCTCCACCTCCCCGGAGTGCTGCGTGAACATGACGTGTGTCTTCTTGCGACCAGTAAATAGCATTTGGGGAGTGAAAAGAAAAAGAGAAAGGTTAGTTCGTTATTCTTTGTGATATATGAAAGAGCTGTCAGCTCCATCCTGAAATCATGAATCCCCGGGTAGTCCTGGGACAGGGTGAAGGAATGCATCCTGCAGTACTTTTTCACTTGGAACAACCATTTGGCTCTTCTGGGTCTGAAAAGTAACTTTGGCTGAGTAACAAATTAATGCCATCTCTTAGTCACTGTCTGGCTTGGATGGAAACACTTAACTGACCTGGTTTATCTGTGAATCCATCCCAATGGCTTGGACAGGTCTCTTTGCTGGCTGCCTTCCAGGGCACTCGCTTGTGGTGCCGCTTGCCCGCTGCAGCGCCGGCGATGCGCACGGTGCCGATGGGCACGGGGGAAGATTGGACGTGGTGCTGCTGGTACTCCTCGTGGTCTCAGCGTATGAGCGGGGGTGGTTTCTGGAAGTTTGCTTTTTAAAAATTATTTTTATTAGACTGGTAGAGCTGGAGAAAATAAGCAATTTCTTCTTCAGGCTTCTGCTTCAGATCAGTGGCAAGGCGGCTTTGCACCCCAGCACTCGGCTAGTTTAAAAACTGTGGGTTGATCTGATAAAAGATGAGCTCTAGCCCTCGTTCCCATCTCCTTGCCTCATGCCATTGGCAGGAGGGGTCCACAGGACTGGTGGGAGGCATGTGGAGGTGCTGGGGCGCTCCCTGGGTCCCTGTGTACCCGTTACTTCCGAACTGGGAAGGGGACTCGGAAAGATCCCTGCTGAACTTTATGTATCATTTGTTTAGTTTGGGCAAGTAACCAGCTCGTTGTGTGGTTTCAAACGTGACAGCACGTTCACTGGGGCTTGGGAGCGGGCAGTCAGACCGCCGGATCGCATCCTCCTTCCCCGTGTGTCGTATCGCCTGCACCTCGCCACGGCGCCTGATCCCGTGCCAGCCCTGCGTGCTCTGGGGGCAGAGACAAGCTGTAACAGCCTAACAGCATCCGTGTTTCTGATGATGTGTTGCATCTGCAGAAATCTGTGAAAAGGGAGGATTTTATCCACCTCACATATAATGCAGGGTAAGGGGGAGCTCGGGGCTGCGTCTGCGGGGGGAAGCTGGCATCTGCGTTGTTGGGTGCTGCACGCCAGCGCCTGCATCCCCCCACCCCAGGCTGGCACTGGGGCATCTCCATGTGCTTCAAGCTAAGAGGACCCTGCCTGGCTCCAGCCCTTGCACCCCTGCAGATCTGCCCCTAAACCATCCCTGCTCCTCTGCTGCTCAGGAGAGCCTGAGCAAGATGGGCTGGAAAGCTGGTCAGAAGCAAAGTTAATTTAAAAAACCCCAACAAAGAGCTATTTTTCTAGTGCTGGCCAAGAAACGTGACACTGAACAAATAGTAAAAATTAAAACAAAAAATAAAATTCACATTGGATCTAGAAAGGGCCTTTTAATTTGCAAAATCTATGATGTCTGCGTGCAGAAGTCTTAATTTCAGATCCGGTCTTTCAATGCAAATGTCACTTTAAAAAGATATTCCTGTGTGCACGTTCTGGTGCCTTTTGCCATGTCGTTAATGGATTGCTCGTTCTGTGAGTACATTCTTGTCCCATTTTGTATCCCCATACATTAAATTGATAGTTTGGGGGATTATTGCTCGTTCCAAGATTACATGGGTGGAGTCCCCTTTATATGGCCATGCTGGTATGTAGTGAATTTGAATTGGCGCAGCAGAAAACTCGAAAATTTGGAACAGATAACTGTCTCCTATCTTTATATGGGAACATCAGAGTTTCTAGCTTTATTCTGGGGTTCTTGCCATTCCAAATATAATTTATTCTTTTATATAACTGTTTTCATATGATACACTCTGAAGAGTGGATAATGGTTTGGGGAGGAATATAATCATTTTTTTTTTCCTCTCCAAGGCTGTCTTCCCAATTAATGAGATTGAGAACACGTTCCAAAAATCTATTTTTCCCCTCTGGGCTTTTTCGAATGTACTCAATTTATTCTGTAGTGTGTTTTGCGCTTCCTTTATGGAGTTTGATGCCTAAATATTTAGTGGTGGTTGGCTGGCTGGAGCCCGTGTAAATACTTAGAGTAGTGATGCGGTCTCTTGGCAAGCTTGGGCAGCGAGGGCAGGTCTGGCTGTCCCGGTCCCTTTCTGCCCAGGCAGGTGGGCTCGGCCATATGACAAAGTCGTCATCGCCCCACATGTGCTGACCTGAACCTTGCTGCTGGCTTAGGTTGGCTTGACGGGGGAAGCTGCTTGCTTTTGGGGGGATGGAGGGGTATCCTCATCCCCCTTCTCCTTTTTACTGTCCTCTCTGGATGAGAAGCAGGTGGCCTGGAGCGAACTGGCCCTTCCTTCCCTCAGCCTCAGGGTGGCAATGAAAGGGTATTCCTAGAGAAGCAGGCAAAGCTCAAGGGTTTTTTCCTACTTAAAGCCTCACCTGTAATATACCTAGATAATGGTTTTGTACGTTTTTCTCTGTTTAAACGTTCTTCTGGGGTATATACGTTTCTTACAAACCCATCCAAGTAAGCAGCTCCAGGCTTTCTGCCCCACTCTGCCCTCCGTGGTGGTTGGCTTCGCCTTCCGAAGATGCTCATGGCCACAGGATGCAAATTCAGCCTAAAACCCCTGACTGTGCTGAGTGGTTTCAGCGTGGGCTTCGGTGCCCGGGGGTTGTTCTCCCACAGGCTCTCGGGGCACCTTGGCTTTCCCAGGGCACTTGGTGCTCCCCCTTCCTTCCCCCAGCACTCCTGAACCCGTTTTTGTGCCCCAGGGCAGTGCCGGGTGAGAGGGTCGGTCTGGCAGAGCTGCCAGCCACTGCAGGGGTGCAGGCGAGGAGGATGAGGCTGAAGAGCAGGGCCAGTGTCCCTGGGGTCCGCAGAGGGACAAGGGCTGTGTGGTGGCGAGGACTGGAGGAGCATGGACATTTGGAGAGCCTTGCAGCTCCAAAATGGGTTGGCTGATAGGTTTCAAGCCCTGTTTTTAAAAGAACCGCTTTTGGTTTGAGAGTAAAGGTGAATTTTTGGGCCTAGAGGAGTTATCTTGAGTCGGGCCCGCTCTCTTTAAGTAGCGCTTTTGCTCTGTAAAGTGTCCGTATAAATATCACCTCCTCACCCAGTGTCCCTGCTCCCCCTGAGTCACATCTACTCCCTTTCCTGACCAGAACCGAAGAGTGCATTGTAGCCCTCCATGTCCCCCAGCTGGCCCAGAGCCACCAGCTCCCTGGGGACGAGCAGTGCAGGGAGCGGGTTTCCTGGTGTGACGGGCTTGCTGCTGGCTGCCGAGGAGGAGGAGGAGGATGAAGAGGCCAGCTGTGAGGAGCATCATTATTTTGTAGTGGGCATGTTGTTCTG
Organism: Haliaeetus albicilla; assembly: GCF_947461875.1. Classification (NCBI taxonomy): domain Eukaryota; kingdom Metazoa; phylum Chordata; class Aves; order Accipitriformes; family Accipitridae; genus Haliaeetus; species Haliaeetus albicilla. Next base: position 7,652,279 of record NC_091504.1, on the reverse strand, counting down.
CAAGTGGCTCCGGGGTCTCAGATAACTTAAGAGCATATTGTGGTCACGTTTGCGTCGTGCCGTGGTTGCCAGGCACGGAGCCAGCTGCCGGCAGCCAGGTTCCCAGGAGTGAGGATATGTATTTACATAGTTTTAACTCAGATGTTGTATAACCTCAGGGAGCCACTTCCTGGGCCAAAAGAATGAGAGACCTGCTCTCCGATGGTGTTTTGACCTCTGGTTGGATGATGTCCCATGCCAGAGCTAGGTTTTATTTGGTCCCCTGCTGACAGCCCAGTTCATGTTCCTGCAAGTCTTACGTGCGCGGTGCTTATTAGTAGCTCATCGGTGGGTGGGTGACCGGCTAGGTTGGTCAGATCCCTTCTCCGGCTAGATCCTCGCCCTTTTCCAGGTGTGTTACCAAAGGAGTGATTTGATGGCAGAGGGCCCTTCCCAAGGGTGCTGCGCTGCGGTGGCCCTGGTCCCGCACGCCGGGGCAAAGGCATTGCTGCCTGCGTGCTGCCTGGGCAGGGGGCTGTGGTGCCCGGGCTTCCCTGCGGGACAGCAAACCTCAGGCAGTCGGGGTGGGGGACCCCGCTGTGGGGACCCTCATGCTGCGGTCCAATTGTATCTGGTGGCTTGTCCCTACCGATGGGATGAGGCTGCTGGAGGAAAGGGGGACGTACCCCTCCATCTCCATTTTTCAGACTGAGTGGAGCGGTACCCCCCAGACCCAGTACTGGGGGGCAGATGAAGGCAGAGGGAGAAAACAAGGGAGATAGAGGTCTGTCCAAGGAGAGGTGCATTGGCTGGTCGGACAGCAGCCAGGCTTCAGATGGGACCAGCCCTGCTCAGCCTGCTCCAGTGGAGCAGGGTGAAGGGTGAGGTGGTGGGTAGCAAGCCTGCTCCCTGCCAAGGTGAGGGGTGATCCTCCCGGGGGGTGAGGATCCTTGGACACCACCTGAAATACTCTCCCGGAGACCCTCATCCTTGTAGTGCCCACCAGTCCCCTTGGCTGCCTCAGGGGAATGGTCTTTGCCAGCCTGAGCTGCAGCCTTGGGTCGTTCACGTCCTGGGAGGCTGCAGCTGATTGAGCGGAGCATGCGACAGGGAGGGCGCCCGCTCGTTTGCTCCCCACACTATAATTAGCTGGGTTGGCGGGCAGAGCTGCTGTCAGGCTGCCTGACACCCAGCCAGGCTGCGGGGCTTGCAATGCAGCATGTAAAGTACATGCTGGAGGACAGGGTGTAATTAACTGCAGGCCCTTGGAGCTGAGAGCTGACTACTCAGCTTCCAGCCTTTTTTCTTGCCTTTTTTTTTTATCCTTTCAGTGATGAATATGTAACTTCACCTATAAACCGGTATAAACATGTATGAGCTGGTATGCCCAAAGATTAAAATAAAAACACAAAAATGTTTGAAAATACGAGGCAGTGCATGAATGCAATGTTAAGATCAGGCAGCTGACACCCCTCCTAAATAAGGCAAAAAAAACCCCAAACCAGGTTCTAGCAGCAACACGAACTCAGCCGCGCTGCCCCCCCTGCACATGTCGTGCTCAGGGCTTAACGCTATAAATAGCAGCATATTCAGCTACACATCTCGGCCCTGATTCTGCAAACACTTAAGCCCAAGCACAGCTCTTTCCCAACGTGCTAAAGTTGCGGTAATAGTTTGCAGGCTGTAATCAAGAAAGAGAAGAAAAAATAAGGTGGAAAACAGAGTGTGTGTAGCATGCTGTTGGTACTGGCTATTGATGAATATCAGTCTGGGTGTTTGCTGCTCCTCCTTTGCAGCTCTTGCACCCTTACCTACCTAATTAAGGATTTGATTAATGAAAACATGGAGAGAAGGTGCCCACGCCTGTGCGTGCATGTCACCCTGGATGTTGTTGTTGAGCTGGCAGAGTTTACAAGCTCCGGTGGTTTTGCCAGCAATTTGACAAGTTCTTTCATCCAGAGAAGCTCCGATGAGCAGCAAGTGCATGGCTCGGTCTGTGCCAGCCCTCAGCACATCTTGGGGAGGTCCTTCCAGAAAGAGAAACATTTTAATAAAGAGACTGTGCGTGCATGCATGTGCATACATGCATCAATTAATTTTTACAGGCATGTAGCAGTACAATAGAAATCAAGAAAAAAAGTTTCCTGGATGAGCTCTTGGTAAAGAAATGCTTTGAAGTTTGGGTCTGCCTTAGCGTGGTGTGAGCTGCAAGGGGTTTGTGGGTGAGCAGCCCCTGTTGACGCAGGGAGCGTGGCCTGGGAAGAGGCATGGTTGGGGAAAGCAGGGGTTGGAGAAGGCTGAGGGAGTTGCTGAGAGGGGATGGGAAGGCACGGGAAGGCGCAGTGGCAGGGGAATGCAAGATGAGTGCAAATGGACTTGTTTATTGGGGGGTGTTGGCAGATGCTCATTAACAGACTTGCTCTTCCTCCCGGTAGGAAGGCAGGCTCGGGGACGGAGCCTGTCCTCGTTACCCCGGCTGCTGAGGTACCCAAAGGTGGTTGTGAGGGTTTGTGCTGCAGCCAACCCAGCTGTGTGCATTTAATTGCCGAGTGTAAGGAGGCTGAGGGAGGATGGGGGTCGCTGGGGGCTGGTGGGTGCTGGGACTGTGCCTGCACCACTCACGGCACTGGGGCTTGGCTCTTTTCCTCCTTGGTCTGACACACACGTGTGTGCAGATCTCTGCTCCTCTGTGCAATGCACCTGCAAGGGTGTGCTCCGAGGAGGAGGAAACAGAATTTAATGATGTTGGGGAGTTTGGCACTGCTCTGGCTTGGCGTGGCCCTGATGAATACAACCTGTTGGCAGGACCAGGGTGAGCTGCTGAGACGTGCTCTGGAGTGAGGGGCTGGTAACAGGGCTACTGTCCAGGAGAACCCCTCTTATTGCTTTCCTGGGGGTCAGATATAGGTTGGGTGAAAGATGAAGCCTGTTTTCCACAGAACCAGGTTTATGTTTGCGTTTCAGTCCTAGGAAAACACCAAGGTCTCTCCTTCTGGGTCCCGGACGTGAGGGTGGATAAGCAACCAGAGAAGAGCATTCAGCCTCGGGTAAGATGAGCCGGTAGAGCGTGGGTGCCCACCTGCTCACAGGAGGCCGTCCTGGCATGGCGAGGTGCTGGGTTCAGGCTGGCGCCTGAGCAAGGCTGTGGTGTCAGGATGCGCCAGCCAGGGGAGCCCATGAAACACGGGACCTCTTCCTGGGTAGGTCCCTGCTGCCGCTGGTGGGGAGAGCTGCTTGGAGGACACCACAAGCTCCTCCAGCTCACAGGTCTGGGTTGAGCTGCTCTGCTGGGGGATGGCTGCAGGGCTTCGTTTCTGTTCCCTGGATTACCTCAGTGTACCTCGCGTGCATAGCCATGTTTCCCTTCTTCTCCCCCACTAAATGGTCCAAAAGCACTTTTCTGTAGTTTTCAGCACATTTTTCACCTTCCATTGGACTCAAACCCCAACTTGGATGCATGTCAATGCCCCGTGTGCATGCACAGGGTCAGCACTGTTTGCAGGCGAGTGTGATAGCTGGTTCAGGCTCCCGCTCCAGAGCTGGGCTGGGATGAGCTAGCTGCTGAAGAATGAAAATGTTAGAGCCATTGGCGTCCTCCCCTGGCTGGGTCGGGTCTGCAGGGAATCGCCCGCCCCCTCCTCGGAGCCTTTGTAGTTGAGGCAGGACGAGGCAGAATCATGACGGCAAGAGGCTGGGGCTGGCATATGCAGAAACGCTGGCGGCTCAGGCATCCCCCCACGGCCCACTGGTTCTTTGGCTTTGTCGAAATGCCGTCTTCTGAGAGACCAAGGCCCTTTTCTGATTCCCAATGGCACGTGTCCTCCTCCCTCCTTCCCTCGAGCCAGCCCCTTCCATCTCTCCATCTGGGCAGGCAGTGCTGCTGCCCCAGCCTGACCCTTTCCCTGTCACCACATTTTGTTCTGCTGTGTGACCTACCCTTTCTTAATCACCCCTGTTCTCCATTTCTTAATCATCCCCATACTTCAACATGCAGGCGGGGATCTGCTCTCCAGCAAGGCTGGCCTTTGGAGGTGCAAAGCTGCGCCCAGCTGGCTGGCCCAGACCTCCCTCCCAGGTGTGAGCTGGTTTGCAGCACTGCCACATTGAAGGCAGGAGTTATCACTGTGATTTTCAGCTGAGCATTCTGGTTCATCCAGCCTGAAATTCAGGTCTTAAGATATGAGGGTTCATCTGCCCTCAAATTCATGTTTCGGGGAGACTCAGGGCTGTATTAGCCCAGGGCCCTGGCAGTGCTGGGGCACGGCTGTTTTGAGGGGTACGGTGCTGGGGACAGGTCGCAATGGCAGGCAGGATGAGCGCTGGAGCCCGCGGAGGGAAGCCGGTGTCTGCAGGGAAGGAGGCAGCACTCCCACAGCCCTTTGGTTTCTTGGCCAAGCCCATGCCAAAGGCAGGGGGCTGGAGGGAGACGGGGGTGCATGGCGCACCGAGCCCTGGGATGCTCCGGGTGGGTCGGCCCTTGCTCGGAGGGATGCTGCTATCTGGGGTGGGGGAGTGACAGCTCCTTCCTCCTCCTTCCAAACAACCCTCTTGTATCCCAGGCTCTGAATTTTATTCCCCTTCCGACAGTCAGGCATCAACTCCTGATTACTCATAAATGCAGCATGCTGCAGTTATGAGGAGCTTGATGAACGGCTGTGCCTGGAAGCATGAACCACCAGGATCCAGGGGCGAGAAGCCGGGATGGGCGGGGGGACGGGCTGTGCAGCCTCAGTCCCTCCACGTTGGCCTACCCTGGAGGCCAAGCGCCTGCTGCCCGTGCCCAAATCCCCCTGGAATCTGCCCAGCCCGGCTCGGGAACCTGGCTTGGGGATGCTGTGGCTGCGGGGGCTGGCGCTGAGGTCCCAGCAGCTGACCAGGCGTGGATGGCAGGTTTGCAGCATAGACCACTATCAGCAGTAGCCCGCAAGTTTGTTTTGCAGAATCTTCTTCTAGCATGGAAAAATAACTCATCCCTCGGTTTTTATCTCTTTTGTTTGTGTGGGCATTGATTACGCTGGGAGTTACTGAGCCAGATTTTATTGGAATGACTTAGAAAGCTGCCACCTGCAAGCTTGTCTTTGGGGATTATTTTGGTGTAGTTTCTAAATAATTGCATGAGGCTTCTTCAGCCTTGCTAATAACTTCGTTCTCCCAGGGACACTGCCCAGAAAAAGATGAGCTGAGATTATGCTTGGCAACATTTAGGAGAGGAAAAAGTACAACAGGTTTGATGTCTGCTGGCATGAATAAATAAATAATACAATACCTCTGCTGTAGCCCCTCCGTGAGCATCCTTGTTTCCAGCCCCATGTCTGTTATCTCCCCAGCTTGGCTGAATTTTGGAATTCAGAGCGGTCTTTTAAATCGGTCTCATCTTTTCTGTCTGCAGCATGTTGTACTAATTCTTATCAGGGACCAGCAAGGCTGGCTCTGGAGATGAGCTGTCCTAGGGAAGCCTGCCTGGTAGCTTATATATGTTGTGTAACTTGGGCTTGTTAAATATATGATTTAAATAACTTGCAAAATAGTTAGTGCCTGAAATGTGAAATTAAGAGAATAATTTCAGGCGCTCTTGTTGGCCCAGATTCTCACAGGTTTGCAAAGACTTTGTGAAAATCATAGGTTTTGTTTTAAATAAAGAGACAAGCCCACAAATGTCTTTGACATTTTGTACAAAATCTAGTATGTAAAAGAAGCGTGGTTTGCAGTGCCGAAGGGAGCCAGGTCATTCCGTGCATGTCCCTGTGATTGCCCTGCCCTGGCGAGGAGGGGTGGGAAGGGCCTCGCTGGGAATGCCACTGGGAAGATGAGAGGTATTCCCACTGGTCCACTGGTTTTGATGCCACTGGGCATACCTTAGTGATGGCCCAGATGCAGCTGGGTGCTGCTCTACTAGTTTGGGGGACTGCATTTTTTAGACCCCTGCAAAGGTGCTTTTTGAGAACCTGGGCAGAGGTCCTTATGGCTAATAAATTCACTCTGGCCTCTCAGTTCATCTTGTTTTAGCGTAAAAGCACCAGCAAAGTTGGTGTCCTGTTGCCTTCCCTTTCCCTTGTAGCATTTCTAAGGTGTTCCTGTGACGCTGCACTTTTGACGTTGTTATTACACTTTTCTGCAAGAGCAGAAGGGCTCTGGGCATCGCACGGAGAGGTCCTTTGATCAAAACAAAGGCAGTGCAAGCCTGGCTCAGGTATTCTTGTATGGGGAGGGGCGGAGGATAGTGGTGGTAATGACCTTGAGACAACGCTTTCTTAATCATATTGGCAGGCAATCCCCGCTTCTTGGCAGGCTGCATCCTGGCACCCAGGAGCTGTGGGCTTGGCGTCAGCATCCCCTTCTGCTGCTGCTTCTGCTCGGGTGGTTATTTCCTCTGCAGAGGAAAGAGATTAAAGATGGTGCCCGGCCGCATCCAAAAGGGCAGGCGCTCGGAAGGCTCGTACCTGGAGGGGAGCAAGGTGTTGGGGGCACCGCCAGGGTCTGAGGACATCATCTGGGACAGCATCATCCCACCTTCCTCTCCTGGCCCTGCTGGCAGCCAGAGCACGAATGCTGGAGGGAGGGAGGGCATTGCCTGGCAGCTTTTTGGTAGCTGCCTTGCCCAGTGCCATGTGCCAGGGTGGCGGGGGCTGCTCCTGCCCCTTCAGATGCCCCCACGCTGCCAGTCCCCACGGTCTCTCGCCTCCGTGTCTCAGGAGGAAAGGGTGGAGATGGGTGCAAGCCTTGCTTGAAGTATTTGTTTTAAAAATACACGCCGATAAAAATGACTCTCTCCATTATTTCATTAAGGGATTTAAAATGTGCTTCCTAAACCCTGAGTCATCAATGAAATGAGCAAGCGAGAAGCAGCGCAGCGGGTCCCGCTGGAGGGTGACTCACGCTGCGGGGGGACTTGGGGCTTGCAGGGGACTCTTTGAACTGGGGGATGCTCCACACCCTCTCTCCCTCCCTCCCTCTCAGGAAGGCCAGGGTCTCCCCAGCATCCTGAGCAGCAGCAGGAGTTCTCTGAAGCCTGTGGGGCTCCTGGATTTATTCTGGGAGCTGAGCCATCACACTGCAGCCATGCCTCTCCGGAGACCCCAGCTATGCCTTGATGCAGAGGAGTCACCAGCAGACAGCTCTCATGGAAGCCTGTAGATCAACCAACAACAGTGCATGCACGGAGGCAGGCATTTGATTATTTATTGTGTACTTGCATAGGTAAAAGCCTCCAGATCCCCTATCAGTTCAGGAGGAATTGATCTTTCCTCCCAGAAGGCAGAGGAAAATGCCAGGTCACCTTTTGCTCATTTTTGGGAGCTCTCTGTCTCTTTCAGTCCCCAGGCACAGGCATAAAAAGAAAAGCCAGTCCCAGCTCCCTGTAAGGCCAGGAACTGTCCCCGCTGCATTGGTTTATCTAGTCGGCTTTTTCAAAGCCCTTAGAAACGCTGCTCTATCCCTCCCACTGGAGTTGGTTCCAACTCTGTTCAAGCTCAGTGCCAGGACGTTTTTCCTAAGATCCAGGCTGCATGTTCCTTTTACCCCCCTCTGCTTCCTTACATCCCCTCCTTCCCTTCACCACTTTTCCATAATCTTCCCCTCCTGCAGATGCCGGCTGAGACCGCTGTACCCGTGCGGTGTGACGGGGCTGGTGGCTGGTGGCACTGTCACAGCCCACGCTGCTGCCCGGGGGCAGATGCTTCAGCTGCTGCCCCTTCGTGCACTGCACTACAGAAGGCAGCACCCACTCTTGGTCCTGCCCACAGCCTCATATCACTGATTCCCTAAGTGCTTTCTAAATTAATACCTTCAAGTCATCGGTGAAGGCCAGCTCCCCTGAGTAGGAGGATCTTTCCAGGTGCTGCTCTGAGCTCTCTCAGTGCTCCTTGCCAGTCGTACCAGGATGTTGTGATGTCCCTGCCCTTGGCAAAATGCCTTGGGCATTTTATTTCTACGACAGATACATCTTACAATGAACTGCTGCACAAAGTTAGGCCAGCACCAAGGTGCCTTGTAGTCTCTTAGGGCATCGCCTTCTCACCTCCTTCCTCCTGCCGATGGCTCTGCACTGCTTTACTTGCAGTTTTTAAAGTGTCTTTGGTTTATCCTCTACCCGGTTTATTAACCTCCTCAGTGGATGGTCCCTGTCCGTGGCTCCTGTTGTGACACCACAGGTGCCTGCGCTCGCTTCTTCCACTTTTTCAGGAGGATCTCACTTAAAGGCAATCGAAAACATGTCCTTGCTTTGCGTCTTGCTGCTGGCCCTGACCGCCTTCTCCTGCCCAGGCATTCTCTGCCAGCCTCTAGCAAGCTGTCCTCCATTCGCTCATGATTCTTGTGGCCCAGTGCTTTCCAGCTGCCCTCCTGGAGCCCTCTGGATCCACGGCCACCTTGGTTTAGTGCATGCTTGGGAGAAAGAAATGCAATGTGGTGGGTTGGACCTGTGTAACTTCATCTGACTGCTGGGCATGGTCCCTTTCTCTTCTGGGAAGACAGTAAGGAGGCAAAGAGCTGTGCAGGGGCCATATGGGGAAACTGAGGCATGAAGAGGGAAGAAATGGCTCAAGGCCAGATCTTGGGGTGGTGGTAGAGCCAGGAGCTGATCCATGGCTCCTGGCCTTGCTCCAGGCCTGATTCCTTGGACATGGTGCTGGAATTCTGCTCTTCCTCCTCATTTGCTGTTAATAAGCTTTAAAATCAACTATTTTGGCTAATCATTGCTGCGATCACTCCTCATGTGTTGGTTTTTTTTCCTCTCTGCAAAGTTAGTGCCTCATTGTATTATTCCAGATATCTAAAACCTTCTCAGTTTTCTGCGACTCTTAAAAAATAATTGCTTGATAAGCTCAAGGTAACCACTTCTCTTAGTGTGCTCGTGTAGCTCATCCTGCCAGCAACTTGTGGACTGCATGGGCTTATGAGCCGTGGAGCGCACGGAGGGGCAGGGAGGCTGCCATGCCTGTGGTGCTGCTCACCTGCAGCCATGGCACGGTGCCGGCACAGAGCCCACACCTTCGCTAGAGCTTCTCCACCTCCCTTTCTGCAAGAACTGAATTTGCAAGGTGATCCTTTCATTTTCCCCAAGTTTCCATGTAGTTTTCCCTTATTAGGGACTGATTTCGAGACCTGCACCTCCATCCTAGCCAGAGACGAGGAGAGGTTAGCGCTCGTGATGCCCATGACTGCATGAAGGGGCTACTGCAGATTTTGTCATCTCCTGCGCTGGGAATATTGGTGATAGTGATAGACTATAGCCCCAGCATATTAGAAAGGTAGAAGAGTGTCAGCGTTGACTTCTGCTGTTATCAGTTATCCGAAAGGTCAGGCACTGTCTGGAGCTGGCTATGGGGCTGATGGGAACTTTTTCCCATGGACCTCAGCTGTGGCTGGGTGGAGGGTCTGACTGCGTGGGATGCAGGTTTTCCATGTGTTTTTTAGTGTTGAGAAAGCTGTTTGCAAGTGGCTTCTCCATAAATATCAACAATTCTTCACGGTCCCCGCTAGCACAGATAGCAGAAGGAACTGAATTTGTTGTGGCTTGTGAACCTCATTGCAGCCAATCCATAGTTTGGGAACTGGCACCCTGGGTTTTAGGTGTCAGGTTTAAAGAAGTAAGGAAATATCTTATAGGAATGCTGTGCCCGAGGGAGTGGAGGTGTTCCCGGACGTGCTGTGGGCTTGGAGGACAGGTCCTATCGCTCAGGGCATTTGCTCTGTGCAGTAACTGCTGTGCTCGTTTCTCTGCTTCAGGAATGCATAGAGTGGTTGAGGAGATCGGGGGATCTCCTGGAGATCACCTAGTCCAATCCCCTGCTCAAGGCAGGGTCACCTACGCCAGGTTGTCCTGGACACCCAGGACCATGTCCAGTTGGGTTTTGAAAGTTGCCAAGGCTGGAGACTCCACCACCTCCCTGGGCAGCCTGTGCCAGCGTTGGACCACCCCATTCTGGTGTCTGGCCACCGATCCTGTGGGGCTTTGCTGTAACTCCTTGGGGCTGTCGTGTCAGAGGAGGGGAAGCAGCAGGGAGAGCTAAAGGGTGCTGCTGTCTCTGGCCAGTGGGGATTGCTCAGAGCTTTTGCACGCCGACATGGCAATCGGCGCGTGGGCAGATGAGATCTTCCCACCCCAAAGGGCTGCTCCTTGTGCGCTCCCAGCTCTACCCCAAGACGGAGCTCAGGCGTGTGCCCGTGAGATGTGCAAGAGGGTGGCACGCATCCAGACCCATGTACCCCGCGCTGTGGGTTTGGTGCAGCCTTGCTATGCCGGTGTCCGACCAACGTCTCTGTGCCATGGAGAGGGTCAGCCACCACCGAACCATGGTCCCATCTTGCTGGCTGGGCCAGAGCTCACTTTTGGGGGGGATGTTTTGGTGAAAGTAGATCTCTGCCTGCTTAAAAGCCGGGGCTGTCCTCTCCCTGCTTACTTTTCAGTCCCAGGGTGGAAGCACCTGGCGGCTTTGGCTGGTGAGGGGAGCGCCGTCAGAGAGCACCAGGAGAGCTCCTGCGCCCCTGATTAGCATTCAGCCCTGCTGCTCCCGCTGCTTTGGCGTTTGCGCTCGCCATTGCCTGGCAACCACGGAGCAAAACTACAACAGCAGCCCCAGAGCCCGACCGCGCTTCCCGCGAGTGTGCAGGCACACGCTTGCTGCCCGTGCGGGGACGGGGACAGGGTGGGTGGTGGGGCCACCCCACGCTGCTGCCCACTGTCCCCCATCCTGGCAAGGAGCAAGGGTAAGGACCGTTCCCGAGAGGAGGAGGAGGAGAAGAGGCTCTGGCAGTGCGACAGCTTTGCTGACACCCAGGTTTGGTGGGTCGGTCGGTCTGTCTGCCCTGGCCCTGCCCACCGCAAGCATCCTGCTATGTTGGGCACAGCCTGCCCCTCCGCATCCCTTAGTGGCGGAGGCCCTTCCATGCTCAGCAAGTGTGCGCCATGAACTGGGACCTCGGAGCAGGGCACGGGGCTAACCTCTGCCGTGGGTGCCTCTGGGACAAGGCACGTTGCGGGAGAGATGTGGCCATATGTGGGTGTATATGGCCCCGTCGGACAGCGGGGCAAGGCACGGTGGTGCATGCGTGCTCTCTGTGGAGGGGCTCCTGCCTTGCACCCAAAGCGGGGTCTGTGGAATGCCCATCATCCACAGGGTCCCCACGGGGAGGCTCAGCCTGGCTGGGGTCTCCCAGGAGACCCTGGTGCTCTGGCAGTCTGGGTTGGGATGCTGTCAGACTTTTACTAGACTGTGCTGTCAGTGGAGTTGGTGGTGCGTGGGAACCTGAGTGTGCATCGGGCTGTCTCTGCTTCCCAGGCTTGCATGAGCTTGGGGGCTGATGTCGTTTTTCTTGGCAGAAGAATTTCATGGTCTTGCCCCCAGGGGTGGCTGTGGGCCTCTGGCTCGGTCCCCTGCCCTGCTGGAGGGTCTCTGCAGGCAGCGGTGGCTCAGTTGCTCTGCCAGCCCTGCACTTTGTTCTCTTTCCAGCTGGGCAGGCTCGAGAGGATGCGAGTTCCCTCCTGGCACAAGGTGCCATGCTTCTGCAAGTGATGGGAGAGACAGCCATGCCTGAACACACTGGCTTCAGACCTAACACATCCCCACACCTCTACTTTGACTCTTTATTTTTGCATCCTTGGCTGCTGTGGGCTCTGCCTACGGCATGTTCGGTGGCTGGAGGTCCTAGCTGCCTGCCCTGTCCAGCCAGCCCACACATACCCACCGGGCAGCAAAAAGCATAGGTGCATGCCTTTTCCTGCTCACCACACATCTTCATCGATGATACTTGCTTGGCAAAAGGTTAAAGAAATACATCTGTCTTTTGTGTCTTGCAGAGCCTGGGGTCAGCGGACAAGAAGGACTTTTACCAGCCAAAGTAAGTGCCAGTAGCTGTGGTGAGTAATTGCATGGAAATTCCCGGTTGGTCCATATTACAGAGCAGCTCTGTGGCTTGCTAAGATTAGACATTTCAATGTACAAGAATAGCTGCTGCAATTACACAAGTGAGGATAACAGTGGAAGGGCTGTCAATCATTTTGACTTCAGGGCATATGCAAATCATTAAATGAGGTCGGAAGGAATCACGACAGCTTGACTGAGCCTGAGGGACAGAGCCAGGACCTGGTGGCCGGGAGTGGGGGATGCAGGGGTGACCTTTACCACCTCTGGTTCCCTCTGCTCTGGGGTTGCACAGCTGAGCTGCTTTGGAGAATTGAAGGGTTTAGTTCTGTGTCTCAACGGGCTGATCTTGAAGCACGTCTTTCCTATCCCGTGCTTTGATGTTGATGCCTGTCGTCTTCCATCCATTGTGTTTTGTAAAGCACGGTGAGCCGCAGGGGTGAGAGGAAAGGAAGAGGCTCTCTGGAGCCACCATATTCATGAACATGAACAAAGGATCTGCAAATCACCCCACTAACATAAGCAGTTGGTTACTTAGCGCGTGCCCTTGGCCATGGCTCTGAGCTGGCTGTGACAGTCCATAAGCAAGCGAGAGCGGAGCACTTATAGCTGTCAACCTCTGAGACCCGTATTAAAATGCAAGGAGACCTTGCACTCGCAGGCCAGTTATGTTGTTGCACCCAGCCTTTGCAGAGCCTCGCTGCAGCATGGCACCTTTGAGGCAAGAAGGTTGTCTCTCTTCTGGAAGGATGCGTCTGATACCGTCATTATTTGGATAACGGCAAAATCTATTAAAAGCCATGCTGAGAAGCTCAGCTCTGGCCCTGACCACTAAGCAGTTGTGTATTGTGCTGCAGAGTATGTCGCGTGTGGGACCTTGTGTTGCTGCTCCTGCTCTGTTTGGGGAAGTGAACATTGTTATGTTATCGCCATTTTTCTTCGAAAGAAAATGCCATAGGTGGTTTTGAAGTTGTGGAACACAGTGCTCTGACATGCAGGATTGTCAGAGGAGCGTGGTTTTGGAAGAATCAGAAGGAATTGGTTTGAGGAAATTTCTCCTCCAAAAGTCACTGTCCTTCTGCACTTGCTCTTTCTTTGCTGCTTTCCAAAACTGCTTCCCAGTGGTGCCCGAGCATGCAGTGAGCACCAAGGCAGCATCCTTGGTCCACGTCACTCTTAGCATCAAAGGAGGCATGTCCAAGATGCACTGGGGATGGCAGGCCGTGTCACAGGGCACCTTATGGAGCTGCCTGCTCACTGTCTGTGATGGGGAGCGCAAGTGTCGGGTGCATGTGTGTTCTTCAGTTATCTGCTGGCTCTTCTTCCTTTATGCCACCAAAAGTTTTTAAAACTTAGCGCTAGTCTCCTAGGTCTGTACTGAAAAGTCTGATTTCAGGGAGCTCCTCTGTTCCCTCTCCCCAAGGCAGTGCTGATCATTGGCTTTCCAAGACTGTTGGCAGCTAAAGACTTCTGAAAATACTGCCAGAGCCATTTCCCAGGCTGTTTAATCCCACACGGCTTTCTGGGAGATCAGAGGGATATCCCAGGAGGTTATGGAGTCATCGTGGACGCAACAACAAAATGAACACACATTTGGCAAAGGACTTCTAACCGTGCTTTTGTGACGTCTACCAACAGTTGTCCAAGATTTCAGTGCTTCTTATTGTAGCGCTGTTATGTGCTTATGTAGAGTGTGTCTTTTGACAAGCAGGCTTAAAAAAGATTGAAGCGTCTCTAGTGTCCCCATTCCAGCTGAAGCTTTTGTAAGGCTTTAAGTAAGAGATTTGGAGGAAATACATGAAGAGCTCTTACTCTTCGGTTTTCCTGTGGGGTGGTTTTGGCGGTAGGTAGCAACAATTATAGTGCTACATTTATAGCTCGTCTCATCAGAGAAATGGGGGATGTTTCTCTACGTTAAGTGGGAGAACGTGGGCTTCCCGTCTCACTGGAGTTGCAGAGCTGTTGGGTCAGAGTGGTGGGTGCTGGTGCAGAAGGTCTCATAGATACAGGGTGTCTTATCGGCGCTGTCTTGTTCCTCTGTGCCATGAGGCCATAGGACCTCCATGGTTTGGCCAAGTGGCTTGTGATATCAGCTGTAACTGCGCTAATCATAACGTTATGACTCTGGTTAATGCCCATCCTATTTACGTTCCTCAGTGGGTGTTTTGGAGTTGCAACTGGTACAGTTTGTGACTGTGCTGTTGCCTGGTACCACTGCCCCCATCCAATTTGGCTTTTTGATCCACCAGCTGATGCTGGCACCGTTGCTGTTGCAGGCAGACCTGGTCTTGTTGCTGCAGCCCATCTGCAAGGCTGGGCCATGTGCCTTACAGAGGCCCTCAGCCTCTGACAGGACTGGAGCTGGTCTTCCTCAGCAGAGAAAGATCTCTGGCAGCTGCCAGAGGTCTGGTGGACCTGCCAAGGTCTCGGGAGACCTCAGCGCTTCTGCAGCAGTTCTGCAGACGTGCTCCCTGAGCCCTGGGCAAGGTGGTGGCCAGCAGCCAGAGCATGGGAAACAGCTGGTTCCCAGAGCTGAGCCGAGCCGTGGTGGTTCATGAACGCATCTGTGTGGTGAGGCCGGTGACCTGAGAGAAGTCTGTCAGCAGATGGCTGCCCCCCCCAGCCCTCATGTGCCAGAGCAAACTTGACTGTGCCTCTGCTTTTCCTTTTCTGTGCTTCAGAGGCAGCAGTTTACCCTGCCGACCAAACCCCTTGCACTGTAGGAGCGGGGTCAGAGCATCCCTGCTCTCGGATCAGTGGTTTGGGGGTCTCACAGCAGATGTAGGTTATAGAAAAAGAAAAAGGAAAGGCACACATGCCAGAAATCTGAGCAGTGGGTTTTATCACCACTTGTCCTGGGAGTGAATTTTGCTCCGTTCCTGCCACGTTCGGAAGCTTTCTCTGATCAGGTGTCCTCCTTCTCCCTGTACATTGTCAGCTGAGTTTCCTTGTGTCACCCTGAGTGACTCCTTTCCTTCCTTTGTTGCCTCTTCCCTTCAGAAATGGAAAAGCTGTCATTATGTTCCCTCACCCCATAATTACCATTGGTCTATCTCAGCGAGCAGTAGGGTGTTTCCTAAGCGCCTGGAATAGTCCAGTGCTCATCAAGGGTATGGAGAGGTGTCTACCCTCACCCACCAGCCTTTGATGGCCTTTACCCTAGGCTCTTCCCCTCTGCCCAGTCCATCCAAGAGTTTTTAAGGTACAGATCTCCTGCTGGGTTGCCCCAAACATAGTGTGGCAAGCACAGAGGAAAGTGTAATAAAGGTGGACCTCCATTGCAGGAAGTCAGAGGTGCCCAGGATGGAACGACCAGAGCTGAAATGATGTTGCTGCCTGCTCTGGGGGAGGCACTTTTACTTCCAAGGGTTTCAGTGAGGGTGCTTATGGATGTTCATGCAAGAGTTGGCCCGTGTCGGGAGTTGTGACTCTTGGTTTTTAGTGTGTCTGGGAGGTAATGTTCCCTCTTTCCATGTTAAATGGAAGGATGCAGCCTGAGTCAAGAAGGCTGAAGCATTAATCTTAAAAAAAATTACATCACTTGAGAAGTGAATGGACTAGAGACCACCATAGGAAGAACAGGCACATGAAGAGCTCCTGTGGCTGAAATACCTGCGAGGAGCCTGGAGTATTGGGAATGGGCACAAGTCCAGCAGCGAGCCAATGTCTACACGGGTTTCCTCACCTACACTGGCTGCTCCAGCCATCCCGTGCAAACAGGTACAGATGCCTTCCTGTGTTTCCAAAGCAGGTTGTTCAGATGTCAGAATGATATATCCCAACGTAATAATTCTCATCTGATGCAGTTGGGGCATGTACCTCTCCCGTCGCAACCCTGCCCGGAGCCCCACTCTGTCTGGGATCTAGCCAGTGTTTGTAGGGACCAGGGAAGAAACATCTCATGGGCTGAGTCCAGCCCCTGAGCTGCTTGCTCCTTTGTCAACCTGATTTTGGAAGCTGCTAATACAACTGTAATGTTGTTAGAATGTCAGGGCTTCCAGAGGTCCTTCTAAATTTCTGACAGAGGGCCCTTGACTGCTTTGTCAAGGAGGTTTCCTGAGCAGGGACCTGCTGGCTGAAGACCCAGGTACACCATGCTCAGACACAGGAATAGGGTCTCCTGGGACAGGCAGTTTTGCTTAATAACCCTCCTGGCAGGGCTGCATGGAAGTGTCTTGACAGGAACCAAGAAAGACTGGTGTGTTTGCTAATTCCCCCTGGCACATATTTGCTGTTCAGTGTCAGGTACCAACTGGAACTCAGTTTCTTCGAACCCAGAAAGAAATTTTGGTAGTAATAACAATCATAAAACCTCTAGCAAATGTAGACTGAAATACCTGGGTTTAATTAAAGTGCCACTGACTTGCTGCAGGAGCTGCTTGTGCTCCCTCCCCATGCTGTCTCCTCTGCTGGGAGCAATGCTCATCTGTCAAGAGAGTTGTCACTTGGGAGCAGTTAATATTTGCCAAGCACTTTGAGGTGTCAAGAGAGACACTGCTATAGCGACACAAAATGCTCTCCATTGATCCACTCCTTCAGTCCCTTGGGACGATGTGGCCATGCTGAAGAGACCTGATGTCTCAGAGCCCATTTGTGCTCCAGCAGAATCCCACAGCCCTTTTATACAGGCACCTCGTGGCTCTGTCTCCATTTCAGATTAAAGGCTGCCACCCGCCTTCTGTGCTTAAGCCTCAGACGTGTAAACACACAAGGAACCTTTGAAACCACCTTACATAAAGCAGCAGCTCATGTTTGTTTTGCTTTGCAGTCTTCATTACGCCAAGGTGTCTCTACAGCTAATTCGTTGTCACCCTGCTCTTAAAGCAGAACATTTCATTTATTAGACTAAAACCTTTCTGTGCCAGCACTTAGATGAAAGTGAGTGTTTTGTTGCTGAATCATTATCTTGTAAAACCGTGGTGGTTTTAAGGATCTAGAAATCAGTATTTACATCTTGGAAGCATTAAGGGCCATCATAATAAGCTAGATGTGTTCCTAAGCTGGGTGTTCATTTCACTGCTTCCTTAACTCAGACATTACTGTTACAGTAATGATGATAATAACACATATATATGTTACATTTGACTTCTTTTGCGGTGGCTGAGAGTCATTCGGCTGGGATGCTCTTCAGGTAGTTCAGGTTCACCTGCACAGTACCAAGCAGTGGAAGGAGGATGCAGAGGGAAAGGGGGGAGTAAGAGACAGTGCAGGTGATGCAAGGGGAGCGGTGGGGTAGGAGAAGCAATGCTGAGGCCACCTTTCTGTACTGGAGCCACGGGATACTCAACGCTGCAAGAAACTGCCCCAAAACTGCCTTCACAGGGTTGGAGAATGCTTCTCCCAGCTTTGGTTGTAGGAAAGGATGAAGCGCCATCACCAGCATCTCTGGTGGCAGCAGGATGGCAGAGCTGGGGGGGGGATGGAAGAGAGGTGATGGGGCCTGTGGGGTGGGTGCCCCTTGGACAGGTGCAGGTTGGCAGCTGAAGGGGAGCAGAGCCCTCCAGAAGGGACCAGGAGCATGGGCTCCTAGCTTCCAACCCCAAATCCTGGCTAAGCCAGTTTTCTGAAGAGTCAGGGAGTTAACTCCTCCACACGCAACGTAATTGAGTGAAGAAGATTACAATGCTGGTCCGGGTATCCTAGCAGCGCGGTCTGAGCTATTGAAACTTTACAGCAAGCTTAAAAAATATTTCCCCTGGGGTTTGGCCAGTGGATTCAGAGCCTGAGTTTCAGGCAGGTGGAGGGGCTTTAAGCCTCTCTGAATGCTGGGAAAGGAAGGGAATCCTGGAAAGGCACTTTGGAGAAATGTCATGCTTCAACAAATGCCAGTCTGGGGCTGGAGAGCAGAGCTGGCCCAGAGAAGACAGGGAGCGGAGGCTTAGCAGAAGCAGGTATGAGTGGTGGGAGGTAGCTGACGGTGTGGCAGAGAGTTGCCTTGGACATTTGCAGCGGGTGCAGGAGACCGGCTGGTACTCCAGCCTCTGAACAGTTCTGCAGCTTTCCTTCCAGCCTTCAAAAGGCGTCCCGTGCCCTGTGGCATGCTGATCTTTTGAGCTAGGGCTGCCCAGTCTCTCCCAGTAATGCCCTGAGCCCAGAAAGGCTTGGCTGCTCTGGGGAGGAGGGGTTCTGCCCTGGGGAGGGCTGGTGCTGCTCCTTGCCCTGATGCTGTTTGGAGGGTGATGGGTGCTGTGGTGTGCCAGGCTGGGGCTGCGCAGCCCCTCCAGCCCTGGCAGCCCCCCGAGGGGTGCAAGTGTGCCACTTCAGGGCCTTGCAATGGGGCAGGAGGGTAGTCTACATCTCCAGCCTCATGGGAATGGTTTTGTCCCCCCAAAGAGCATTTACTGTGCTGCTGGGAGCACCGGCTCCGGCTCCTCTTAGCTCTGTGGCTGCAGAGGAAACAGGACACAGCCTTGACAGGGAGCGGTGTGAGCAGAGGTCAGTTGGAAGCTCAGAGATCGAGGAGGCAATAGCCCCGCTGATTCACCCTGTAGCACCTGGGCTATCTGCCCAGGCTAATACCGCTATTTGCTTTTGAAGCTGGGAAAGCTGGCGCCGATCTGTGCCCAGTGAGGCGAGTGGGGCCCTGTGCTGAGGGTCCGGCTGTCCTGCTGCTGCCCCCTTCTCCAGGTTATGTGCCTGATAGGTCCTGCTGAAGACCACTGATTTTGTAAAGTATAATTGAATACAACTCTTATTAATTTTCTTTTTTATTGCTTGTTGTGGGGGCCCCTACACCTGCTGGAGCTGGAGGACTGTGGTGGGGTGCTCTACACTCAGATTTATAAGGACAGAGATGCCCTGGATGACAGCAGGACCGTTGATATCCTGAGTTAAATATCTTGGCCAGAGGGAGGTCGGGACAAGGAACCGCTTGGTTTCAGCAGTCCCTTGAGCCCAGGGGACAGGAGGAGGAGTTGTTGGGGCTGGTTGAACCCGTGCTGCCCTGCTCTGGGTGCCCAGGCCAGGGGACCACTGGTCCACCCGCTTGCAGCATGCTAGCTCTCCAGCTGGGAATGGCCGTCCCAGACCTGGTGGTAGAACAAAGTTTTGGGTTTTGTTGTTTCTGTACAGCTTTTAATGTGTTAAGTGAGGTTGTGATGTAGGCTCTTACTGTGCCGGTTGTCATAGAAACTTGAAGGTTTTTTTCTCCTATCCCCCCAGCCCCTTTCTTTAAACCAAAGCAGGGTTGGGGGTTTTTCTTCCCCCTGTAATTTCAGTTCCAGTCCAATTAAAAACCTGCCTGACCCTGATTCCCCATCTCCAGCACTGCCACACAAGGACTCAGTGTCTTTATGTTGCGCTTCCTTTTGTCCCAACCGAAGGGTGCGTGTTTCCGTGAACCAGGCACTTCCCCAGTAGCACTAGGTGGGCTTCTGTCCGCATGGGCCCCCCACTGGGGTTGGGGCTGGTCCTCAGCCTGTGCCCCTCTGCGGTGCCTTTGGGTAGCAGATCTGCTCGCTCACCATGGGGTACCTCTCCTTGCTGCTTCTTCTGAAACCAGGGAGCTGAGTGGGCATGGCCGCTTGGTGCCCAGTTGCTGGAGGTCCCCGCTCCTTTGGTGGAGACATTGAAATGGCATCTGCCTGCCCCGCTGGTCTGAATCTGGGGCTGTCTGCCCCTCTCACGGGATGGGAGGACAATGCTGCCAGCTCAGAGCCAAGACTGGCACGGAAGCCACCTATGCACCAGCTGCAGCCGTTCTGCATTTGCTACACTCTGCATTAATCATGAAAAGGGAATCGAGCGTAGGAAGATGGGCATTTTTTAACAAAATAACCAAGGCTGTGTTCTCCCCTAAGCAAGAGAGCAAAGTGTTTGCTGTAGTGAGTCAACACAGAGATGCTTTGGCATGGGAGGTAACACTCCCACCCACAGCAGCCGTTGGTCCCACAGCTGGGTACCAAGAGGGAGAAGTGGGTCAAGGTGTTTCCCAAGCTGCTTGGCCAGCACTCTTTGTTGGTGTTTCTCCAAGAGCTGTGAGAGTTCCTTTCCTGCATGCTTTGCTCCTGGCACGAGACTTGATGGGGACTCCTCACAGATAGCCAGGCTTCTAGCTCTGAACCTTGCCTTTGAGGAGCTAGCACCCATCTTCGCTGCTCAGTGCCTCCCCATCTCCTCGCTGCTCCAAGGCCAGTGCTATCTCCTGAGTCACCCATCTTCACTGTGATGCGTGGCAGGGCTTAGCCTCGGAGCTCCAGTTAGCTACTGGGATTCACTTGTGTGAATTTAGGTACGAAAGGGACCATTAGATCACGCTGTTTGGCCTCCTGCGTGCTGTAGGGATGTAAATGCTGCCCACGTGCTCCTTGGTGAGCTGAAGAGGTTGTGGTTGCCCTCTGAGAGGTATCTAATCCTCTGAGCATCTCCCAGAGGTATCTAATCCTGAGCTGAAACTCATTTGAACTTGTTGGGCTTCAGCTCCCAGTCCCTGGCTCTCTGTGTGTCTCACTGGGTAAGAGCGGTTGACACTGGTCTGGGTTGGGGAAGGGGCAGCAGGATTTTTGTGAATAAACTCAATATAGCTCAAGTCTTTCGCAGCAGGATATTTTCTCCAGCACTGGGATCGATTTTGTGACTCATCCCTCCAGCCTCTCTGCTTTTTTAGTGTCCCCTTTTAAACGTGGGCACCTTAATTGCAGGAGTGTTTCTGTGTCAGTCTCAGCAGTGCAATACGTATAACTCTCCTCTCCCCCAAGAACTGCATCAGCTCTTTTCATCACAGCATCACATTAGAGCCTTGTCTTGGGTTGGTCACCCGTGGTGACCCCTGAGCCTTTCTGGAGGCTCTCTCTTGTCTGGGATACAGTCACTGTTCATAAATACGGCCTGAAATCCTTCTCCGTAGGTGTGTCATTCTGCACTGGGCTGCATTAACATATACAGTGTTTGAATGGGCTCAGCATTACCAAGCAACCCACATTTCACTCTCTCCTCATCAATATTTACCGTTACATCAATCTTCCTGTCATCTGCTAATTTTTTTGAGTGAGGATTTTATATTTTCTTCTCGATCATCAATGAAAATATCGACTAGCATGCTCCCAATGGAACCTTGCTAACGATTCCCCATTGACAACTTCTGTTTGAGACCTGTCAGACGGCTCTTAATCTATTTAACATGCTTTATTGATACTGTATAGTACTATCTTCTAAAATCAGAATGTCAAGAAGCACTTAGCACTCTGCCTGCACAGCCGTAACGTACATGGTGCCTTTTTCAGCTCAGCCTATATTCGCTAAAGAGTGACATCGGACTCATTTGACAAGATCTCTTTTCCACAAAGACATGCTGACTGACTTTAATTATAACTTACATCCTTTAATTATTTCTTAATTTAATTCCAGATGAGCCCTGGCTTCTGGGTCTTATATCAGGCTGACCATTTAGTAGTTAACTAGGTCATCTTCACTGCTGGGTGTGAATGTTGCTGTCAAGGAGCCATTTGCCATCTGGACGTGGAAGCCCAAAGTTTGCTCAAAACAAGCAGCAGAGCCCAGAAAACTCTCCCCAGATTTGGGGACATGTTATCTGTGCTGGCTGTTTAGTGCTATTTGGCCGCCTTAGATGTAGGTGATACTAATAGTTTAGGTAAGCTTTATCTCTCCTAGGAAGTACGTTACTCTCCTTTTTTCCCCAAACGCAGACTAAGTATCTGTTGACCATGTTTGGGTTTTCTGCGTCATTATGAGCAGTCCTACAGCCTCTGCATAAAAATGGTCCTATCGCTCGTTAAAAATGGAGCTATTGCTAGAATTTGTTTGGCTCCCAATAGGAGATTTTACATGTCCAGCCATGCATTTCCCCCTTCTTTCCCCTTCTTTAGTTTCCCTTATCAGTTTCCTACACATTGTAATTTTTCGTGTGTATTGACCACTCTTTATTTTATATTCTATTTCCACTCTGAGCCTTCATTTAGCAAAGCGGATTTTTAAGTGAGTTGCTCATTTTCCTGACTATGAAATTAGGACTTTACAGACATTCAGTGAACTCCCCTTAAAGAACTCTTCTTTTTTTCACTCTTTTTTCAAAGTCTTTCTTGACAGTCAGTTTTATCGCATCTCCCAGGATGTGAAAATAGCCATTTTGCAGTACGGAGCGTGCGCAATGTTGCCTGCCCCCATCTTCTTGTTGGTCCATGGGGATTGCTGCCAGCCTGGGCTGCCTCTCTGGGCACCCAGCGATAGCTTGACCTTTTGTCACCTGCTGTGCATTACCTTCTGCCTTGAAAAGTTATCAACTACAGTGTTTAGAAATGCACGTGGTTGTTTTATTGCTGGCTCCGTGAGTCTTCTAGTGTGCGACTCGCAAACCCAAATCCTTTCTAATGTATTATTTCTTTCTAACCCGAGAATATGTATTTAAGGTTGAGCTCCTGCAGTCCTGTGCTGGCTCAGGTATGATGTGCTGTGCCTCTTCCCAGTACTTGGTAAGAAGGCAAATCTGTATTTCTTCAAGTACTAACTGCTAAAAGATCTGTAGTTCTAAAGAAAAAATATAATGGCATGTATTATAAGTATACAGTGCCCTCCTCTTCCTTCCCTGCCGCCCCTCCTATGCAGAGACTTCTGATCACTTAAATAATCGTAGCAGGTTTCAGTAGTGTTGAGTGCATTAAATTTCTGCTCGTGGGTGAAAATTTCCTGTTCCTCGTGCTCCTTTCCCAACCTCGCTGCCTTGCATCATCTCAAGACCTTGCTGCTTTGCCCATCAGCAGCACAGCATGAGCAAGGTCTCTGATACTCTTCCCTAGAACAACCACAGATTAATCTGGCTTTTTATTCAAATACACAGTCCTGGTATTTTGTCTCCATGCTTTCACCTGGGGTGCCAGATAGACAGCTGGGCCACAGAACCATCAGCAGCTATATCAGCCTGCACTCTCTTCAGAAGCTTGTCCTCACCTAAGACCACCTTCACCATGGCCAGCCCAGCTAGTATCTGAGCACTTTGCCGTGCGGCAGCACCAGAGGTTGCCTTGTGCTCATCTGCCAGAGATGCTGTTCTGTAGAAGAGCATTTTGTTGTTCCTGAGCCCACTGGCAGGCGGAATCTCCTGGGAAAGACTGGCCGGTTGCAATGTCCTTCCAAATCAATCTACACTCTTCACATTGTCTCCAGCACGGTTGTCTTCCTTCTGCTTTGCTCCGGCAGGGACCACACACGAAGCACAGCGTGTGCTGGGACTGGTGGCTCTGCTGCCCTTCTCCGAGCTGCCTGAGCTCCTGAGAAGCAAGAATTGCTGGCAGTGGTGGAAATGACAGTATTAACCTTGAGAGCAATCAGCTGGGTCTCTGTGAGCTGCAGTGTTGGTGTTTCTCCTCCGGCTCTTTGGTCTGGGAGGGATAATCAGGCTGAATATGCTGATTTACTTGGGCTGTACTGGGCAGACTGTGGGGAGACATGTAGATAGCGCTAATTTGCTCAGGCAACAGTGTGTCTAAGGACATTAAAGGAGGAAAATACATTGTCTTTACTGCATCCTGACAAAGCAGTGTGCACAGAGGTGAGACCTAAGGCTTTGAGCTTTCCTGCAGTTTTCTAGCATTAACAAAGATAGGATTCAGCATAGTGCGGTGATTCCCAGGAGATGTGCAGCGGGAAGGGACAAGGGTGTGGGTGCTTGGTTGTCTCTTCAGGCATGGGACATCATGTAAAAGGGCACCACCTCCAGCATCACCATCTAATTTATGGGGAAATTAATTCCTCCTCCAGAAGCGCCTCATCTCTGCATGAACTGCATAGGGAGCTGGGGCAGCTAGCTGAGATCTCTGCCACCAGTCTTGCCACTGGCGTCTTTCAGCATGTCCAGAAGCTGCAGCTGAAGATAGGATGAGCCTATAATAATTACTGAAGAAACACTGGATAATGGTATTTATACCTAATTAAAGACTTGACTGGATCAAGCTGTGGACAGCATGGGCAGGTTGACTTTGGGGCAACTTTGGGGCATTTTACTGCAGGGCTGTGAGAGATCTGCTGAACCCTGAGCCGCAAGAAAACACCTTCTTGCCCCACAGTAAATAAAAATGCCTGCAGTGCTTTGGGGAAATGGGCTGGAGAAGGAGGCAAAAGAAACTCTAGGGCCTGCAAAATCCCATTTTTACATTTAAAAATAGAAAAACAAAGCCCTCCAAAAAGCTTGAATGCCTCAAGAAAACCTCTGCAGCTGACAGTGCTCAAGCAGGGGCCGCTATAGGTTTTTCTTTGCGGTATGAGGTAGGAAGGAAAAAGCACCCAGGGAGGGAAAGCTCAGCTGCATTCATTCTCCCCCTCGGATGTCAGAGATGCTTTGTTTTCCAGAAATGCTTATTATTCATACAGCTATCTCATTAGACAGCTGAAACACAGCTCCAGCTTGGGGCTGATCGTGGCCCAGGCCCTACTGTGGAGCTGTGTAGCATCTCGGCTTTCCACCCTGCGGGAAGTCCTCCTGGAGCTGGCAGCGTGGTACTTGGCGCCTGCCTTGGGGCACCAGTGCCAGTCGTAGTTCGCTCATCTTTTTCCCACTGCGTTCCTGTTTTCTTCCTCTTTTAATCAAAGGTTTTGTCCTGGATCATAGGCCACCATCTAGCAGATGTGCGGGCTTAGCATTGCTTGTCTTGAGGATCCTTCAGCTCTAGGCACCAATCTTCCCGAAGAAGGTACAGCACAAGAGCTGCTATCTCCAGAAGTTTCCCTCGTTCCCAGATGTTTCCAGTAAGCCCCTCTGCCTGCACACAGTGTCTTGACTGCCTGCGTCAGGGCCAGGTTGGCAAGCCCGGTTGTGCTGGATCCATATTCTGCAATGCGTCCACTCGGCTTTGCCATTTCCAGACCGACTGGGTGGCTCTGAGGATGGGGAGGACTCTGCTTCTGGGCTTTTATCGAGCTTCTGTGTCCTCCCACTTCCCCCCAGCTGGCAAGTGTTGCTGGAAGCTCTGGTTTGAACCAAAAACCAGTCTCAGACTTCTAACCAGTTTCTAACCATCTCAGAGAGGTTTCTAACCATCTTGGTTTTGCTGCTGCAAGTTAGTGGCTTCACAAGCAATGAAGCCAATCTCTGAAGGTGGGGAGGAGACAGCGTGGCTGCCACTGAAGACATTGGTCTTGCTTCACTGAGAGTGTCCTGCGGAGTCCCACCTTTGGGATTTTGTTGACTGGCCGGAGCCACCAGTGCTGTCACCAGGAGGGATCATGCGCCTCCCGGCGCGCTTCACTGCAGTCGGCAGTGAGTCCAGCGTGATGGATCCCACCTCCTCCCAGTGGTGCAGAGTCCTGGGGGATCTCCTAGCCGCAAGACCCTGCTCGCCTGAGCAGCCGGGATGCTGGAGGGGGTGTCAGCCACAGCGAATGTGAAACCTGAAATATTTGTACACAAAGGCCACGCTGAAATCCCCATCCCGGTCCAGACATCAGAGGTGTCATTTTTGATTTCCCAAACACAGAGAGAGCCCTTTCAGCCCTGGCCTGCTCAGACACTGCAGCTTTAATGTCCAAGCACCCAGCATGTTTCCACTCCCCTCAAATGCATCAATCAGGTCTCGGTGAGGCTCTGAAAGAGCCAGTTTGTTAAACAAACACACTTAGTGTAAAAAGTTTATTCCAGTTAATTAGGACTTCATTGCAATGGAAACAAATTACCCAGCTGTCATCTGCCAAGGCAAACAGCAACGGGGGAGAGGGGGTCCTGGCCAGGCGAGAGACAAACAGCCATCTCAGGCAACCTTATTTATGGACTTTTTATGTATTTCTGTATTTATTTGGACATTCCTGAGCTGGAGAGCTGGGTTGTTGCCGAGCCGCATGCCCCAGCACTTGCACAGCGGAGGCTGTCACCGGCGGCAGGTTATCTGCCTGTGGGGCTCCCAGGCAAAGAGCTGGCCCTGGCCTGGGCTGGTGCTGCCTGTGGGGACCCGGGGGCTGGTGTCTGTGTCCCTGGGCACATCCCTTTGGGCTTGTCCAGGGTTCTTGCTTCAGAGATGGAGGGCGAGGTGCTGGATGTGCAAGTGATGGGCAGGTCACGGCAAGTTGCCGGTCCCTGCTCACTGATGGAGATGGAGGATGCGGGGGTCCCTGGACGGAGCAGCGGGGTAGGGAGGCGCTCAGGAGGGCTGGGGGCTGGCGGTCACTGGGAGCTTTTCCCAAGCCAGGGACTCCCACGCTTCCGTGGTTCCCTGCCCTTGCAGCAGCATGCCCTGTGTCTGCATTGACCCCAGGTACGAGTCCCCATCCCTTCCGTAGCTTTATTCTCCCCTCCCAGCCCAGGCAATTAACTTTTAGGCAGGGGAGGCATAAGTGCTGCCTGATGAGACTCCCACTCATTTCCAGCTCATTTTATTTAAACAAACACCCCATCGACACCCTTTTTTCCTCCTAGAGCTTTTATTGAAAAAGAGGGAGAAAGGAGGAGCTGGGATGGGGGATAGGGAAGCTGGGAGGCACGCAGGGAGCAGAGCTCGGTGGGAGCCGGAGGCCATGTGAATCCCACAGGAGCGCCGGACAGGAAGGTGCTGGCTCCCGCAACCGGCGCGCGGAAGCAGCAGATAAACCCGCGGGATTAGCAGCGTGTATCGTTGCAGGAGAGCAGCATCCCCTTCCTGGAGCATTAGTCACCCGAGCCTGACGCCGGGGCGGGGGAGGCAAGTGCAAGTCATCAAATTACCTCCTCCTGCCTGCTCCCGTCCCCCTGCTCCCAGGTGGCCTGTCCTTGCTTCGTGTCCCTCCAGGTCTGCCCTTCGTAACCAGAAGGTGGACTGTGCCAGGACTGCCGTGGCCAGGGTGGGGACAGGCGGAGGATGTTGGCCCCGGGGATGGATGGGTGCAAGCAGCATGTCTCTGCTTCGCCGTGGAGATGGTCCCCCCTGTTGTAGCCGGCAGCATGGTGGGTTGGGGTGGCACAAGCATGGGGGCTCTCCTGATCGCCCTTGGGGATGCATTCTGCCCTGCAGGCCTCAGGGACATGGGGGACAAGAGCACGTTTCTGCCCTTGCCCTGGGACCTTCCAGCAGGCTTGGATTTCTCTTATGTGCCTGGTGAATAAACCTAGGGCTCTTCCACCCTTCTCATCTACCATGATCGCATCCAGGCCAGATTTTTCTGGTCCTGTGAGGTCCTGAAATTCACATTTGAATTTCGCACTGCGAGTGAGTTGCCATTCGGAGCCTTTTATATGCTTTCCAAGGATATTTCTGTTGCCTTATAGCTGTGAGATCACCGTGGCCCGTGCTCGGAGATTTCTGTCTGTGATGGCACACGTTCAGGTGGGTGGAAAGCCTGGATCAGGGCACACATCCTTGGAGGGGCCTGGAAGGGGGCGAATAGCAGTGTTGAGCACTGATAGCTACAGAGATGAGTCCTGAGACCAGACTGATCTCATCTGAGGTATGTGGGAAAGATGGTGACCAGCACTGGAAAGGACAGATTTGGCTTCGTTTCTGGAGCTTGGAAGGGAGCGGAGGAGGGATTGGGGAGTTTGACGCAAGCATCTTGGTTCCTCGGAGTCATCTGGCCCATCTTGAGAGGTAATTTCAAAATACAAAGATAAAAAACAGCAAGGAACCTCAGCGCCGCGTTTCCCTGCCCGAAAGCTGGGCTCTGTTGGAGGTAGCCTACCATTGCTTCAGAGGCAGCAAAGCCCCCTCGGTCCTGCAGCGATACACAGGGTGGTCCCTGTGCCCCCACTCTCTGTGGGAGCCTCAGCGGGCAGAGCTGGAGCGTGGGGTGCCAGGCATCTCCCTCCTCCGGCTGGCAACCCTCTATTATTAGGGGTTTTAGTGTTCTGTTTCTAGATTGACTTGTTGTCAGTATTTATTTTTAGCTCCTCCAGTGCCTTGCAGATTCCTCGAGGGATTCTTTCTTTCCCTCTCCCTCCTACAGGTTTGTTTGTAATGTAGCCACGTTGATTTCAGCCACGAGCAGGAGCTTTCAATACCGGTGGGGACTGCACTGCAGTGCTTGCGGAGCAAATTACCTTTGTGGGTTTATCTAAGGTTGATGGGTCTGTGGGGTCTGGGCACCCTGGGGCAGCCACCCCTGCGGAGACTGGGATGCTGGGACGGAGCATCACTCCCACCTACAGCCGCTGGTGTGGATGCCTTGTGCATCCACAAAATCACTGTCAAAGCATGCTGGGTGGCTATTGTCCCCCTTGTTCTTCTCAGCACTGCCCTCCCCGAGATCTCTTTCTTTTCACCACACAGGGGAAAAAATTCAGATCAGCATCACTGTCTTGGCTGCATGGAAACAAAACCCAGGGTCCTCCTGCAGCTCCGCAGCCAGGTTGGATGGAAATTTTTAAGCGTTTTTTTAAAACCCTGCATCAAGTAACTCAAAACAAGTTGCGAGTATATTTTGGACTCTGGCAGAGCTGTCGTCGTCGCCTCACTTCGCCCGCTGGCTGTCCCAGACAAGGGCTCACTTTGAGCATGCCCTTCTGCCGAGCAGGGGGAGAATGTTTTCATTCCTAATTTAGAGCATCTGTCCCGCCGGGGTCCAGCCCCCCGTCTCCCACCGAGCCCGGCACAGCGCTGGGAGCCCAGGGGCTCCCTGCAGCGAGTTTACCTGTCACCACCAGCTCCAGGGCTGTGCTAACGTTTTCTTTAGAAAATGTGACTTTCTTTGGACTTAGCCTCCTTCTTCTCACCCTGGGTTGGCGCTCAGTGGGGGATGTGTGAAGGTACAGTTTGTGCTCTGTTTTTTCCAGGATTTCTGTTATTTTGTAGAGGAGGGTAAGTTTGCTTATTTTTAAACACCTAAAATATAGGTTGATATTCAGTATAGGTTTGCTGTTTTTCCTGGGGAGAGACAGCACTGGGAGGTCCCATTCAGGTATGGCTTTGGTGGTGGTAGCTCCATCACAGTGGCCCTGATCCAGGAAAGTGCATTTTTCTGAAGCATTGATCTCCACGGGTCACTCTTAGCCTGGGAGATGAGCGCATGCTGAAGTGTTTTGTTGGACCTGGTCCTGTAAAAGCAGAGTCCCCTCAGCAGCTGAGGGAACCAAAGCCAACAATTCAAGCAAACCTGAAAGCCACTGGCAAGGCCACAAGACTTAGATCCCCGTGCAGCAGCAAAGCCTGAGCATCATGATGTGGCCGCTTCTCTTCCTCTCCATGGATTAACCGGGTGCAAGGAGGAGTAAGGAGAGCAGGCACCGCGGCCACACGTCCCCAAGGAGTGGGTGGTGGGACATGCTGAAGGAGAAGACAGGGACCAGTGCCTGCAGTGCTGCTCTTGGTGGCTTGTGTTTCACAAAACCATCAATCAGCCATCACCTAACGGTGCATCAGGTTATGGCTGGCTGACATCATGTCCAGGATTAGCAGAGGGGCTCGGGGTACCTCTGCGGTGAGCCTCATGTCAGACTCGGCTTCAGTCGAGTGACCTGGTGCTGGAGGTGAGAGGTTTTGAATGTGGTCCCAGGTGCTGTGAGGTGCTGGGGCCACGGTGGACTTCCCTCTCTCTTCTGTCAGCTGTTTTGCTTTGGGGTCTGACTGCCTCTTTTCTGGGGTTCAAGTTGTCAGTGAGGCTTTTCTGATCTTTATTTTTATAATGTTCATTAGCACAGTTCCTATCAAAGAACAGCACGTTCCCTCCCTGTCCTCATTTTCTCCCCGGTTAATAACCCTTTGCTGGTTTGGCTCATTTGGAAAAAGAGACAGTAGCTTTGGGAACGACTCCTGGTATAATAGACAGACGTCAGCATTTTCAATCTGATCTGAAACATGGCGTTAATTCAAAGAGAGGACTTGGTGAAATGACTGCAGAAGGCCCACATTACATGTCTGGGGAGTATTGAGCCAACCTGTATCAAAATTTGGCAGTGTGCGTGTGTTCCTCCAAGCTGCTGAGAGATGCTCTGCACCCAGATGGTTGTTTTTCCTTTCAGAAATAGGCTGTAACAGCAGCCTCCTGCTCCTCCCTTTCCTCCGTGAGGCTCTGCTTTGGAGATACCCATTGCTGGGGCTCATGATGCAATGAAAACCCTTGTACCAGGGTTGAGTGGCGGGAGAAGACCTAAAGTGCAAGAGATCGTACAGCAAAGGCTGAGCTGTTGCATGCACTGCAGGTGTTGGAGGCATGTGCTGGGGAGCCATGTTTTGGCTGGGGTTGGATGGGAGGTGCCTATGGTTTCTGAGCATCTGCTCTGCTCCTAAAGCCCCCACCATCTTCCTCAGTTGGGTTTTATCCATGCTGAGGAACAGACCGAGGACACCAGAGTGAGGTTTGAAGCAAGCAGGGACAACCATTGCAAGACCATTCTCCAAACTTTCTGCCTGGGGGGTGTGGAGCAAGTGCTGGCATTGCATCTCAGATGCTGAACCCGTGGGCGTTAGCGGCACAGTCCTGTCCCAAGGACCCGTGGCTGTTTACTGGACGTAGGGAGCCTGCTGCTGGTTTGGGGAGAGTCAGGAGGCCACCGGCCTGGTGGGACCCTTCTCTGTGGAGAAGGAGTATGTACCAAGCAGGGCTGGGACACCTTGGAGCATTGAAAAGGCTGTGTCCATTGGGTGGCTTCAGTAAATCTGGGATTTAGTTCCAGGGGAGATCAGGATCACTGTGTGAGTTTGGCAGTCAAGGAAAAGGAAGCAAGAGGCACCAGCATGATGCCCTAAATCTTGGAGACAAGGTCTCCCACCTTACTTGTTGTGGCCTTGACCATTTCAGGGTATCTTTTCCACCATATGTGAAAAGCACAGCTGGCCCAGAAACATCTCCTGCCACCGTTCCCCTCCAGAGCAGAGGGCCCAGCTCTGCAAAACAGAGGCATCTTTCTGCAGAGCCTCCAGAAATTCAACTCATGGCTGCAGCGCCCTGTGGACCTGCTGGCTGGTTGCATCAAAAGGTGGTTTGCTCTGAGAAGTTGGAAAGCAGTCGCTCTGTGATGGCCTGGATGGAGTTGCAGTGAGGTGTGAAGTGTCCTGGGGGACCTGCCTCCCGTGGCATCCTCACCCCACAGGCAGGGTTTGCCATGCACCAAGATGTGTTTTCGGCAACAACCTGCAATGTATTCTGTGCTGGAGGATGGAGGGAGAAGATGAGACATGCTATTGCCGGCATGAAAAATCCACTTCTTAATTCTTCAGGGTTACAGGTTTTCTCCAAGGACAAACCCTCCCATGGCTTATCTTTCATTGCTGGCTGTTTGCTTTCTAAGTGTCTGAAACCACTTTTGAAGACTTCAGGCTCCCAGCAGCCAGCACTGCAGAACACACCACACTGGGGTTTTAGGTCAGCTGGTGCAAAGTCTTACATCATGGGTTTCTCACGCTTGTGTTGGTGGGCAGATGTTGTCCAATGGCAGAGAGGGCCTTGCACAACCGTGGAGCAGTCTCACAGTCTGACGTGTGAAACTCAAGCCCATGATGAAAGGCAGATAGCAAGAAGGTCACCCGCCATGGCTCACGTCTCTAGTGTTGGCTTTGCCTGGTGGTTGTGGTCTTTGCTGCAGGATTCCGTGGTTGGAAATGAAAGTGTCTCATCTCCTGTGTCACTCCAGGCTCAGTCCAGGATGAGATGCAACCCTCTCACATCTCTGTCCCCTCACCACTGCCCTCAGCGCAGTCATGCATGAAGGGCATTTTGGATGTGGGAGCTCTGCTGATGGGCAGTGCCTCATCTGGAGGATGTCAAGTGCCACTGGTTCTCCTGCTAGGAGGTGGCTCTCTTGCATGAAGCGGCTCCTGTGTCGGAATAAAACGCCTTTCATGCCATCCTTTGTGGGGTCTGAGGAAATGGACCTGATGGTGATTTACTGATGCTGGGCATGGTGTGGTGTAGACAGCTGGCTTCTGAGGAGCTCAGCTCCCCGTGGGTGTTCAAATAGCAAAGGCCAGTCCCTGCAGCCCTTGGGGATAGGTGGATAGTAAGAGTTAATGGGGAAACTGAGGCACAGAGTCTTTAGCTCATAGGTGAGGCCATGCAGCCCAGACTGGTGTCCTTTGATTTTCATAGTACCAGAGGAAAGCCACTGTGCTGGGCCCTCTCGCAGCCTGGCCTGGAGGAGGACCCCATCCCCCTGCTCAGTCCCTCGCTGTCGTTCCCCATGCAGCTGGTCCTCGGCCAGATGCTGGCAGGAGACATGCCCCCCACAGGGACCACGTCTCTGACAGATCACAGGAAGGTTCCCGGCCCTGGAAATGGCTTTGGCCCATCCCGCTTGGCTCCTGCTGCAGCAAATCCCTCCTCCCAATCTTCGATGCTTGACTTTTGGGTTGCTCGTGTCGGAGCCGAGGCCATTTGCTCTTCCCCGAGGGCAGCAAGTGCCTCTCGCTCTCCCTCGCCTCATTGCTGGAGTCCCTCATGCCCCAGGCGCCGAGGAGCTCTCCTCTCACTTGGCTGCAGAAACAGGCTCAGCATCCCAGAAATTCAGGCTTTCATGTGGGAGCCAATAGTCACACAACCTCCATCCAGAAACCATCATTATCGGCCGCTTGCTTTTTCTTGGTTTCTTTGAACTACAGCTCCCAGGATGCCTGAAGATATGCAGACATCCCGAAGACAGTGGTTTCCCATAAACTTTTGGGGTTTCATGCTTTGCAGGCAGGAATGTTTTTATTGCGTCGCAAATCCCTTCAAGTCCCTCAAACCTCCATGGCGCTTCCCCGCCGTGGGGCAGACGTGGTGACTGGAGGCAGCCGCAAGGAAAGCACGCCAAGGGCTTTTCTCTCCTGCATTTTTCCCCTTCTTGCAAGAGGGACCTTTGTAAATCCCCATCGTGCCTTTTCAAGGGGACTTTTGGACTGGGAGGAAGTTTGGACGAGCTACGGTTTGCCTGTAGCGATGCGTTTCCCATTTTCCTTGTCCCCAGTATTTCAAGGGCTGTTAGGCAGTGTCCTGCGTCCCCATGCGCACTGCTGGGCAAAGCAGGGGAGATGCTAACAGGCAAGTACCTCGAGCAGGGTGAGGAGGGGTTTTCACTGAACTGGGAAGAACTGGGGACGCAGGGAAGAGAAAAAGATGCAGATTCATGCACCAGTGCAAGAGAGCCCAGCAGGCTGGGTTTTAAGTCCTGACATGCTCACAAGACCTAAGGGAAAACCAGAGGGAAATTTTCCTTTAGCATGGAGAGATGTGGTGGTAACTGTGACCTAGTGGGTCCCCAGCTCCCAGCTCCCAGCACAGATCTGCGTCTGGGCCAGGTGAAACATCAGGGGATGGTGAATGCTGTGCACGAGTCCCTCGGGTGCCCCCACAGCTCCGCATCTTCTGCTGCCCATCCTGGGATGGGGAGGAGTGTGCTGGGAGCAGATTGGGGTCCATGGTCTGGACCCGGCTACCTCTAATAACCACTTACTTTCTGTAGGAGAGGAGATGCAGAGGGCAGAATAGGGGTGCGTGTAACTTAGTGGCATTTTATGGCATTGCTCTTCTGACCATAAAAGTACTTTAATGAGTTCTTCTCATTTGGTGTTGGTGAACACTAGTGTTACATCTTATAGTCAGACTCGTGGTATTTTGCCTTCCTCCTTTTTCCCTTTGGTTGGTTAAAAAAAAAAGCCCAGGACCCTCCATGGGTTGGGTTTTAGTATGTATTTCTTCTATAGGTGCTACTTTACCAGTTTGAGGAGCTTTGTGAATGAAACACGGAGGTGCTGGGTACCCTTTGGGGGCCACCAGCACCACGAACCATCCGGCTCTTGCAGGAGGCAGCACACACATGGGTTGGGCTGCGTGTGTCCCCATGGGACATGTCCTGGCCCTGCTCTGCGCTCTGTCTGAGCAGCCAGGCCAGCGGGATGCTGCTGGGGGTCCATTTCTGGGCAGGCATCCTGATGCCTCTGGGCTCATTCCCTGCCGCCCCTCTCCCATCCTTCTCTGCAGCCTCATGTGCAAGCACACCTGCATGCACAAGCACACCCATGTGCACAAGCACGCCTGAGTGCACGCACGGCTCCTGGCACCTGCCTGCCAGTCCCGACAGTGAGCGATGGTGGCAGGCGGTGTGGTCCGCTGGAGGAGGCGGGTGCCAGCCCAGAAAGGAAAACCATCGAGGCTCTGTGGCCGGCTCGCGTTAACCACATCACTCCTCTCCTTGACTTGGAAAAGCCTGGCCGACTGGCAGCCCAGAATAACAAGCTTTTCCATTGCTGCACGCAGCATCGGACGCGGGGCCATTTAAAACAAGAGCCGGCTCCAGCGTGAGTGCAGCGCTCAGACTAAACAACGGCACATCCCCCAGGGCGGCTTGTCCCCTGCAAAGGGGGATCAGGCTGAAGTCACAGCTGCTGGGGCAGATCCGGACGGCATGGCAGGGATGGCAGGGATGCCATGGCGGCATGGTGGTGCCTCACAGTGTGTGGGCTCAGCCTTGAGCGGTGGCCGGAGCGGGTGGAAGAAGATGAAGGTCCTGGGAGGGCTGAGCCCCTCCAGGGACCTCCTCACCCATCCATACTGATTGCATGCGAGGAAAGGGATTTGTTGGGTTTTGTCCTTTTCTCTTTCTTTCTTTATTTTACCCGGTATCTTTGTAATTAAAATAAAAGCTTTAATTGCTAGGGGGAAATTCTGAAAACTAGCTATGAGGGCTGTATGCAGAGCTCTCCTGTCCCCTGGCAAGAAGGGAGCAAGTCTGCACGTTTCTCTGCCCTGGCAGATGTACGCTCAAGCATGCTCATGCAGCATGGTTGGAAGAGCCCAAGCTCTCTGTCCTGCTGCTCAGGAAGGAGTAGTGTCTTCATTAAAAACAATAGTAAAGGGAAAGGATAGAATCCTTAAAAATAAGCAAAGTGATGGGGATTTTGCCCGAGGAAAGGAGGTTTTGCCCATTTTATTTTGTAGATCTTATTTAATTGTTGTCTGTAGATGGTTGGACTTTTGCTTTTTAAAGTAGATTAAGCTAATTTTGAGGGTGAAGCATATTGATGCATGCCATTCATGAAATGGTGCTTGTCAATGATATGGTTTATGGTAGGGAGTCAGAAAAACATTTTTGCTTACATTTTCTTTTAAGCTGTTTTACGGCACCAAATGGAGATAACGGGATCCTAATGTGACAAGGTGGTAGGTATGGAGATCTCAGCCTAAGTATTGCTTAGAGTCTGGAGAGAGAGGAAACTTCCAGATCGTCTTACGGTGTCTTCAGGATCCCACCTCTTCCGAAGTCCCGCAGCCCCGTTCATGGGCCACATTCATATCGCTGGGAACGGGGTCTCTCGGCAGCACGTCCCACTGCCTCCTTGCTGTGTTCACCCATGGGATGCTTCCTGGCTTGTACCCATGTGGGGGTGGGTTCACAACAGGATTGTGTGTGCTCATGGGTGACAATGATGCCCAGGAAGGGAGATGATGCCGGTGCAGGTCCCATCCCCACTGGTGGCACAGGCATGCCGGGGGGCTGCAGAGCGCAGCATGACTCACCAGGCTGTGGGCACACGTGCCCGGCATCTCTGTTCCTGCATGGACAGCTGTTGGTCAGAGAGGGAACAGTTGTTATTGTCAAAATGCAAATGAATAAAATCATTGTTTTGGCAGAGAATTTTTAGGGGAAGGACATGCAAATTTACCTTCCGTTCAGAGTGTACATTGGTATTAAAATACAATGTTTGAAAGCCAAAACAAAGGAACATTTTAATTTGGGACTTGTCAGATGGTTCTTCTGCTTGGATTAGCATCAAATTCTTTGCAGCAAATGCTGTAAGTTTGACAAAACTCCGGTTTTCAAAGAAAACAAGAAAAAAGTTCAGAAAATGCCATCCATTTCCAGGGGTTGTTGCTGCTTTCATTTGCCTCCACTGTCGTGAAGCAGCTGGCTTGGTACTGAATACTGGACAGGCCAACAGGGATAGGCTTTGGAAAATGCAAGTAGGACGTGAGGTTGGGTTTCTTCCTGGGTGCTGCTTTAATCTGGCCTCTAGATAGCTCAGAAAAGTCAGCCGGGGTTCTGCTCGGAGGCGCAGGACCAAGGAGGTCTGGTGGGACCTTGGAGCACACCTGAAGGGCGCTGGCAGACCTTGCTGTCAGAGTGGGAGCGAGTGGGCAGCAGGGTCACGAGGCTGCCCACATTGCTGACGGAGGCTGCGCTGAAGGGATGTGTTGTGTTTCTTTCCTTGGCCTTCTTTATAAACACCCTCCAAATAAAACCTGCTTTTCCACAGTGCTTGGAAACAGCTGCGCTGCTTATTTAAATGCACCCGTGAGGTATCTCTGTCCTTCTCCCCTTGCTTTCCTTCTCCTTTCATCCTTGGGTATACCTACCCGCCTTGTGTTGCAGATCAGAAATAGAGACTAGCCATCAACTTGCTAATTGTAATGCAGCCTGATAATGCCAACTATAATTAGCTGTATGTATCAAAGTGGGTTTTGCTGGTGGAAGTTTTTTGTGACCCCGTTATCATACTTTAAATAGAGGATCCCATCTGCTCTGCCCAGCTCCTTGCTGCAGAGCCAGGTCCTGCAGGGTCCGACTTGGTCCTTTCCAGGGAAGCCAGCCCAACAGCAGTGCCTGCATCTGCCAGGCTTGTGAAGAGCCAGGCCTGGCAAAGCAGCACTCATTGACAATCTTTAAGCATTGCTTATGGTCCCCAATACGTGGCAAACGTCGGCGACCACCAAGAGATTTGCTGCCGCAAAGTCCCTTCCCTGAGCCCCCGGTCACCACGGCTGGCCGGCCATGTGCTGCCAGTGACACAAGGCTGCCCTGGGTTGTGATTATTGGGGTTTTGCAGCTCTGAGCCATCTCTCCTTTACGGCTTTAGGGTACTCGTCAACCAAGAGGCGGCTTGCATTGATGAGTGCTGTGGCACGAGGAGGAACGGCTCAGGTTCTCTGAACCATTCAGGGTCTCATGATAAACTTGTCTAGAGCTGCAGCATCGTGTCCCAAGGCTGTCAGACATCTCTCCTTGTTCCCTCTTGTTGAGACCTCTAGCTTCTTTCCTTACCGCCTCATGCAACTCCCGTTGTTCTTTCCCCATCTGCAGCATCCCCACTGTCCCTCTCTCTGGCCTCGGGAAGCCTCAGCATGCTGGCCAGCTGTCCTCCCCTTGGAGCAAGCCCCTCATTGGGTCAAAACAGGCATCACCAGCTTTGCCCAGTCCCTACAAACTGGCTGGTTTAGCTTGTGGAGGCTCATCCTCGGCAGGTGGGTAAGCCAGCGCGCTCGCAGAGCTCATCCCCTCAGCAGTGCAAACAAAAGCCTTTGGCTTCTTTTCTGCAGCGTCACCCAACCTCAGCACATCACACAGCTCACAAGCCCAGTGTGATAACACATGGAAAAGTTTGGTTGGGTGGATACGCCTGAATTCATTACTTGCTCGAACTGTAGCTGCCCGCAGCTGCTGTGTCACACTGTCTAATCTGTCCGGAGCTCGTCATGGAGGTAAACAAGCGCCTGTTCCACTGGTGTGCTGTTCAACGCCACCATGCTCGGGGGGGAGAGATTTCCTAATGTAATAGCTTGCAGGCAGACCTTGGGCTGTAATGGCATCAGATCTCACAAACTAGTCACAGTTGAGTCAGCCGGAGAAGTGGGACACTGAACTTCCGAAGGAAACCCAGGGACTTGGAGAAATTGTCGATGAGTTCCTCTCTGTACGCAGAGCCAATGCCCTGCCTTTCGGGTGAGGAACCAAACCTCCGGAGATGCTCTCTGCTGCCCTGCTGCAGGGAGTGCAAGCCCAGCCCAAGCTCCTGTGCCGCCGCCTTGGGGAAGGCACCTCACTGCTGTTTGGGTTGAACTGTTGTGTTCTGGCAGGAGATCACCCAAGCTTCCCGTTTCAAGCCCTGGGCAGCATCTGAGGAGTGGGGGGTGAGCCCCCAGAGGTGCGGCAGAAGGGCAGTGTCCCGTACAGGCATAGGAATTCATCAACAGAAGCCGTGGGTGAGCAACTTTGGCAGGCGGCAATGGCCACGTGCAGTCAGCGTGTGTCCTTCAGCTGAGGGATCACACTGAGGGCAGGCTTCGGTCAGGGGGTCCCCAGTGCTTCCCATCCACCGCTCGCCTGGAGCTAAGATGTGCAGCATCCATTTGGGCTTGGGAAGTCCCTGTGGGCAGTGTCCTGTGCCTGCCACCTGATGACCCAAAACAGTGGTGGAAGAGCTCAGTCTGTGGCTTGTGTGCCCCAACCCTGGACACGGCTCATGGATTTAGGAGATTGAGGAAGGAGGAACATGAGGAGAGTGGAGTATGTGGCTGTCTGCAGCTCACCAGATTCCCTGTGTTGTCACCCATGAGCCCATGGAGATTAGAGATCAGTGGCCAAAACCACTTTCCTGAGTGGTGGGGGCAAGGGCAGGACAGCCTGGCAGCGTGGGGGGGCTCTTGGGGCTTCCTCCTCCGAAGCTCGCCTGGGGACCCCAGAAGTTTTGGTAGGAGTTGGGGCAGTTTTCAGCATCATTACCTCTTGCTTTCTCCCCTTCTCAATAGGAACAGATAGCGAAGCAGGGTGGCAGGGGCTCACGACATCCTCTGGGCATGCCAGTGGGGTTTGGTGGCACGTTGTTGTATCAGGAGTGCCACAGAAAGCCCAAAACCAGCGGAGGTGAGCCCAAGGCATTGCTGCCTTCTGCCTGGCGGTCCCTCTGCTGCCAAGCCTGGTCTCCCTCGTCCGAGCCCAGTCCCTCTCATTCAAGCCTGGTCCCCCATCCAAGCCTGGTCCCCCCATCCAAGCCTGGTCCCCCCATCCAAGCCCAGTCCCCGGGCCCAAGCTCAGTCCCCCCAGCCAAGTTCGCACAGACTCGTGGTTACGTAAAGCCCCGGCGAGCACGACCGGGAGATTCTTCAGTGTCGGAATCTGAGTCACATGGGGCTGTTTTATTTCCCCCTCTGCTAATCTCGTTTCTATAGAAACAAGATTGGGAGGAAAAAAAAAAAAAAGAAAAGAAAAAAAAGAGCCAAGCACAGAGCGAGCGAGAAACCTGAGGTGATGGGTGAGGGAAGCGGAGGTGGCGGATGAGGAGGTTGGGCGGCACGGGTGGGAGCAGGGGATCCCGGCCGGGATGGGAGCGTGCCTGTGGCTGTGTGCGTCGAGGGGCCAGGGACTCTCCCAAAGACCCACTCTCAGATGAGCTGCTCCTCCGGTGGCGAGCGATCGGCAGAGCCTGGAGGGAAGGGAGCAGAGGCTGTACAGGTGAGTGAGCATTGCTCATGCGACTCCCGGGCACCTTTCCCTGGCACGGCACGGCACACCACAGCTGTGCCCAGCTCGACAGGGGTCCTGTCCCCAGCTGCTGCTTTGGGGACACGCTCGTGGCTGGAGCTGTGGTCAGTGGGCGCTGTGCCTGAAGCGTGCCGCTGCAGCGGGCCGGTGAGCAGGGTTTGCCGGAGCGGCGTTTGCGGTTGACGCTTGCCCGGAGGCTGGCTGCGTGTGCGCGGCTGTGCGGTCATGCACGTTCCCTTTCCGAAGCCTCTGTCTCCCGAAAGGCTGCTGCCTGCTTGGGAGGCACCTTTCCAGCTTCGATTATTTTTTCCTCTATTTTATTCTAACTGCACCTGTGCAAATAAAATACTCACAGGAGCCAAACCCTGCAGCTGCAGGGAGCGCAGAGAGCTGTGCTCACTCCCAGCCCCGCTTGCCCTGAGGCAGCCTCCGGCTTCCCAAGGCCAGGCTGCAGCCGGGGTGCCCGTAGGGATAAGCGCAACTCAAAAGCTGGTTTTGCAATGACTGTTCCCAAAGGGAGGGCCAGCTGAAAATGCTGCTTGTTTGCCTGCTGCCAAGTGCCTGGGCTGCCCGCAGCCACTGCACGCCTTGTCCCAGGACTTTCGCTTGCCCATGCTAATTCAAGAGGCTGGCAGCTGCCTGCCAGGAGCGGGGTTAGTTCAGAACCACGTACAAGCACGTGCTGGCTCCCGAGTCTCGGGCTAGGGAGTGCAACAAGTGGGAGTTATTCCTGCCTGGGCTAAGGTATCTCTGTCTCTGTGGGATGGATGGCTCATGTCTGTGGGGTGGTGAGGGCTTTGGCTGGGTGTGTTGGTGGAGCAGGAGCATTGGCGGTGCTGCTGGTCCTGTGCTGGTGCCCGCGCTGGCACTGCCTGATGACCTTGGTTGTCCTGCACCCGTGGCACGGTGCAGCTGTGCCTGCACAGACCACGGTCTGCCCTGCAGTTCTGGCCATGGCATGGCCGGATCTTGCCGTGCCAGTGGCTGGGTGAGGCACCACACAAGCACCCGGGCTTCTGCGGGCACACTCTCACTCTGACGGTTGCAAATTGCTGAAATGCACAGCTTTTTGCAGAGGCAGCCCGCGATGTCCCTCCAAGGGCCACCGCAGGGG
Source organism: Haliaeetus albicilla (assembly GCF_947461875.1). Lineage (NCBI taxonomy): Eukaryota > Metazoa > Chordata > Aves > Accipitriformes > Accipitridae > Haliaeetus > Haliaeetus albicilla. The sequence goes on along the minus strand of NC_091504.1, from coordinate 7,612,249 downwards.
AGAGGGAGGGCCACGGAGCTGAGGGGATGGGGATTTTGCTTGTCATCGCTTTCCAGTTGTGGCATGGCGTGGGGGACGCGGCAGTGAGGCATTGTAAACCCCCAGCCAGATTCGCGCCTGTGCACGGCTGGTGAAGCCGGAGGGATGAATTGAGTCCCTGTGTATTTCTGTACTAAGTCAGCTTTGGGAAATGTCATTGCTCATCCGCCTGCCTGGCCAGTGAGTGGGTGGAGGGTGGCACTTCAGACCCTTGTCCTCATCCGAAAGGGCAGCTGAGCAGATTTTTATGCTGGGATGCTGCACCGTATGATGGCTCAGCAAGCGCTGAGCCACAGGCAGGACGGGGCCGGGTTGCCAGCCCGCCGTGTCTCTGCTCTGCCGGCGTTCCCACTGCCTTGGCGAGCCAGGGGCTTTGGCAGTCTCCCCTGCTAGGGTCAGACCCCCCAGAAAACGTGCCTAGTGAAGGGACAGACTGGTGTTACGTGGCACGTTCGGGCAGCGCAGCTGGCGTGGGAGCTGTGCCCTGTGCTGAGACGGAGTCCTCCCCCTTGGCCGGGCTGGGCTGTACCAGTTGCGAGGGTCCGAGTGCTGCTCTGGGCATCCTCCGTTCATCCTGGTTGAACACCCTGGGGGGCCAGCAGCACACACCAGGCTGGGGACAGCACTGTCCCCATCTCCCTTCAGCAGCAGGATCTGCTTCTGGCTGCCCCTGCCTGCTCGGTGCCTGCAGCGAGGGCTGGGTGCTCTGGCTGATGCCAGGGGGGTGTTTGCCGCGCCGGGTCCTGCCGCCCCCACATGCGCACGAAGCGGTGGTTTTATGGGGGAGATGTCACGTGCGGGCTTTGCATCCCTGCGCCCCACCGGCAGCGACTTTCCTGCCTCCCCGGCACTGCCAGCTCTGCTCTGCCGGGAGGTTTGGAGGGAAGGGCTGAGGATGGGTATTGCTGCAAGAGCCTCCAGGGCCAATAATTATTTCTGGGGAAAAGATGCTGTGTTCTGACTTAAATGCTGACATGGGACTCTGAACATGTGTAATCTGGCTGACAGATGGCGAGTCATAGAGGTGTGATTTATGATACAGCACAGTAGCTGAACAACCTTCTCTGGTTGTCAGGAGACAATTCTTCCCAGCGCTGTGGTTGATGTTTCAATTGATGGTTTTCCCCGCGTGTCCCCTTGGCTCCTTGGCGGCTTGCGGAGACTGCTGGGGAGCCTTGGCAGGTGCCGGCGCAGCAGGCTGGGTCTGCTGAGCCCCGGCAGCACCGATGCTGAGCTGGTGCAGAGATGCTGCTTCTTATGGTGGGGTGGGCAGGTGACCCCAAATCCTGCCCAGGTTGGACCATGAGCACTCCGATGCAGCAGGCAGGTCTGGGTGAGCAGTGCTGGCCTTGTCCCCGTCCCATAGCTGGGATGAAGCTGGCTTGAGGTGGCATTGGCTCCCTGGGGCTGCCTGTTTCCCAGACCAGCACTTGTGGTGCTGAGCGTACTGGTACTGATGGGAGAAGGCATGAAAATCTTGTCCATCAGTGCAGTGTACAAGAGGAAGGATGCCGACAGCCATAGGGAACCTGCATTAGTCGCACAGCCTCTCCGTGCCTCAGTTTCCCTGCCTCTACCTTGAGATCCCTAAAGTTGATTTTTCTCAAGGGACAGGGACATCTATTAATGTTTGGAAAGCACTTGAGAAGTAAAAGTGCGGTCCCAGCAGCATCTCCCTCTCCATGTTAGAGGCTCACCGCCGCTGCCACCCGCAGAGCACAGACCCTGGGCACAATGCCCAGTGCATCTGCCAGAGCTTCCTGACCCTGGGAGCATCCCGACCCCGGGGACCAGAGCAGCCCCAGCAAGAGGACCTCGGGGAAGCTGACCTACAAGCAGGGCCTCGGTGGGGCGAGGGGAGTGGGGCAGAGCGGACTGCCAGCGTCGGGCTGCGTTTGCCTGCGTGCAGCCACGGCAGATCAGGTATGATTCATTCCCTCTTCTGCAGTACAGTTTATGTAAAGCAGCGCTGTATAAATAGCCAGATGATACTGTAACGTGCTCCTGGCTTTCTAATTAGTGATGCTTCTGTTGGAGCTTTTGGGTCTGGTGGAGGTGAGAGGAGGCTGGTTCATTGCTGAGAGCTGCATTTGTTGCTGACAGCTCTCAAGGAGGAGGTACCGGCCCGTCAGAGCAGTCGCAGCTGTCTCCTTTAACCTGTGCTGTGAGCAGTTGGAGGTGGTGGGTGAACCCGCTGGGTGACTGGTAGGCTGGAAGGTTGGTCTGGAGGGTGAAAGCAGCACCCAACATCTCAAGATTCTTGGTCACCTTCTGGCTCGTGTGTGGCCTTGCTTGTCCACCCTGGGTCGGGCATATCTAGGCAGCACCTGCCCTGAGCCAGAGAGCATCGCCTTTCTCCCTGTGCCTTCCCTGCGAAGCTGTGTTGCGGGGGGAGTCACGGCAAGGCCACACGTCCCCAAGCACCCAGGTGGCTTCTCCAGCCCCACCAGCGCACTCTGCCCCCAGGGACTAACGCTCCTTCATTCCGAGCCCTGTCAGCACATCACCCTGTTTTCCCCCTACCAGCTTTTCTTGGCGGCTGCTGTTGGCTCTATCCAGTGGCTGCTCCTTCCCTGCTTGGGGCAGGTGGATGCATCTGGGTAAAGCTCCTGGGTGTGTTAATTGTCCTGGTGGTGTTGATTGCAAGAGGCACATACTGGCACGACAGAGGCACTTGTTTGTCGCGGAAGAGAGCTGCCTTCTTGCATCCATGACAGGTGGTTTGGGATTTCCCAGCCCCCCATCCCTGCTGGGTACCAGTTTGGGAGGGGTGGCTGTGGGTGAGCATAGCAAACAGGATAGTGTTCTTCAGGCAGTCCCCAAATCTCATTCGGTGCAAATCCCCAGCATCCTGGTAGCTGGGGGATGGAGGCCTCACCCCTGCAGGGTGGCAGGAGCCTCTCCTGGGGAGGTGGAAAGCTGGGCGGCATTAGGACAGCCGCAGTGGGACCAGTCAAAGGCCAATGAGGAGGTGCTATAGGATGCCAGCAGCACCCATTCCCACTACCCAGCCCCATCCCTGGGTCAGCCCCAAGTCCTGCTCACCCCGAGGTCCACATCACACCGGGGGCTGCTGTAGAGCATCAGCGGTCAGTGCACATGCCTCCCTAAATTGGGATCTTACTCATTACAGACGAGCTTTGACACCAGATCAAAGGAGAGGTGAGGTGGTGGGGATGGCGTTAGTGCAGGGCTCTGCTCGATGTGCTTTCACAAGGTGCCTGGATCACTCCTCTTCGAACGCCTCTTCCTCCGGCTGTGAGCGGGGGAAAGCTGGGGTTTGGGTTTCTTGTTGGGTTTCTTTTAAGGCAAACCTCATCCTTTACATCAAAGTAATATTTCTTCTCAAGAATGTAAAGAATGACCCTGGAAGGTCTGAGTGGCTCTTTCCCGGCGGTGATTGGAGAGACGAGAGCCTTCTCCAGAAAGCTGTCTCCACCCCGGCCCCAGCAACAGCAATTCATAAGCTGAAAAATAAATCAATAACCAGAGTTAATGAATTGAAGATGTCGGTTTAAAATGTATGAGGAAAAAAACTGTTAGCTGGTCGTGGTTGGCTTAATTATTGTGAGGAAAGGCAGGGAGCTCTTGTTTCTGAGAAATACCTTCTTTTTTTCTTTCTTTCTTTGGAAGTGTTTTGTTTGGTTGAAGCCAGTCAGGAGGAGGAGAGGCAGTGGCCATGCCGGCGTGCGTGGCAGGGCTGGCAGGCAGCATCAGTGCCACCAGCCTGGCCATGTGCCCAAGTCGGGGGCCCCAGCTCCCCAGGCTGCTCGTCTCTTGCTCCCACCTCTGCTCCTGGTGAATTGGCAGCAGGGACAGGTTGTGGCACCGTGTTCGCTGCAAGCTGGGGGTGCTGGCCCTCGGCACAGTGGGCACCGGGGTCTCTGAGTGCTGCAGAGGAAAGCAGAGGGCTGCGAGTCTCTGTGGGGCAGGCGCCTCCAAAGCAAATCTCAGTGCCAGCTTTCTGCATGTCGTTGGGCTTGGAGACAGTGCTGTTGTGCTTCAGGACAGCGGTTCTCTTCTGGAGAGAGCCGGGGTGGAGGGGGGTGTGTAGCATGGCCCTGGACCCTGGGGATGCTTTTCTCCCAGGTCCCAGGGAGTGACACTGGAGCATCCCACTGGGTGGGAAGGGGCTTTGTCGCCACAGATGGGTCTTGCAGCTGAACCCATTTGCTGACACATGATTCTGTTTCCTCCTCCGAAACATCTCTGATGTGGGCTGATTTCCATGTCAGCCCTCATCAGGAAAGCCATCCTGGTGTTTGAGAGCCCTGACTGGGAGGCCACGGGGGCTCTGGGGTTTCTCTGAAGGAGTGCGCAGCCATGGCAGAGGTCTGCTTTGATTCTCTCCACCAATGCTTCCCTGGCTGCCTGACCCCTCTCAGGCAGGCACTGCAAGAAGCAGAAGCAGCCAGCGTTTCTCCAGCACTGGCCATCACCAGCTGGCTTTTGGGCAGGAGCATACAACCTAGGGAGGTCATTTTGCTGCAGTGGGGAGCAGGACCCGGCGCTAACTCAGCCTGCCAGGCTCGCAGCTTCGGTTTTGCTAACAGCACGCCATGGACCTGTGCTGGTCCTGGCTTTGCAAAGCGATGCTAAACCTGCTGCTGCTCCGCTTCTTCCCCCCGAGGCTGGTCCCACCCTGTCCCGGTGCCGCTGACCCTCCAGGAGCCCCCTCCTTTCAGCTCCGAGCATCACCTGGCTTTGTGCCGTGGACTTGCCGCTGAGAGCCAGGGTGCTTCAGTGACATTAACACCTTTCCTCTCCCCTTCCCCAGGTCGGAAAGCAGCCTCTCTAGGTTTGCCCACCGCTTGTCGGTTAAGCAGAAGCAGGAGAAGAGAAGGAAAGCTGAGTATGCCTCGGCCGAGCTGTCTGCCTTCCGGCCCAGGTCTCTGAGCGTTGAATGGTAAGAGCTGCAGGACAGGGCTGGGGGAATGGAGCTCCTGCCTCTGCAGTCCCCCTCCTGTCCCCTGTCCCCACCACTGCCACTCTCTGTCCCTGTCCAATTAATGTCCCGTGGGACAACATCCCTTCAAACCCCTCCATCTGCTGCAGAAGCTCCCCCAGGGTATCAAGCCAAAACATCCCCCCTCGCTCCAGTGCAGGGAGCAGCAGGGAGCCCTGGGCGGCTCCTTCCTTGACGGGCTAAAGGAGACCCCACAAACTGAGCCATGGGGGTCTTTTGGGGCTCATGTGGGATGTGGACATGTGTGACTGCTGTTCAGGGGCATGGGACTGCATGACCTCTGGCAGCCCCAGCTGCCAGCTGCTCCGCTCCTCTCCTCCCTCTCCTCTCCTCTCCTCTCCTCTCCTCTCCTCTCCTCTCCTCTCCTCTCCTCTCCTCTCCTCTCTCCTCTCTCCTCTCTCCTCTCTCCTCTCTCCTCTCTCCTCCCCACGCTCCTTATAGGAGCTGCTGGAGGATGTATCCCACAGCCCCTCACTGCCCGACACACCTCTGTTGGATAAACCAGAGCCAAGAGCCACGGTGGGACAGCCGCAGCCGGCAGGGGGGCACCAGGAGCCACAGGGGCTCCCCGCTGGCACCGCACGGGGGGTGAGTGGTGCGAGGGCATGGGGCTGCCACAGCACAAGCCACCCTCCAGGGCAGCCCCGTTTGCCCACCCCAGAGGGATGCAGTGCTCCTTCCTTCCTTGCTGCTGCTGCTGCTGCGGTGCCCGCGGGGCCCCTCATGCTGAGCACAGGTCTCAAACTGCAGTCCCTGCTCAAGCAGGGAGTAATTTATCCTGGGTTTCTAAGCTCTGATGCAACAGCCTTGGAAGCAGATCACAGTCAACCCTCCCAGCGTTAGAGGTGACCTGCTAAGGATATTTAAAAGAACTGGAAATTGCATTGCTTTCTGCTTCCTTAGATGGATAAAGGAGGGTAAAACTTAAAAAAAAAAAAAAAAAAGGAAAAAAAGAAATGCTTAGAAATGGCAAGAATGTCGACTTTGGTTTTCGTTTTCTTGGAGATCTTTCTGGCATTTATTGTATGTTCTAACACTTCAGTGTGAGGTTGTGGAGTCCTCCTCAAAGGCTTCCTCTATCTGTGAGGTTAGTTAGGCATCAAAGCTAACTAGGTATTAATGAGGCCAGACAAAGAATTTAAGCTATTTGGTGACAGATTGCTTTCTTCTCCAGTTGCACAACTTTCTTCCCTTTGCTGAAACAATGTCATCAGTAAAGCTGTTCTGCAATTACTATGAATCTTCCAAATAGACAAATATGTGAATTTGTAATATACCAAATAGGAAAACAAGCAAAGACGTCATTAAAAACAATCAGGGTTTCTCTTTGTTCGTAATGAAGAAGCAAGAGAAGCCAGTAAATCTCTTTTCTTCCTTTAAATGTCTCTTTGAAGCCCCCGGATGCCATTTTAGCCCTGCAGTGTCAAGGTATATTTGTGATACATTTTCATTCACTCTGTAGTGTTTTCCTGGGGGAAACCATCTGTCTTGTATTATTTTGCAAAGCACCTTGTACAGCAGCGACTCCGCAGCAGCGGTAGATGATGCTATTTTATGAGGTTTTTGTATGCCAGCTTGGAAATGAGCTCTTGGTGAGGAGGACTCATCTTTGCCTTCAGTTTGCCACGTGCCATCGCGTTGGAGATCCAAGGCTGGAAAGCGTCAGGCCTGAAAGAGAAAGACCTGATGTCACTGCTCCTGCAGGGCCATAGGCATGGCTGGTCTGGCCGAGGGGAGGATAACTGCCCTGCGGTCCTTGGTTTTATCCATGGCTGGAGACATCTTCAGTTGGATCAGACGTCCGACCTGGCAGCCAGGCTCAGGTGGGCTGCGGTGCTAGGACTTGGGTGCTGGGGCTTGCGGGCACTCAGCAGCAGGGCACAGAGGAGGGGAGACCCAGGGGCGTTGCAGTGATGAGGAGCCGGGCAGGCAGCAGTGGAGCAAGGACGCTGCTCACCGCCTGCTCCCCGACCATCTCAATGCGCTTGTTAATCCTCTCCCTGTTGCCGTGGTTAAGCAGACAACCCAGGATCTGTGCTAGCTCTGCTGTTGCAGTGCAGGAATTTAATTGGCATTTACATGCACGCAGCCCAATTTCCAAAGAGCAGTCGGGGATACCTGCATACGAAGCATGGAGCGCTGCCTCCCTGGCAGGACGGGCACGCTGCAGGCAGGTTTTCACGCATGCCAGCGGTGCATGTGCCTGATCCGCACGTGCATGCTTGCCCTTGAGGAGGCACTTGAAGGCTTTTCCCACACAAGCAGCAGCCTCTTCTGCAGGTGCATTCTGCAAAGGGGCACCTGGTGTGAAACATCATTTCTCTGCATCCCCTGTACATCTTCAGGGATCCATGATCATCGTAGCAGGATTGAGACAAGGGGAGGTCAGGATCAGCATCCTCCATTAGTCGCTCCAAACCGTCATGCTGCCCACAGGGGAAAGGCTTTTGGAGTCACGGGTGTCACTGGTCCTGCTCACCCCATGCCTTGCATGGGAGGTCCTGGGCTGCAGGTAAGGCTGCTGGGCACTGTGGCCAATGGAAAGCATGGCTCATGGCCTTGCAAATCTACAGATGCCTGATTTGGCTTCCAGAGCAAATATCTACATGCATCAAATCTGTATGTATTTATAAGCTTAACCCAAGGTCACCCCTGCATCGCTTTACCTGCCTCTCTGCAGAGGGTGAACATCCACGCTGTGTATGATGGGGGGGTTCAGCTCATCCCATGCAGGTAGGAGGGGGATGGAAAAGCAATGGACTGTGTTTTGCCAAATCAGCGGCTTCTGAGAATCCTGCCCATCTTAATCCCAAGACTTGAAGGCAAGGAAGGGCTCCTGAACCTGCTGTTACCTGTTGCCAAGGAGGAGGTAGAGATTATAAACACAACATCATCAGTGCCCATTGCTTTGAAAAGCTGGGTGTCAGTCTGCTGGAGGGATTTGTGTTTTCTGCCTGAAATTCCTACCAAAATGCCATCAGTCCAACCCCTCGTGGCTCTGCCATAGTGGAAAGCATCCTTACCTCTCATCCCCATGCAGGGCAAGCTGAGCCAGTTTTCCAGTGTTCCCAGTTGTTCAGGTGCTCAGGTAGGGCTGGAGGGAGCCAAGGTAGAAGAGAAGGAGCTGCACAGTGTCTGCCTGACACTATGTCCCCTGTGCTGAGCCCGGCCAGGTAGGATAAGGACAACAGATCCCTTCACCTCCCCTTGGCCCTTCTCCCTGTCCCTGGGGACACCCTGAAGCCCTGTGGGGAGGGTTGCTGGGTGCTGGCATTTCTCTGGGCCAGGAGATGCAGTTATTTGCTGCCACAATAAATAAGGTGCTGAATGTCCCATGCTGCCAGCCCAAAAGCACAGGGATGGTCCCGTCGCAGGTCCATGGTCCGTGCGTCCATCGGAGCACATCTACCCTGCTCACCGGGTGGGGCACGCTCGCGGGTCCGGTTTCTCCCTGGGCACAAGGCAGGCTTTATTCGCACGGCACGTGTTTATGTGCTGCACCGGGCGAGCGGAGCATGGTCCTGCTCCCGAGCTCGGCTGTCAGTGAGCGAAGCCTCGTTAGTTCCACTTATTAAAAAAAAATTGCTGGGGGGAAGGGAGAGAAGGCAGGGAAAAAGTGAAGTATTGAGAAAACACTTCTTTCATTCATATGTTATTTACTGAAATAAATACTTCATTATTAGGCTTTTTTTAGGGTTTTTTTTTTAAAGCCAGTGCCACAAAGTCCGCAGTGTTAGGACCTGTGAACGTGCCGTATCACCTCAGCCCATTGCTCCCACGAGCCGCTGTCTTGCTGCCAGGAGGTGCCTGGAGAGAAGCACCGGGGGGAGTGGGGTAGTACGAGGCTTTCCCAAGCTTGGGGGAGAAACCTGGGGGCTGCTTGTGTCCGGTTTTATTTAGGTTTGCTGATTCCTTTCTCCTCCTCTTTGCTGGACGGTGCATGCTGTGGCTCACGGGGCACTGAGGCAGCTTAAGCTCCAAATGAGGCAAAAACTGGCAATTGAGGCAAGGAAGGATTTTGGGTCTGATTTATTAAAGCTCTGCTTTCTGCTGGTCTGTGATACTAATCTAGCTCCAAAGCCTAAATAACACAAAGGCATGCGAGACAAAAGCACTCTTTATTTGAAGCTCGCTACCTTCTGCTGTTGGAGTGAAGAAGTCGAAAGCTGGCAGCTCCTGTGGAGACCTCCCGCTGTCCCTACATCAACCCCGAAACGCCAGCAATCCCTTTTCTCTCCCCTTAGGGTGAATCGAAGCAAAGAGAGCCTCCTCTCCTCTTGTGCGTGTCACCGGAGAAATGATCCACATTTATCTTTCCTCTTAAGCGAGTCTTAATCCAATAAAAGGGCTGCGATCTGCTGGTTTACTTTTGTGCGTGCAGAGCCTGGGAGCGTCTGTCCCCCTCTCACATCCTTCCAGCTCTGGTGCTCATCAGGAGTTCCAGCCCCGGCAGGTTTGTCCTCCTGGCATCCATCCTTACCTTTCCTACCTCTCAGTCTGGTTTTCCCTCTTCCATTTGTTCCTCTGCTCACCTTCCCCCCCATGCTCCTTTTCCCATACTCACCTCTTGTCCACCCTGATTTTCCTCTCTGTTTTCTTCTTCTTCATTGTTTACTTCTACTTGCTGCCTTTTCCATTTGGGCTCCTCGAGTTTTTCATGTCAGACAGCCTCCCTGTGATCTGTGGTTGGAATAGCCTATTCCCATGGTGGCTTAGGAAAAATGCAGCGCATTCCTCGCTTCCCCCATCCCCTTATCTCGGTTCTGCTCGTTGGCTGCCCACCACGAGCTGTTAAAGCAACGCTGGCAGGAGCATGTCGTCTGGTGGTTAGAGGCAGCCAGCCGGCTCGGGTTCAGTCCTGCCTGCATCTTGTTTTGCTGCCTGATCCCTGGCACGTTGCTGAATCTCGGCTTCTCGCTTCCCCTCTGCCGAAGAGGGGGCTGCGCAGAGACCTGCTTGCCCAGCAGCTCTGAGTGCAGACTGTGCCCGCCGGAATGGGAAGGTGTGGATTGGTTTTCCTGTGATGTCCCAGCACCAGGGCTGGGTGTTACGGCTGGCAGGCATCCCTCTGCGCGGGATCGCAGTGCCACAAGGGCAGGAGCTGCAGCCACCGGGCACGGGAACCATGCTGGCACCATCAGGCTGGTAGAGGTGGCACACGCAACTCTGCCCCATATTTCAGGTTTGGTTATAAAGCAAAAGGTTTTTAATAGAAGTGTTTTCATGGAAGTTATTTATAATTTTATAATGCAACACTGTTTCCCCTTTGGGTTTAAGTGGTCTCATGTGGTGTGGAAATTCTCCCTAAATTGCTGTGCTGGGACACGAAATCTGTGCCATGGAGGTGCCTGGCACTGCTCAGCCTCCTTCCATAGCTGCTATCAGCTGACGTTGACAGGCAGCATGGACGACCTGTCCCCGTCGGCAGGCTCCTCGCCTTCTGGTACCTGAGTCCTGTGGTCCCATGGGGCTGCAGAGCCCGTGGGAGGTGCTGAGCTGTCGGCTGATTTGTCTGACTGTTCCTGAGCCAGTGCACTGGAAGGCTGCTACTGCAAAGTTTGACGAGAGCCTTGTGCTGTTTCCATTGCAGTGGTTTATGGTCATGTAGGACTTTCCCCAGGACTCTTTGCTTGACAGTTGTCTGTTTGCCAGGGGAAGCCAGCACAAAGTGAATTGTCAGCAACTTTTTGGGAGGCGGGAGGAGCAGCACCATAAAGGCAGAGGGCTCAGGTCTCCTCCAGGTTTTACAGCCCTATTTGAGCTGTCTTGCTCTTAACTTAATCTGCACGTCCAAGAGGAGGCTTGGAGCCGTTTCTCTTCCCAGCCAAGGAAGCTCTTAGCCTGAGTGAGGTTAAATAAGAGGGAAAACCAGGCCCTGAGCCTTTCAGGGGAAGGGAGAGAGTGCCAGAGCCTGGGAGGTGTGTGGGCATCTGGAAGCAAAGAGATGCTCTGGGCAGGCTGAGATGTGGGCACTACATCTGCACCAGCTGTGGTGTGGGGCAGCCAGCCTTGCCGAGAGCTTCTCCTCCCCCATCCCACCAGTCCCGGCCATCGATCCAGGGTGAAACACAGCCGACCCCAGCTCGGTTGTGCCGAGCACAGGTCCCGGACGGGCCGGCGTGGTGTTGAAATGAAACGCGAGGCGCTTTGTCTCGACTGGGCGCGCTTTAAGCCCTCACTCGGGAACAATGGCCAAGCTATGGGGTCATTTGTTCTGGTATTTCAGCAGCTCCTCATGATTTATGGGATGTTTTGTTCTGCTGCTTGTCTTAGCTTCCCCCTCTCCACCCTCCCCGTCTCCATCCCTTCTCCATTTCAGCTCCTCCTCCCCCCACTCCCAATTCCCCTAATAGCTGTGGAGCCTCTCTGCCTTATGAAGTCATGGTATCTGTGACTTACCGAATTAGCCGTTTGGGAGCTGGACTTCCACCCCGTGCTGTGGTCTGCTGGGGTGTCCCGGCTGCCCAGGGAGCCGGCCCACAGCAGGGCCCCTTGCCCAAAGGCTCTGGGCAGCCTGAGCTTCCCCCCGGCGTGATAGATGGACGTTGCCATCAGCGGGCCGCTAGAAAGTTGGTTTACGGGCAATAAATGTGGTCAAGAGGTACTGCAGCCCCAGCTAACAAGGATGGCTCTGTCTGCGGAGACCCCCCCTGTACCGGGGCAGGACGGGGACTTGGCTGCCTGCTCCTGGTGCTGCTGTCCCCCCGCCCTCCCAGGACACCTCTCCATCGGCAAGCTGGACACCAGTTAGGGAGCCCCAGAGCTTTTGGTGTTGAACTACGCATTGGGGTGATATGGTTCAAGAGCTTGGCTTTATCCCCGGCACCCTGGGGATGGCCACGGTTGGTGCCTCTGGGTGTATGGGGGGAGCAGGAGTTCCCCCCGGCCCTGAGCTGGTGGGACAAAGATTCGCCAGTGACTATGAGGGACTCGCTGATGGGGATGGGGAGGAGCAAGCCCTCAAAATATCTCCCTGAAAGTTGGGTTTGCCTTTAGGAAAGCATTTGAAAGGAATAATTTATTTCCGGAAAATCACTTTTTATCCTCGTTGCCTGTGAGTCATCTGCAAACAGATAGAAGCTCAAGGGCAACTGCTGTTCACAGTGATACCGATGTGCCTGCTGCAGCCAGTCCTTAGCCTGGAGAGGGCTTTGCAACAGCAGAGGAGTCACAGTCTTTGCAGCTACGCTTCTGCTGCCCTGTGCTGCCGGCAGGGAGCTGGGAGGACCCCATCCCATGGGCACAGGTGGGGAAAGAGGGCAGCACGGGGGGAGTTTGGGACCATCCAACTCTGTAGGGTCTGTGCAAGGCTTGTGCCTCTTCTCCTGATGCCACAAGCCTCCATCAGCCTCGAGGAGGTTTCGTCCTTGTCTGGGGAGAGGCAGCTCAGCTTGTGATTACGGTGAGGTTGGGAGAAAACCAAGGGCCAGATCCTCTCTGTGTGCAGCGTCGTGACCTGCTGCCACAGGCGCTGGCTCCAGCAGGTCCAGCAGTCCCATCTGCATTTGTTTCTCGTGTCTCTTCAGCGGGAAAAATTGACCCCTTTGGGAAGTGGCAGAAGGAGAATGTTCAGGGAAGACTGATTTTCAGATTCTCCCTGTCTGGGACTGGAGCCCTCAGCCAGATCCCTTCCTCACTGAGAGCACAGGAAGCAAATATCATTTATTTAAAAGACAAATTTAAAATATTGTGCCGATGTGTTGTTCTGGCCGCTTCCCTCTGCTGGTAGCTGATTCCTCCAAGCCCCAATAAGATTATTTCTCAGTGCAGCATATCCATTATCTTCAGTGCACTTTTTGATTTCTTTCAAATAGCCCATTTGCTTGATTTGTTTTGGTTTATTCTCATCATCTCTCTGCCATTTCCCATGGCCTGGATCTGCAAAGCAGGACGGATGCCTTGGTCCCTGCTGAGGAGTGTGGAAGATGCTATTCATCCTGCAGGATCTCCACTGGTTCTTCTCCATGGTTGTGTCCATGCCCAGAAGGTGCCAGTTGCCTGGATTTGTACAGCAGGCAGCCCATGCCCCGTGGCTATGCTGGGGGGAAAGTGCAGAGATGCCACAATCCTTGGTATGAAAGGGAAACCTCAGGGATGTCTGAATCTTAGTTTGAGTCAAGCCCCTCCTGGTGTGCCCATGGATCCTCCACACCAGCTGGTATTCCCATAGTGTCAGTGCACTGGATTTGGAGGGTCTTAGCTCTCCCAGTCCTCTTAGCTAGCACACAAAAAGTATCTCAATAGAATTCTTTTAGTGGGAATATCAGTAATAGTCCTGGTTTCCTACTAGTGGTCAGGTCTTCAGACCTGCCAGCTTTGAACCTGGTGTCTCCATGAGCTGATTTGAACCCAGGGAAGGGCAGTGCAGATGAGTTGTGTGTCTGGAGCAGCCCCAGCAAGGCAGGCAGTCTGCCCCAGCCCCCGGGCTGCCAGGCTGCACTTCCCCTGGTCCTGGGGACAGCTTTTGCCCTGGGAGCAGAAGGGATCACTGGTGTTGCTGCTGATGCTGCTGGGGACACTGGGGTCAGGAGATGCAGAAGCATCAATATTTCCAGATAGTCCTGACAGCCAGCAGGTATTAGAGTACTTTGAATCCTTCCTTGTCCCTTAAACAGTGGTAGTCCCTGTTGTGCAGGTTTTCACTGCTATTAGTTCCCTACTGGCTGAGACACTTCTGCCTGCCAAAGCTTCAGGAACCTCCTGTTTATCTTCCTGGAGAGCATCTCTCAGTGCCAGGTCAATATTGGACCTACTGGTTTGGATGCTGGCAGGATGGGCAGCATTCAGCAGGGAGGCCAAACTGGAGGTAGGAGTCAGCCCAGGACACTTGGGACACTGAGGACCAGGTCCTTGGGTGTGTTGGGATCTCTCTCCACCTTTGCTTGAGCCTTTCCTGCTGCCTGCACACTCACTCTTCCCCATTGCTTTGCTTCATACCCATCCCTCTTACTTGCCTTTCTTCTGCTGGCTTGCTTGCTTTTCAGAGGAGGTTTGCGAGCCCAAGTGAACTCTGTATCTGCTGAGCCTCATGCCCAATGCTCTTCTCTGCTCCTCATTTCCAGATTTCCTCCTATTCTCCCCAACATTGAAATATTCCCCCATCTACCCCAGTGCATCCTGCAGTAGCTCACTCCCCTGGGGCATTCCTCTCCCTGTCCCACTTTGCCTTTGTTGCCTTTATTTGCACTGTTAACAGGGATGAAGATCTTCAGCCACGAAGAGCTGTTGGGCAATGAGGAGGAGGTTTTTCCATGTGGGAAGTGCAAAATAGTGCAGATCTGGTAAGAGTTCCAGTTTCCGGGCCAGGAAAAGGCAAGGTTCATGCTTTGCTTTGTCCAAAGTGGAATTGGACACTTGGCAGCAGCTGCCAGTGTCATCATGAGAAACCGCACATGGTCTTCACTCTGCCCATGGTGCGGAGGTTCACCTGAGCCCCCTCCAGGTCTTTTCAGACAGAGTCTGGTTTCCATCCAAGAAGTGTCCCAACAGGGCCTGTAAGTGCTCACCAGTTAGTAGCTGGGAGGCAAATCTCTCCTGCCTGAAGTCAGGGCAGGCTCCTGGCTGATGGTCTGCTGTGAAAAGCTGTTGTTTCTGAGCTTTGAAAAATGAACATGACAGTATGTGGTAGCACTTGTTAAGCGTGGCTATCAGAGCAGCTGCTGAGCTGAGCAGAGCTCCAAGAAACATCTCTTCTTGGCGTTATCAGGATTGACTCTGGCCCAAGAGGAGTCATCATCACCTTTGGCAGGATGCTGTGGCTTGTTGAGTTGATGTTCTTCATGCAAACCCTACAGGTTTCCGAGCTTGTGGTTGTTGCAGCCTGTGAGATGGCAGGGACTGCAGGTAGGCCTGGCAGCATGGTTACTCATCTCTTCCTGCAGTCTTGTTTCTCCTCTCCACCCCCAGGCTCCACATTTAAGTGCCGAAGTAGCCAGGACCCAAACTGACTCACCAAAGTTTCTGAGCTTCACCCATCACAGAGGAGAGTGGCCTGGGCTGTGGAACAGGGATGAAGCACTGGCCTGGGGCATAGAGGACCTGGCTTCTCCTGGCCCACTGAACTGCTGAGGGCAAGATCTGCCCCTCTTTGTGCCTCGGTTTCTCAGTCTTTAAAAGGAGCACCGCAACGCTGACCTCTTTTCTTAGGCACTTTGAGATCTACTGATGAAGGAGCTGGCTGTTGCATGAGGACACTTGGTAACTGGGGTCTTCTGCCAGCAAACCCGTTCCCCCAGCCCCAGGGACAAGTTGTGGACTGGCTCCAAGCTCAGAGCTGGCAGGTTGAACTTTACTGTTAGGCTTTGCAAGTTTGGGATCACAATCTAGAGCTGTTAGCTTATGTTACCACTTCAGCAAAGAGCGACAAGGTCAAGGTTTCTGCGCTGCATGCAGTGTCCTGCGTGGCTGGAACTTCCTCTACCCAGGGGAGCAGCTACTAAAAACTGAGTCTTTTTTTCCCCCCCAAGTGGTGTTCTCATTCATCAGCATCTTCACTGGGAAAGAGGAGGCAGTTATTCTAGTCAGAGGCAGTGGCAGGAGTGGAGGTGGGCAGACAACTCTTTCTAGGTCTGGGGAGATCCGAGCAGGTATAATCTTAAATTCATTTGGGTTTAAATGTCACCAGGCTCTGGAGTCAGAGGGCGCTCACACTGGCTGTGTGATGGAGCCTTCAGCCTTTCTGCAAGCCTGGCCTATGTCAGAAGATGCGAGGAGATGAAGGATGAAGGAGAGACTCATCAAGGGGGTCAGTCCCTGCTACCTTGTGCCAGGGAACAGCCTTGGCAGAGACAGCCCCGTGAGGCTTGGCTGGGTTTCTGGTGCTGGGAGGGATTGCTCTGCCTCTGGACCTTGTCAGAAAGTGAAATTGGGTGAAGGCATGCGTTTGCTGGTGAGCAAGCAGGTCATCTGAGGTCTAATACTTGCCAAGATGCTGATGGCGTGCCTTGTCGCTGCCCCGTGCCCCTCACAGGCAGCCAGCCCACCTCCTGCTCCATCCTCCCTGCTGCAAGCCGGGCTGCCAGCACTGCCACGCTTTGGGGGCAGCTCGGAGCCAAGTCCTGCCATGCCCCACGCCAGGCGGGTGCTTGCGGTTAGGAGAGCTGTGTCAGGTTTCCCTGTGCACTGAAATCCTGCGAAGCAGCGGGCCAAATCCTGGGAAACAAGGAGGCTGCTTCTGGACACAGATAAGCTGGCGTGACATTTAGCTAATGCTCCTGCTTTCCCTGTCTACGCCCGGTGTCTTGCTGGCTGTCCAAGGGGGTGTCTGAGGGAACCTCAGCTGTGAGCCGTGTTCTTGGAGCTCCTTGTGCGAGGAGGTGGATAAGCCGGTGGAGCGCTTGCCTGCTCTCTGTGCAAGTGGGAGGCTGATGCTGCCAAGAGGTCCCATCCTCCCAGCATTCTCCTGGCCCTGCTCTGTCCCAGTCACGAGCTCTGGAAGGCTCGTGGCAAGCAGAAAAGCAGTTTTGCTCATGGAGCAGAGCTCCACTCGGGTGAACTTCACATGAACTCATCAAGTTTCTTTGGCTCTTTTCTTTCCTGACGATGCAGGCAGGTCAGGAACAGGATGCTGTATTGCATGGGGACTCAAGGCTGCCTTCCTCATGCACCGGCGTGCTCACCTCATCCTCCTGCTGTGCCACGGAGGAGGTATCTGCTGCCTGAGCAGCTGCTCTTCACCCCAGGTAGAAACGCCAGTGGACAGGTAGAGCTGTCCCTGGGCTACACTGGGACCATGCTGCCATAACTACTGCTCTCCCTGGTCCTAGGGGGGATGGTAGGCACCCCATTGCAGCACCAGGGCTTTAGTGACCTGCTCAAGGTCACCCAGGTGGTCTGTGACAGAGGTAAGAGTTAAATCCCCCTGCCTTGTCTCACTCCTGCACTTTACCTGGAGATCACACTTGCTAGCTTCCACGTCTGTGTTCATACCACGTCATTTGGTCTGTCACCAGAAAAATCGGGGATAACGGAGGAAGAGAAACCCTCTGGGCTGAGGGCTTGTTGGCACAGTAAATCGGAAGGTGTGAATGCAGCCTAAGCCAGCCTGTGTTAACATGAGGGACGAGGTGTGGCATCCCAGGCCAGCACGTGCCAGGATGCAGTGGGCACCTGGAGGGGCTTTCCAGGTCTGTGGTCATCTTGGTCCCGAGGGAGCTGTCTTGCAGCACACAGCCCAGAGAAGCAGGATGAGGAGCATGGTGGGATGAGCAGGGTGTCTCCAACCCCACTTTTGCCATTCAGGGAATGGCAAAGGGGACAAAGAAGACAGCAGCACCCACCATGTGTTGGGGCCACCAGCTCTGTGAGATGTTCCCCAGCCTCTTGATGATGAAGGAGCCCAAGCTGTTTTATGTCTGGCTTGAAGCTCCTGCTCGGTGTAACCATGTGAACAGGGAGCTCCCAAATGCTTTCAGAGATCTCTGAGGTGCTGGGGTCAGAGTGGTCTCCTCTCGCCCCATGCTGCTACCTTCCATCTCCAGGGCCACCTGCAGCCATTGGCCCCTGCCACCCTTGCTTTTCTGTGCTGCAGTGAAGTCATCCTCGTGTGCTGCCATGGAGGGGCGAGGAGGGCACCTCTCGCCCGATGCGTTGATTGTAGACAGAACCAGCAGACGCCTGTTGTTAAGGCTGTATAACACTTTCCAGCGGAAGTTTGTTTGCTTATACCTTTGCCAGACTTTAACTATTTGGGCTGAATTTTTCCATGCTTGCTCTGCCTCAGGCTGAACTTTCTCTCTGCTTTTTTTTTTTCTTCCCAAGTTTCAGCAGAAGGTTGGGGAAAAATGGTAGCTTTGCCAGATTTTTTTTTTTTTTTCTCCCGTCTCTTTGTTTGAGGACTTCTGGTGCCTCCACACTTTGGAAAAAAGACTTGAAATTTGGCAGGGTTGGTGCATTCCTGGTGGAAATCAACACAGATTTGGTCAAATTGTTAGCCTCTGGAAGGCCTGGTTGTGCATGCTTGGAAGAGCTCTTCAGAGGCTAGCTGCTAAAGTTCCCCATCTGCAAAGAGACTCTGGCCACTGCACCCACTGCTCTCCAGCTGCACCGAGCACCTCCTGTTCCATCTCTAGAGGCACTCCTTTGCCCGTGCAAGTTCAGGTCAGGAATGGTGACTGCAGGGAGCCTGAGCGGTTGTTTGGTGCTCCTCATTAGCAAGTCTCAAAGCACTTTACAAAATACGACATTGTTTTCATCTCCATTTCCCATGCGTGGAAACCGAGGCACTGGCTGTGGGCGTCCCCTGCCTCTCACCCACAGTGGTAGAGCAAGGAACAGAGCTCAGGTCAGCTTGGGCAGTGTCATGTCTCTAGACCAGGAGAAGCAGCGGCGACGCTCAATGAGAGGAGAGAGCATTTCCCAGTGCTCCCACATCCTGCGAGACCTCAGGAAAGGGCATTTGCATGCCTGACTCTCCCACGGGTGTGCTTAGCAGCACTGGTCACATCGATGCATGGATGGATGAGCATGTCCTGATGGTCGGAGGTCTGACCTGGTGATTATTATGGTTTTTAATGTTGCTCTTTTATATTAGGGTGGAAATCTTTTCTACTTGCTGTCCTGGGGGCTCTGACAATTCCTCCACAGGCTCTGTTATCCTCAGCTTGATTTTCTCCACCTGATGGTATCTCAAAGCTTTCTGCAGCTGGAGGGAGAATAAAGTGACATATGAAGTGGGATAGTTCCTCTCTGATGGAGGCAGCAGGCAAACCTCAGCTGGAAGGAGTCCTGGCTGGTGGTGGGGTCTCCCCAGCTAGTGCCATTACAAGAGTGCTTGAGCACTTGTGGGGTGTTTTCTAGCAAAATGGCAAAAAAAAAGTTGGCTTCTCGTCTTGGACTGCAGCCTTTGGACCCTGACTCCACTGGGGATGCATGGAGGGAAGGTCAGCTCTGGCATACGTGAGTGGTTTTGTAGTTAGGTGGCAGTGAACCAGCTCCTCTGGCATTGCGCTGGGTGGTGCTACTATGAGAATGACACCAGGGCTACATGGTGGGGTTGGTCAGAGAAGACCCCAGTGGGTGCTGGGCAGGGAGCTGGTCATGGAGCGAGCCGGGAGCAAATCCTGGCATGAAGCTGTGCCAAACGGGGAGCCAGTCTGGAACATGCCACCGGCAGTCCAAGGAGATCCCCAACGGGGGGGTGGCCGTCCTTGGTAGCGGTGCCAGGGACACCCTATGGGTAGCGGCCAGCATGCCCAGCACTGCTGGCTGGCTCCTGCTGGTTGCCTTCCAGCGGGAGAGGGGTTTTCTGACTCCAGTAACATTTACCAGCTGGGCAGCAGCTCTGGAGCCGGGTGTGTGTGTTTGTCTGTTCTTCCATTGTGTCTTGGCCGTCGTCTCCTCTTCCCCGCTGAGATCAATGTCTGTGGCCTGCCTTTTATAACCCCTTTGGGTGCAGCTCTGGAAGTCTTCAGCCAGCGGTGCTGGTTTCCATCATGCAGCTTTGGCGTGCTCGAGCAGCTTGGTCCCTGTCTAGCTGGATGGCTTGGGTTGGATGATGGACCGGAGGTGGGTTTCCACCAGGAGGGACATCCCGGTGGTGGGCTGGGGAGGTCCCATGGAGGGCAGTGAAGTGCAGGTGGGATGTCGTTGGCTGGGGATGGAGACCAGCCACAGGTATGGAGGAGAGAGCTCAGATGACCTCCAGAAGTCCTTCTTGGGCCACTTTTCTACAATTTCATGGTTTTGGAGAAGATGCGGTTTCGGATGGAAGTCAAATCTCACTAGCATATTCTTCCTGGTGGCACCAGGTGGCGCAGGAGGGTAAAGGATTTGCTTGTCATCCCGGCAAGTCTGGGTTCAAATTGGTTGCCTTTCACTGCTGTGATGAGTCTGTAGGTCTCAGCCCCCATGGCATGTGGCTGTGCCCCCATGCCTGGGCGAGCTGCAGCTCCAGGGCCAGGCAGCAGGGATGTGGCTCCCAGGAGCCCTGCTTCCAGCAGAGCGAGGAGCTGAGCCAACATTTGAACCATAGCAGGGGGTCTGGGTGCATGGGTGCTGTGGAGCCCCACCATCCCAGGATCAGGGCACAGCAGTGCAGAGGAGCCAGCACCAGCGGGGAAAGCCCCAGTGAGTCTAAGCAGGGCCAAGGAGGAGGCAGTGCAGGATGTTACCCTGGTGCGAGACCATGCTGAAATGCAGAGCATCCCTCCCACACATGCTTGAGCCATCATGGGGGTAGACAAGTTAGTGCTTTTTCCTGGCTCCCAGGGGTCCTGGGCATTTTGCGGTGTGGGTACATGGCGGCAGCCCTCAGAGGAGCTGGGGCAATGCCATCCCAGCCCGCATGGCCCCTTCTCCCATCGGGATGGTGCTCAGATGCAACTGCTGGCCCTGCGCAGGCTGGGGTTGCCACAGCAGCTTCACCAGCGGCCTGCCCTGCTCCATTCCAAGAAGTGGGTCTCAGGACCTGAGTGAGGGACGGGACCAAACTTGGATGAGTGTAGTTTTACATCCCTTCTCACTCCTCCCAGCATGGCAGCTGGGTCCCGGCCTCATGGCTGAGCATTCCCACGCTGGGCATCCACCTTCTACTCCGGTTGGGTCCAAGCTGGGGCCCTGCAACCCCACAGAGATACTGTTTTCTCCCTCCTTTTGCCTTCAGTGATCTTTGAGACCAGGCGTCGTATGACTCAGCTTCTGCATTTGATACCCCCGAGAAGAGTTTGCACACATGCATCTGTGGCACAGAGCAGTGCTCGTTCCTGGCAGGCCAAGCTGGGATAGGGTTTCTCTCTGAAAGAGGGGCAGTGAGTCCCCACTGCTCATCCGCTTTTAATATGCGGAAGTCTGATTTAGCCGGGATGGTGCCAGCAGGTCGGAGGTGTTTTCCAGAGCACGGTTGACGTGCTCCAGCATCCGGGCTTGTGAGGTCCTGGAAGGACCGGAGGAAGGGCCATTGCAATGCAGAGCAGGTGCTCGGCCAGTCCCTCTGTGCTTTAGAAATCTGTCTGTCCTCCTCTCCCTACCTGCAAAGGTCCAGCTGGACGCAGGTGCCAGAAGCATCAGGCACATTTTGGGTGCTGGGGCTGAACTGCTAGTTCTGGCAGTCGCCGCAGGGCACGGTCAGCAGAAGTTGACACCGACGTAAATCCTGTGAAGGGCAGTTTGGGTGCTGACCTTTAGGTCCTGTCCGTTTCTGCTGCCTGGTCCCTGCGAGCAGCTCAGGTCTGGAGGCAGCTCCTGACTCCTGCAAGGAGCACACAGCCAGCCCCCAGGGCCAAGCAGCCTGGACAGCCGTGCTGAGCTCTCTCTCTGGGGTGCTGGGTGAGCACAAGGTCACAGACCCTGCCATGCAGAGGTCTGCAGGGCGCAGGGGTCTGCAGGGCGCAGGGGTCTGCAGGGCCCAGGGATATGCAGGGCGCAGGGGTCTGCAGGGCCCAGGGATATGCAGGGCGCAGGGGTCTGCAGGGCGCAGGGGTCTGCAGGGCCCAGGGATATGCAGGGCGCAGGGGTCTGCAGGGCGCAGGGGTCTGCAGGGCCCAGGGATATGCAGGGCGCAGGGGTCTGCAGGGCGCAGGGGTCTGCAGGGCGCGGGGGTCTGCAGGGCGCAGGGGTCTGCAGGGCACAGGGGTCTGCAGGGCCCAGGGATATGCAGGGCGCAGGGGTCTGCAAGGCACAGGGGTTTGCAGGGTGCAGGGATTTGCAGGGCGCAAGGGTTTACAGGGCGCAGGGGTCTGTCTGCAGGGCGCAGAGGCTTGCAGGGCTCAGACCAGGGTTTTCCAGGACGCAGGGGTTTGCCAGGCACAGAGGTTTGCAGGACATAGAGGTTTGCAGGGTATCTGTAAGCCCCAACTGAGCCAGGCCCCAGGGCTGCGCGCTTGGCTTTTGGCACCAGAGGACTGGCTCCGTCTGCCTCCTGCCCGGCAGCAGCAGGGTTTTCGGGTGGTCACAGGGCTGCGGTCACACCCAGCACTGCCTCTTGCTGCCGTGGGTACCTGGCACCGGGGCGGCTGCGCAGGGCTTCCCCGTGAGCTTTGGTCATGGCTTGGGGCAGCCCGTCCTGCTCAGTCCTGTCTCCATCAGGTTCCAGTTAAAACCAAATGCGTTCTCCAGCCTAAGCTGCGCTGCCGTTTAAGCCCTTCCAAAAATGAAACAAATACCCACGGACTGCAATTCGAATTGCAGCTCAATTAGGGCTTGTTCCCAGTGCGATCATAAAACCTCCAGTACGAAAACAAACAACCCAACCAAACCACATCCAAGCCTGACAGCATCCTCTGGAATGCCTTTAAAATAACAAGGGGGGCAGAGGAAGATGAAAGCGGCATGGCCGGTGGGAAGAGCGCTCTTTGGCCCTGAGGGGCTGCCCGGAGGTGGGCTGAGCAGGTGTGGGGCAGGGCACGTTGGGATGGGGACCAGTGTGGAAGCGATGGGTATGACGGAGACGGGGTGTGATGGGGACCAGTGTAGAAGTGATGGGTACGATGGAGATGGGCCAGCTTGGGGGTCCGTGGAGTAAAGGGTTAGGCTGTGTTCCCAGCAGGATTTAGTGGGATGAGGAAGAGGAGGTTGCATAGGTGTTTCGGAGCGTGGTGGTTGTGCTCTGAGCTGCTCCAATGGCGGGTGTTTGAGCAGGACGGGGGGGGGGCACGGGGCCGGAGCAGGACCGCAGCGGCTGGAATGTGTGTCCCGCGTAACCCTGGCTTGCACCGAGTCCAGCCAGTCTGGTGCCGCGGTTCGGGTTTCACAGCAGACTTTAAACCCGGCCATATTTAGCGTGCGCTTCGCTGGCCTGTCAGGGAGGGGAAGCCACAGCACAACTAATAAAAAAAGCCAAACAAAAACAATGTAATTAAAGAGACTCAGCACTGTGTGTTCCCATAGCAAGAACATTTACCCAAGACTTCCTTGCTCAGATACTTAATGTCAAGCAGCAATTAAAGGCTGGCATTGTGGGGAGCACAGGGAGCGGGGTTTACCCTGCCCGGGAGGTGGGAGCCCAGGGCTGAGCACAGCTCCCAAGGGCAGCTCTGCCATCCCCAGTGCCCGTGGTGGTGGGGAGGGACTGGGGGCTTTTGGCACAGGGAAGTGCCCCAGGGACAAGTGGTGCCGGTGACAGGGGAATGCTGCAATCCGAGCAGCCCTTCAGGCAGGGACACCCTTGGTCTGTAATGCGCATACCACTTAGCTTGATCCCCACTGAAATTTGGTAGCATCAGAAATTTTGGTAGAAAAGGAGATTTTCTAGGTGCGAGCCTCCAGGCAGGGCGGGCCAGGAACTCTGCTGGGGTAAATTCTCATGAAAACAGTGAAGCCAGCGGAGCTGGGCTGGGGTGCAGAGCCGAGGGTCTGATGTGGACGTTGCTTTTCCCCTCTATCATCTCTTTCCTGACCCAGGTCTGCAGATGGAGCCCGTGTGGGTCTCTGGCATTTTATGTTTCCCCTCCCTCAAGGGATGGCTTGGGATGCCCAGAGCCAGGCTGTGCCAGCCAGTGCCCCCTTCAGAGCAGCTTAAGGCTGGCACTCACAGGCTGATAGTACAGTCAGCATCGTCTGTCTTGGCTAGAGAGCCAGCCATTGCGCACTGTCCTTAACATGGTCACCAAGGAGAAGTGTCCTGGTGTCCTGGCAATGCTGCATGTGCAGGCAGGTCTGGAGCTTCCCAGGAGGGACACACGTGTGTGGACATGGACAGGACAGTGCCTCTTTGTGACTGTGGCGTGTACATGATGGCAGTCCCAACCATGATGGCAGAGTCTCACAGGGGACCAAGGAACTAACAGTCTGATTTTGGTCATATTTTAATGGGGGTTGAGCCACAGGCTCCTTCTGGGCTCATTTAAAACCTGTGATTGGGATGCTTGATTAAAAAAAAAAAAAAGAAGACAAGAAAGAAGCAGTAGCATTATCATATTGCAGCAGAATTTGCTTGAGTGTCTCTGCTCCCTTCCTCCCCCAAACATACTGCTAGGCCTACAGAAATGGGGTGTTTTATGGGAGGCCTCTGCAGACTGTCAGCAAGCGATCTGCTTGGTTGGCTCCGAACCTTTCTTGGAGTCCTGAAGTCTCTGTCTCTCCCAAATTCAGAGCCTATGATTTAGGAGGGAGGTGTGGTGGGGGCAAGCCATGCTGGCAGGCTTTTCTCTGCTGTGCTACACCGGAGGACGTGGACGTGCCTCGGGAGCACACTGCCGACTCACCAACCAGCCCCATGATGTAGGACATCGCCTGTCCAGCCTGTGTGCTTCCCTGCTGCCCCAGCCCCTCCAGCAGCCGAGTGAGGGCTGGTCCCAGGGGGTCCTCACTGCACGCTACAGCTGCTGCACCCCCAGCATGAGTGTTCCCAAGGGATGCAAAAGCACCCTGATTTCGAGAACAGCCTGGATGGTGAGGCATGATGCTGAGCCCCTCTTGCTCCCGTGGGGGGATCCTCCACTTCTTCCTCTGCAGAGGTGCGGGGCGCTGAACACTGGCAGGTGCAGATCTCGCCCAGGATGTGCTCTTCTCCTCCAGCTTATTCGGGTACCAAGCTGCTGAGAGCCAGCTTTTGAATCCAATATCGTGCCATGATGCGGTGGGCTGCGTGGCCATGGGGTCTGCCCTCTGCTGCCTTGGGTCACGAGCTCCTCAAGAAGCACCTACGTTCACTACAGTGTGCCTGGTATGGAGATGGCAGAGACAACGCGCAGCCATACCAGCATTGCTAAACCGGTGCCTGATGCTCAGGAGACTGCAGTGACCGGGGTGCTGTGCAGCATCTCTTGGCCTTGCAGCCACGCTGAGCTTCTTCGAATATTGGGCTAATAGCGTTGGACTTCTGGAGCTCAAACAAAAATGTACTGGCAGGAGCAGGATCTATATAAGTTAGTTGTTATTGCTAAACAAAAGAGGCATGCTCGTTTCAGCTCCATTCAAAACAAAACCCAGTGGGTTTGCCAAGTGGGGAAAAACGAGAAAATCTGTAGGAAACAAACAAACAAAGCCCTGGATCTGGTTTGGTGCCTTTCCCTGGACCCAGGTTTCAATAAGCAAGTGCATTTTCCAGGCACGCAGATGTTTCCGCGGAGCAGGAGTGTTTTGCTCCATCTTTGCATGGCCAGGTCACCGCACAATATTTAAATACCTTTGAGATCTACACAACTCAGGATGGGTAACTGGTGTGCAGGCTGCTCCTGTGAGTCCTGCTGCCTTGCAGGGATGCTAAGCACAGTGTTTTGTCCTAGCTTTGAGTGTGCCTTTTGGTGGGTTATGAAATCCCACTCTTTTGGAAGAGCTCCCCTACTCATGCTCTGTTTTGGATCCAGTCTGTGTTTCCCTAGTCCTGAAAAATTGCTTATACTCAGGCAGAAAGAGTGGAAAATGCGAGTGCATCAGCAGCTCCTCTTCATGCTGGACACTGGACTTCTGGTTCGTGTCCCCATGAGCCAAGAGTTTTCGTGTGTTAGGAGCTTGAGTGGTATCTGCCGTGGAGTATTTGGTGCCCGAGTGTTTGTGGCCATGTGTGTGATTTCCTGCATGCACCAAGGGTGAACATGGCCCTGGTCGCGGGGTTGGGCTAAGTGTGCTCAGACAAGGAAAAGACCCCTTGTGCTCAGATTTCTTTGGAAACAGCCTGTATGTTGATCTTGCCAGCTGATCTCTTGATGGAAGCTCCCGGTGTGGGGTTGGGTTCGCTCTCCCTGATAACTGGCTTTTGGGCTTCTCCTGTCCCTTGTGTGTTCATTTTTTGGATAACCCCATGGACTGAATTGGACCGTGGTTCAGGACAGCATCCCTGGCAGCTTGTGCTAACATACCACTGACATCCACAGCACCATGAGGCTACAACGAGCTCTGCAAGGACCCAGTCCTTCTCCTCCTCCATGCCCGAAGCCTTTTCACCCTTTCAAAGCATTAACACCTTTCATCCTCTGTTCTTTGGGCTCCCTTTTTCTCACACACGGAGCCCCGCAGCTTCTCTCTCTGCTGCATCAGGCTGCAGACGGTGAGGAGCAGCTTCCCAAAGTGACAGCCACCCACGTTTACCCTGAGGACAGGAGTGTGGCACTGAGCTGATGTCTGCTGCTGCGGGCGGGAGTCTGCCCTCTCGCTGCCAGTGCGGGCAGGCATCCGTGAGCTAATCCTTTCCGCAGCCGACATTGGGGGTGGCGGGGACCAAGCAGCCGTGGTTTTTGGCTGGAAGGCCATTGCCACCAGCGATAGCATCGCTTGCACGTGAGTCTTTTCACAGCCCGGGCTCTCACTGGTGGGAAGTGGCATGGAACGGCCACTGTGGTCCCCAGCAGCCACGTATGGTGACCTGCGGGCAGGATGGTCCTTGCCTGCCTGTCCAGGTACCTCCAGCCTCTGTCCCTGAGATGGGAGCACATGGCGGCAGGGAGGACGAAGCCCACTGTCCGCCTGGGGTTTGTACTTCTCATGCAGTGAGCGCCCGGTGTGGGCCACCTCCGTGGGTGCTCAGGGAAGGATGTCCAGGTCCCACTGGGCTTGGGGCCGGCAGGGCTCCTTCCAGCCAGCCCAGGCTCTGGGCTTTGCCGGTGGGACAGAGCAGCCCTGTCTGACATGGACTGGTTCTCTGCTGGAGGCTTGGAGAGGCTACGCCCTTAAACAAAATGCACTTAAAATCACATAATTACAACAATTATTAACACTCTTTACTAGGCCAAGATCTGCAGTGTTGGAAACATTAAAACCCAGAATGTGCAAAAACCACAGTGTTAGAAACTACCCAGTGGATTTGCCTGTGTTCATCACAGAAGGAGGGATAAAATGAAGTTGTCTTATGCACATCCATCCTCGTGTGCTTTAAAAAAAATAATCTTCATTACATTGGTTTCATGAGATGGGTCTGGCCAGTCCTAACGCATCCGTTCGCAGAACCTCAGCCTCTTCCATGGAGAGTGATGGAGTTTGCTGGTATGGGGATTTATGGCATTGCAGACCTGATGTCCACACCACCTCCCTGGTGGTCACAAACATATCCCATGGCCAGAAAACTGAACTGCTGGGGCAGGCAAAGCACCCGTTCCCTGCTGCAGTGTTTGCAGTACGTAGGTAAATAATTAGCAACAAGAACTGATTGTGGTTGAGATAAATTTAGTTCAGCTGCACTGAGACTAGAAAGGCAGAGATGGTGGGACCTCCTCCCACCACCTCCCTGCAGGATGGGGCTTTACCATTGGGGCGAGCTCATGTTGGCTGGTTGTACCTTGAGGGCACAACATCTGCGGGTGTTGTTTTCGGCTATCAGTTGCTCCACCACAAAGTTTAGCTCTAGATAAATCAAGACTATTTCACTGAGTCCAGATGACTCATAACCACAGGGCAGGAAACTCTTTTATCTTTGGGGCAGCCGGTTTAATATAGATAGATGTTCACTCCTGAGCTCTGAATAATTTCCATCTCTTTACTTCTCATTAAAAGCAAATCAGATGAGGGAAAATAGTGAGAAATTTCTCTGTGTGGCCTCTGTTTCTACCATTTCTGAGAGAACTTCCTCCAAATTGTGCGGTCTGCCTGTATGGGGTCATTTGCCATATATTTTAATTGGCAGAAAAGAAGTGCTTTTGCTCCAAAGCACCACTCCTTTTTTAAACCTTGATTCTGCAGACGTGGATGGAGCAGGGATCTGCTCCAGCTTCCAGAGAGGTACTTTTGGGGTCTTACTTCCTTTCCTGATGTGGGAGAGCATTGTTGCCTCCTTGGATGAAGGGGAACCGCAGCGGAATTGGGCGTCTTGTCAACAGCCCTGCTAAAAGAGCCACCTTCACCTCCGAGCAGCAGCTGGAGGTGGAGAGAGGAGGACTTAGGCAGCAGGGAGCTCTTAAACACAAAAGAAAGGGCAAGGTTTTGCTGGAGAGTCTCTCAAGTCAGTTATTTCTCTTTCCTAAGTATGTCAGATAGCACTTTGCTTCTTGGGCTTGGTCCGTGGGTCAGGACCTGCCTTCCTGGTTGCCTCTTCTTCCTGCCAGAGTTCCCTGCCTGCACAGGCAGGGCTGGCTTTTCTCTCTTAATTTCTGTCCACCAGTGACAGCAGAGCTGTGTGATGATTTTCCGCTTCTTTGATATCTGGGATTTTGTACTTGCCATCTGTAGAAGCTTGTATGTGCCATGTGTGGAGCCCTTGGCATGAGGAGCCTTCAGTAGTGGCCATGCCAGGAGCTGCTCCATGTCCATGATGAAACACGATGTGCTCAGGCTGCCACAGCTGTAAGCTGAGAACTCTCTGTCCAGAGCCAGGTAGGTCCCAGTGAGCCGAGGGCTGGTTCTCCAGCCCTTCCCTGCATTGTGCAGGTCTCTCCCACCATGGTGATGCCCTCCTGGTAGAGAGCTGCTCCCCTTCTTCCCCACCAGAACCAGCAGGACCCTGCTGCATAGATCTCACCAACCTCCCCACGGTTGCTTAGGGGTGTCTTGCTACCTGAAGCTCATGTGGTTGGTGTTCACTGTCTGTCCGGTCCGTAAAGCCCTACGTTCAGATAATGCCTATCCCTGGAGGAATCCAGGGCAGCAACTTGACACCGCAGCTTGGGCCACACTCGAGACCTCTAAATCCGTAGGCTGAAGCCAGTGAGATGAGTGATTGGCAGAAGCCAACCTCCCCACCATTTTCCGCTTTTAAATATCACAGTAATAAAAGGTAAAATCATTAAAGCCTTCTGCGGCCCACTGTGCCTAATCTGAAATCAGGATGATGAAGAGCACGTAGCGAGGTTGTTATTAATATCCTGCCTCCTGATGACGGCTTTATAAACATCATCGTCACAGGCACAGCCTCGCGGTAGCATTTTGGCATGACCTAGACAACTGTCATGCTTTTTATCACGCTTACCCCTTGCTTGATATTTAACCAATGAAGTGATATGGGGAAGACCTTGCCCCAAAATATCTGACCTTATACACAGGGATATGAGGTCAAAACTGAGAGAAACTGTGTTAAGCGTAGTTGC
The DNA here is from genome assembly GCF_947461875.1 of Haliaeetus albicilla. Taxonomy (NCBI): domain Eukaryota; kingdom Metazoa; phylum Chordata; class Aves; order Accipitriformes; family Accipitridae; genus Haliaeetus; species Haliaeetus albicilla. The sequence goes on along the minus strand of NC_091504.1, from coordinate 7,583,356 downwards.
ACTAAATGCTCTTTAGACCTGTTGCTCCTTGTCTGGGAACTGTGCCACGGGCTACGGCAAGAAGGGGATCAGATGTTTGACGCCAGTGAAAACCCTCGGTGCTGTAAGGAATGACTCATGGGCAAAAGCCCCACGCAGCAGCGAGGCCACGCTTGTACTGAAACAGGGGACTTTGCCCAGTGGGGATGAAGTCTTGGTGGGGACATGAGGGTCATGGCTGCAGGGAGAGGGGCGGCTCCCCCTCTACGAAACCAAGAAAAGATGCCAGCTTTCCTAGTGACTTGTACATAGTTATCATCGCTATTTAAAGTAGAAATCAAAATCAGAGTGGAGAAAAGGTTTTGTAGCTTAATCAATGTGGATGGAGAAGGTGAGGAGCAGCTGTGGAGCCTGAGTCTGCTGGTGAGCAGGAGACTGGGGGTCACTGGTCCCCATTGGGACCTGGCATTGTCTCAGTGCCATTAGAAATGGCCTTTTGTCCACTCCCTGCTCTCACTTTGCTTTCAGAGGATGCCCTTTGCTGGAATAAAGACCTCGAGGAAAGTCACTGAGGGTGACCCCGAGAAAGGGCTGAGGGACAGCAATAAGCACAGGAGACGGGTTCCTGCTAGTAGCATGGATGCAGAGAGGGTGCATGAGGCCGTCCCAAGCCAAATGAGTGGTGGGCAGCACTCACCCAGCACGGGGCTGGGGGCTGTCAGTCCGTGTGGCCCCCACTGCCGAGGGGGTCTGGGCAGCCCCGGATGGGGTAGCCCATCTCTGTAGGAGCTGGGTGGTGGTGACTGGGAATAAGGAGAGGTTTCCCCAGCGTGATGGATGGGGACTGGTTGCAGAGCTGAGCAGCCTGAAGTTGCTTGGGGCATCCCAGCTCAAGGGCAGTGTGGGGCCAGACCAGCCCTTGGGTCTGGAAGGAAATGTCTCACCCGCAGGGTTCATACAAGCCTCTCAGGACCCACTTAGGGTCAGCAGCAGCAATGGGAAAGGGGAACAGACTGGCCTCGACTGATAACAGATGGATGAGGGTATTGCTGGCACCAGCATCCACCTTGCAGCCACTTGCATCGGTGCTGCCCCGGCACCGCTCTGGCTCTCCTGGGTCATGCCCTGGTCCCAACGCCGCAGATGTGCCTCTGCCTTTCTGGCACATCCTCACGTGCCTCGTTTCCCCACACCTCCTTGCCCTTTCCCAGGTCATCCTCCCCTAAAATGACGCAGCAGATGCGGGACCTGCAGCTGGCACAGGCCAGAAAGCCACCGGGCCCTTCCTCACCAAACGCGGCCAAGAGGCTCTACCGAAACCTGTCGGGAAAATTCCGCGTTAACTACACATCCTTCGATGAGGGCAGCCTGGCGGGACGGGGCGAGAAGGAGAAGCTCCGCAAGTCCTACCTGGTCAGTGCCTGCTGGCTCCATCCAGCGCTGCTGCAGCTGGGAAGGTGGGGAGGGAGGATCTGTGCATGGGTGATGCTGATGCCTGGGTGGAAGCTGCCCTGGAGCAGGTTCAGCTGGAGCTGGTCCAGGTGTTTTCTCAACATCATCTGGTTGTGCCTGCAAAGAGCTTGTGCTCCAGAGCCCCTGGGACCAGGGCAGCCTACCTTGTTTGGGTTTGTGGGGTGCTGGTGAGGGGCTAGGGTGTTCGGTGGGGTGGAGGAGGGTGCCCTGTGCTCAGCCAACCTGCTTTTCTCCTTCCACCCAGTTCCAGAGTAATGCCGCCCTCTTTGAGGCCGTGGAGCTGCAGGACCTAGACAGGGTTCAGGAGCTGCTGAAGCAGTACAGCCCCGAGGAGCTGGACCTCAACACCCCCAACAGTGAGGGGCTACTGCCCCTGGACATCGCCATCATGACCAACAATGCTCCCATCGCCAGGGCCCTGCTGCAGGCAGGAGCAAAGGAGAGCCCGCACTGTGAGTTGGTGTGGGGGAACCGTGCTGTGCCCATCACCTGGGTCTCCAGCCTGGTGAAGTGGGGAACCCCAGGCAGCGGGGTCTGAGTGGGGAGGCGGTCACTGGGCTCTGGGAAACTGGTGTAGGCTATAGCAGGGGCTCGAGTAGAGCCATGCACTCAGGTGGAGCCCAGGAGCAGGACACAGAGGGGAGGATGGGGTCTTGGGGTGGGGACTTGGTGCCAGCAGAGCCTGGGCTTGCCCTAACCACCTTCTCTTTCCTCCTTCTCACTCCCCTCCTGGAACTCACTGCTGTGCCCACTCACCCCACAGTTGTGAGCCTGGAGAGCCGCTCGCTGCACCTTTCCACGCTGGTGCGGGAAGCAGAGCAGCGCGTCAACGAGCTGACGGCACAGGTGGTGAACGAGGCGCCCAACACTGACTGCTCGGAGAAGGAGAAGCAGCTCAAGGCCTGGGAGTGGCGATACCGACTTTACAAGCGCATGAAGGCAGGGTTTGAGCATGCCCGTGAGTGCCCGCAGGAGGGCTTGGGGGACCTGGGGGGCAGTCCCCACCGCAGGGGGAAGGAGCAGGGCTGTGCATGGTCCAGGCACGGGGCTGCACCAGCACCCGTTAGAGGATCCCTGCACCCTGTAGCCAGTCTTGCTGTATGGGTGCACAGGGGGTGAGTGCTCCAGGAACGTGTCTCTGGGCACGGGGGGAGGCCCAGGAGGGACACCATGGGGTTCCGAGTGACCATCCTTGCCGTAGTGGTCCCTGCGGTCTCTGTCCCCAGGAGTGCCGGATGCCCCCACCAATGTCCACCTCTCCGTGGCCAGCAGCTCCTCGGTGCAGGTGACCTTCTGGGAGCCCTTGAGCATCAACTCAGCTGTCGTCACCAAGTACAAAGGTAAGGACCAGGGTCCCCACAGCAGTGTTGGGGACACACAGCCATGGCAGGTGCCCTGAGTGTGCCAGTGGGGCATGCTGGGGCACTCACCCCGTGCACGCCATGCCAGCGTGTCAGGGGTGTGGGCGGTGATGCCAAGCCCCTGTCAAGCTGCCTTTGTGCTTGAGCGCAGGAGGAGCCAGGGCTGCGTGCTGCTGGACAGCCTGGCCACCACCCGAACAGTCTGAACTAGGCCAAACCACCATCCTACACCAAGGCAAAACTCAGGGTGCCACTTGTTTGCCGCCCCCTCATCCTGCACACTGAGGGGGCTTTGCCATCCTGCCGCTCCTGTGCCCCTCACCCACTTAAACCAGATATTTTTTGCTTCTGGGAGAATTTCCCCCATCTCCAACTCCTGACCCATCACTTGAGGGTGCTGACCCTGCCTGGCATGGCTTGTTGAGGAGGACCGCAGCTCCCCATGCCATCCCCCTTGTTGTGGCTCCCCTCTCCCCTGCCTTTGCTCAGCTGCCTCCAGCTCTGGTGCTGTCTGCAGTCCCTCTGCAGCTGCTGGCCCCGACGCGCTGCAGCCAGCCCTGGTAGCCTGTCCCCGCTCCAGGGCCATGCGGCACCTTGGGGTCTCTCTCCTTTCAGTGGAGTGGAGCTGCTCCCCCACTTTCTCACCACCGCTGGGGGAGGCCGTGATCGACAAGCTGAAGAACCTGCACTTCACCATCCGGGGGCTGGTGTCGGTGAGCTCTTGGGGTGCCCCACGGGGGTTTGGGCTGCGAGGGGAGAGACCACAGTCGGGAAAAGCCACTGGCCACGGTGCAGTTCGGTGGGTCATTCCCAGCAGCCGATGCGGGTAGGGGATGGCGTGTCATTTCCAGCAGGGAGAAAAGGATTGTGCCACAGTGCGTGCCTTGTTCAGCACAGCCTGTGGGCAGAGCTAAGAGCGTGGGGCCAAGAGAGACATCTGTCTGTCCCTGCACAGCCATGGCCGCCCTGGCAATGGGGAAACCCCCTGCACAGAGTGCCTGGGGACTCTCAAGTGAAAGGCAGAATGGGTCCATTCACCGGGCGCCTGATTTATCCTCTGTCCCCCACCCCGCTCCCATCTCCACCCGTGGTCCTCCTGGGCCATAAATCAGCAGCTCGTTCCTCTGCCACCTGCAGAGATCAACCCCTCACACCAGCCCCGTGGCTCATTGGAGAGGGGGGACCAGCCCCATCTCCATCTCCAGGAGCTCGGCAAGGTCACGGGCTGGTTGGGACTGGGGCTCCCCGCTGTTTTATCTCCCTGAGAACTGCAGGGGCCATGCTGCCTGTCAGCTGTCCGCTCCCCAGGGGCTGCCATCCTGGACCAACAGCGGGGAGACAGGGTGGGATGGGAACTGTGGTGAGATGGAGCTTGGGATGGGAACGTGGGGCGATGCTGGGATGGATGGGGTTGCCCTTACTAGGGGGGTGCAGCACTGAAGCTCCAGGGCATGCAGGCAGGCAGGGACCACTGGCTTGAGGAGCAGAGAAAGCCCTCGATGAGGTTAGAGAGGCTTAGCCAAGGCAGCGTTGCTGGAGCCCAGGAGCTGCTGTTGGGCTGGGAGAACTGCCCTGGTGCATGGCAGGACAGGGCTCAAGCGGAGCCTAGAGCAGCGCCACTGCAAGGAGCTGGCCCAAGCCCATCAATCATGCTTTCAGAGCTGCTTCACAGGCTCCTGTCCGCCTTCATGAGTGCCTGGAGGCCTTGCAACATCTGGCAGCTTGACTGGGCTTTAATCAGAGGCCTTTAATCACTGTCGCCATGCCACAAAGCCTCAACAATGTTGGGCCAGCTCCCTGTCTCCAGGGGCCAGATCCTTGGACATCCCAGCGGGAAGGCAGCACCCCGACCCTCCAGGCTGCGGAAGCCCAAAGTCTTTGGGGCCGGCAGCATCTCCTGGCAAGGGGCATTTGCAATGTCCCGTCCTTCCTCTGCCTCCCCCAAAACCACCCACCTGGGCTGTGGGGATTCTCTAGTGTCTGATAACAAGAGCTTTGTACAGCTGGGGGAGGTCAGAGCTGGTGACCTGGGCTGCAGGCTCCCAGTTTAGTACTTATGGTGGTGTACTGGGCTGGGTGGTATCCTCCTTCCCTCACATGCTGAGCTGGGAGAGGTGCCAGTGAGCTGAGTGTGACTTCCCTCCTCGCAGGGCACAGCTTACTACGTCCAGGTGTCTGCCTACAACATGAAGGGCTGGGGTCCCCCGCAAGCCTCCGTACCCCCTTTTGCCATCCCTTCCAGTAAGTACCACTGGGAATGCCCACAGGAGCTGGCACCAGCTTCAGGATGGACGGGGGAAAGCAGCAGCTCCCTGTGCCATCCGGGAGTCCCCCTCGCTGCTGGCATGGGGTATAGTGGACCAGGGAGCAGAGGCAGCATTTGGGGACTCAATCCAGGCAGGGAGGCTGTGCCCGGGGGTCCGGGATGCTGCCTCCAGCTGACAGGAGCTTTGCCAAATATTGATTTTTCAATCTGAAGTTCTCCTGGCTGCCTGGTAAAGGCTGAGCCATTTTAGGCAACCTGGATCAGCTCATCCTAAGGAGGAAGCTAGGAGAGAGGACGTTTTGCTTTCTCAGTTAAAAGGAAAGCAATGCAGCCATCTCCTCTGTAGGAAGGAAAAACACCCCTGTGTTTTTTAGCAGAGGTTTGTAACTTAGCGCAGGGCAGCTTTTGGGAGGGGTCGGTCCCTACTGCCTCAATGATATCTGCCCCAAAGTGGCCCAGCTTGTGCAAAACCACTGTAGGCGTGTGCTGAGGCGTGACATGGTGGGATGCCCCAGCTCAGCCCCTGAAGTGCCACCCCAGGGCTCAGAGCCATCCTGGTCCTGGGTGGCAGTGGGCCTGGAGGCCTCCCTGTGCCACTGCATGCTCTCGCCCATCCAGCCCAGCCCCAAGGACCTGCATTCCCTGGCATTGAGCTGGGATGGGGGTCATGAGCCCCACCAGAGCCCAGCTCTGGGCTGTCAGCAGTCACCTCCCCACGCTGGCACCATGGCAAGCGGAGGAGGCGAAAGCCACCCAATGATGTCACACAAGGCACCCCAGGGTGCTGGGGGAGACAGGCCAGAAGGGCTGAACTGGATGGAGCAGCCCCGGTGAAGTTCAGGGCTGAGTGGGCTCCAAGGTTGCCTCTGCCCCTCACCACCGAGACGAGTCTCCTCTGCATGGCGGTCCTGCGGAATCAGCGCCATCGGGTAAGGAGCAGCCCCATGCACATCTGGGGAGGCTGAGCCCATCCCGACGAGCAGGCAGCGGGGCGGTGGGCACACGGCCCCTGCCACCACACTTGCAGGCAGCGAGGGACCAGCCATGCTGCTGCACGTGAGCCATGAATGCACCATGTGCAGGTCAAGATGCAGTTCTGACAGCACATGAACGGCAATGGGGCAAGAGGTGTGCAGGCACCGTGCGTAGCTCTAGCTGCAGATACACAAGCACTATGGCACTGGTATGGAAAGATGCAAAAATACATTTACATGTATACGAATGCATATAGCGAGCCTACGCATGCATTGCATTGCCCTGGCTTTACTCTGTCCTGGCAGCGGGTGTTGATCGTGTTTGCACCCACTTTAAATCCCCTTTGCCATCCTGCACAGGTCACATTCCCTGTGACCACGATCCATGCAGCATTGATACAGAGTGTGGCTGAAGTGAATCAGACATGAGTGGGTTTTATTTATTTTTATCTCCATTAATATTTCTCCCTTCAGTAAAGATCCCTCCCTGGCCCAGCAGAATATAGTCAGGCACCTCCCTGGGTGTTTTTAAAGCTCCTAAAAATAGTGGTGAGCCCCAGCCAAAGTTAACAGAGCTGAACTTTCCATGGAAAACAGCAGCAGGCAGGACACAGGGGGTGTTTAAAGCAATTAATGTAAAGCTAATGTAGAAGCGCCGGCGGGTCCCTGGCCCTGCTCCTGGTCCTGCTGCCATCTCGCAACGGGTGGAGCTGGCAGGAGAGCTTATTTATGTGTTTGCCGAGGTGAGCCCAGCTCTCGGCACTCGCCTGGAGAGAGCTGCAGCTCCGGGGAAGACCTGGAGGAAGACACTGGAAAGAATTTTATTTTTTAAGGCCAGTGAAGTGCAGCAGCAACAGACGGGACCTTGTTCTTTCCCTCTGCCATGTCCCTGCCATGCTGCAGCATGGCCAGTGGCCATGGGCTGCTGTGCAGAGCTCGGGTGCTTCTGGGAGGAGTGGCACAAAACTGGGGATCTCCCAAAGCCCAGCCTGCCCAGAGGTGCCCAGCACCCACAACTGCTGCCATGCCATGCTGTGCCGTGCTGTGCCTGTGGGACACCCGGGTGGGGTGCCAGGAGGTGATGTGCCATGGGGAGGAGGGGACAGGAACCCCTTTTTCCCCCAGGCCAAGGGCTGATGCTGGTCTGTCCCCCACAGACTGGCGGGAGTACGACGGCCGGGCCCCCCGGCGAAGGGGACAAGCTGAAGCTCTGGACCATCTGCTGGGCCAGGTGAAGACTGTCCACCAGCACTGCGTTTGCCATGGTGAGTGCATGGCGCAGCGCTGTGGGGAGGCTGGGGTGGGGGATCCAGCCGGGCCCCCCAAGGTTGTGGTGTGGTCCAGGGGGCTGGGGTGGTACCAGGAATAGGTGTAGTCCATGGATGAGCATAGCAGGGAGACAGCTCAGGCAGTGGGACCTTGGCAGAGCCCTCCCACTGGGTTGGCATGCCGTGCTGTGGGCTGCTGGTGCAGCTCTTCATCTCCTGCTGCAGCATCCTCTGCTCTCTGCTCCCCAGAGCCCTGCAAGAACCAGCCCCAGAGCAGGAAGCACTCAGTCTCCAAGAGCCTCAAGCACCTCTTCCACCCCGGCAGCAAGTTTCTCAAGACACTGAAGCGGTGAGAGGCGGGTGCACGGGGGTGGCGGAGAGCCCCTTTCTCAGCGGGGACATAGGGCTGCCCATCCTGGGTGCAGCTGTGAGCTGTGTGTGCAAGCCAGGGGCTGAGGGTGCTCAAAGGTTCGTCCTTGCCTGGAGGAAGCTGACAGTGTCAGTGCAGATGAGTCCCATTGCCCAGAAATCAAATGTTTCTCCTTGGTGTTTCCGTTTGGACTGGCCAAGCTGCACCCGTATCCAGATCCCTGCACCACCTCCAAGCATCACCCAACACCCCACCCTCCTCTAGACCCCACCACCCTCCCACCACCCACCTTCACGCTTGGCCTCCAGGCACCCCAGCGTCTCCTGCACAGGCTGGGCCCCATCGCCCTCCCTTGTGCTGGCTGGGGCATTGGCCATGGCATCAGCTGTGACATCAGACAGGCTTGCCTTGCTGGTAGTGTTGGGTTCCTGTTCCTGCTACTCTACTGGCCGTATGCCTCTTATGCCACAGGCTGTTGGAGAGGAGCTGAGACCTGGGGCAGGGCATCTCCTCTGCCCTCAGGAGAGAGACCCTTTGGGAAATGAAGCTGGCAGCTGGGGGTGACACTAAAGTCTGTCTTCCCTCCCATGCAGGGGCCTCTACCTGACAGCCATCTTCTACAAAGACGACAACATCCTGGTGACCCATGAAGACCAGATCCCTGTAGTGGAGATTGATGACACCTACTCCTGCCTGCTCATGCAGGATTTTCTCTGGTTCACCAAGGTGGGTGGCCCAGGGACCCTGTGCTGTGCACTGGGGCATGGCAGCAGCATGTCTTCTGACACATCTCTGTCTGCTTGGCCACCACCCTGGAAGCTGCTGAGATGATGGCCACCACCCCGGACACTGTGTCCTCCAGGAGCGTCACGATCTGCAAAGCACCTTCATTGCAGCACCTTCCCTGCGCAGGCAGCAGTGCCCATCATGCGTGGGGCACTGTGGGGCTCTCGCTGGGGCTGGCTGGGGCTGATTCGGGTTGGGAGCAGAGTCAGGGGACACCCCACGTGCACAAAGGGAGCACAAGCTACTTGCACCAGACAGCACATCTGGCGGCTCCTGGGCTTCCCAGCATTGCCTCCAGGATCTCTGCTGTGCCACTGCCCTCGTGCTCCGCGGGGCAGAGCAGTGCCGAGAGCCAGTAGCAGCCTGGGAGTTCTGGGTTGAGCCAAGCGGGCATCATGCACCACCGCTGCCTTCGGCTGGCAGCAGCTTCCCCTCCACCCCAGGTGCTGGGGCTTGGCAGCGCAGGCAGCCCGCAGGCTTGCTGCTTGCCGGGGTTCAGCATGGACTGAGAAACCACCAGGGAACGGCATTTCCACCCAGCCACTGGAAGCCCAAAGGTGGGCGATGGACTGGCGCCGTGCAGGGCAGGCTGCGTGCCGCGACGGGTGGGCGATGGACCGTTGCCACGCTGGGCAGGCTGCGTGCCATGACGGGTGGGCGCTGCCTCTCCACAAGGATGCCAGCAGCTTCTCAGCTGTTTAACTGCTTCACCTCAGCATCCTGCCGCAGCAGCTCTGCCTCTGTTGTACAGAGCAGGACGTGCAGGGTGCTGCTGCCTGGTCCTCCGCTCTCAGTAGGCTTAGTGAAAGGGCAGGTGGGCAGCTCAGGGCCAAAATCTTGCTGGATAGTCCTTATCTACTGAGGGAGAAGGCTATATTCTCCCTCCTCCTCTTGGCTATCTTCTACTCAAACTTAAGGTCTCAGTCCTAGATGAAGACAGATATCTGGGTGGGCATGGCATGGTGCCTCCCTCAGGTACAGGCTCTGGAGGCATCTCAGGGTGCCTGTGGCATAGGAAATCGCACCCCTGCTGAGAGGTGATACGTGCCTCTGCCCATTCCTAACCCAGCTCCACCAGAATGGCAAATGGATTTCCCCAAAACACCTTTGTGTGAACCAGCTGCAGGCAGCGGCAGTTGGTGGTGATGGCCCTTTGGTGTGCTGCAGGTGTCATGCATGTGGGATGAGATCCTGTGGCTGCGGCAGTGTGTCACCGTCTCCCAGTCGTCCTGCTCCTGCATCCTGCAGACGCGCTTCAAGATGCTGCTTGCCATCTCGCAAATGCAGGTGAGGGTGGGCCGGGGGAGGAGCGAGCACTTGGTGGGGGGGCACTGTGGGCCAGGCTGCCTTGGGAGCAGCAAGTGGATGTGCTGCACCGAGGAAAACCCCAGGCTCTGCCAGTCCTGCCCGTGGCTCAGTCAGCGACAGGACTGGGTGCCCCTGCCTTGTCCTCTCTGGCAGGACCCTGGTTGTGGGGCGACGAGGTGTCAGGCTTCGTGGTAAACTCATGCAGATGGACTGGGGGCTCTCAGTGGGTGCTTTGCGAGGCAGGCTGGTTTCCAGCAGGCAGCTGCCAGTCACGTCCCAGCTGCCCAGACCCACAGAGCACTGTGCCTCAAGGATGTCCCCTGACGCTCTGCTTTCTCCTGCCCTTCTCATCCCATTGTGCAGGGGCTGCTGGGGATCCAGGACCTTGGGCAGGTCTTCTTTGAACCAATCAAAGACAAACAGGGCAACATCCTCATCGTCACCCTGAAGGAGGTGAAGACCAACCAGACCTTCGAGAGCGTCCGCTGGGTTCCCATCTGCAAGTTGCAGACCAGCCGCAAGTCCGTGTCCTCCCCAGATGAGCCCACCGCTCTGGACACGCTGCTGATCTCCGTCCAGGTGCTGCGCCAGTGCCATTGCGGGAGGGGATTGGAGTGGGCTCCATTGCAGGACCACCAGCTCTCTCTGCTCCCCCTCGGGCTGGAAAGGTCGTGGCAGAGCCCAGGCCACCAAGGGTTTGGTCTTGGCTGCAGGCAGGGGGGGAGCAGAGCCCAACCAGCCTGCAAAAATCCTGTTGCTTCGAGGGGAGGCATCAGCCTGGTGCTGGATTCTTCCCGGCAGCACCGGATTGTGCCTGCTCTGCCACTTCCTTTCTGCTGGCTGGGCTGGCTGCGCTGCAGCACCTGGCAGGAAGGCAGGAGAGAGCCCCACTGTGAGGGCTTGCTCAATCCAGCAGTGCCTTTCTTCTCAGGACAAGCTGGCTTACCACCAGCGCAGCAGCCATGCCCTCTCCCCGGGCCTCTACCTGGGCTACTTGAAGCTCTGCAGTGCCGTGGATCAGATCCGAGTGCTGGTGCCGGAGCGGCTCCCCAACATCCTGTGCCACGTCAAGATTCGCTCCAACCCCAATATCTCCAGGTGGGGCTTGCAGGGCAGCTCACCCAGGGCAGCCAGGCTCCTCTGTCCCATCCAGCCTAAGAGCACCCATCACCTCCTGCTTCTGCTCTTGGGCTCCTGGCAGCAGTGTAATATTCCCCCTCAGCCCCACTGCCTGCCATGCAGGGCAGCCTAGAGCTGGAGCAAACAAGGTCCCCCTCTACCTCCACAGCTCCCACAGCCCTTCAGGTACTGCACTGTCTGGGGGAGGAACAGCCAAGCAAACATAGCTCTCATAGTGACTGCGCGTTCAGGTCCACTCCAGGCTGCTCCTTCTTTCATGTGTCTGTCTCTCCCTTCTCCAGGGAGGAGTGGGAATGGCTGCAGAAGATGGCCAGCGTGGAGGAGCCTGTTCCTGCGGAGCCAGAGGCTGAGACCTCCCAGAACCACTTGTTTCAGGAGCTCCAAGTGGCCATCAAGGAGCTGATGACCCTGGTCAACATCCCATTGCAAGAGGTACGGGTAGGTGCTGAGGTCTGGGGAGGAGAGAGGGGAAGGGGCCATGCAGCACCATGCTGGTCACTATGGCAGGCAGGGTACCGTAGCCCCTGGTCCCTCTTCGGGGGCCTGAAGCATCAGTGAGATTTTAGTCCTGTGCAAATAGAAGGCAAGTGGTGGACAACCAGCATCTGAAGCACCTGCCTGCCCAGAGACAGTGTCCACAGGAGCTGTTTGTCTTACCCTCACCTGTACCTCTGAAGTTTGCATTATTGCCTGCTGTGTGGTTTGGTCCTGGGCTCAACCCTTGCAGCATAAGACCAGCCCAACTCTGCCCCTCCAAAGCAGAATGGTCCCTGGCCAGTGGTGGGACGGAACTGCAGCTCCCTGCGTCAGACTGCACGGGGAGAAATCCCTCCTCCACCATGCTGAGTATTCGCTGGAAAAGGGCCCAGCAGCCCCAGTGCCAGGCACGCTCTTCTGGCCAGGCAGCTGTGAGGGCACCTCTCTGGGCAGGGCTGAGACCATCGCTGGCGACACTTCATCTCTGAGACCCTGTTGTAGTGACTTTGACCAGTAGTTTAGAGACTTTGAGGAGAAATAAGAGAGAAAGGGAGGTGTGCAGATTATGCCAGAAGCAAGGAGCCTCTGGTTGTGTGCTGAAACAGCAGTGTCCCATGGCTGCAGGTGGTCCCTGAGGACTCCTCTGGGGTTGAGGACTTGGTGGAGGACCCACCAGGTGATGTTTGCAGCTGTTACCTGCAGTGTCTTCTTGCAGGCCAAAGATTTCCGTCTGTACAGCCAAGAGGTGCTGGACTTTGGGGGCCAGGTCTCCTTCCTGCTGCTGCTGCCTCCGTCGGATGACGTCTGCACTGCTCCAGGCCAGAACAACCCCTACACCCCTCGCTCAGGCTTCCTCACACTGCCGCTGCAGATCTTCGAGCTAGGTGAGGAGAGGGAACGCCAGAACCCAACGTTGCTGGTCCCCTTGTCCTCTGAGACCTCCCAAGAGCTGGAACGGGCAGTGGGGTGGGCTGGAGCTCCCTCACCTTCCCTAGGAGAGGCAGGATGGAGGGGGATGCTGAGGGCTGTCCAGGTAGGCTAGAGGGCAGACAGCATTGCCTCCTCCCTGTGTTGGGTGAGCAGGGAGGAGCCTGCAGGGCATCGACAAAAAGGGACCTGATTTTTTTCATTCCCCCCTCTCTTTTCCTTTCCCCAGTCCACTTCTTCACATACGACCGGGAGTTCATCACCCAGTACTGCCAGGTGTCTGCCCTCTTGGAGCTGGAGTCACTTCTCTCTCAGCAGAGCCTCAGGGAGGCTTTCTCTGACACCGAACTCTCCACTGCGAAGCAGAGGCACCAGCAGGTTCAGGACTACATCCAGGTACACGAAGCAGGAGGGCACTGGGAGGGAGCCAGGCTTGACGGTGCCCACGGGACGTGGCCAGGACAGTCATGCCCTGGATGAGCTGCAGGAGCATTCATTGGTCTTGGTGGCTGTGACCCTGTGGGGTGTCTCTGACATGACAGATGGGCAGCAGCAGGCAGGGCTTTGTCTAGCAACTTCTTACTGCAATGATCACCTTAAAAATCCTGATTAGAGAGACGGCGGCTCCTGCTCTGCAGGTCCCCACCTTGCTAGAAGAGGGCCTGGAAGTGCATTTTGGGATGGATGCGCAAAAGAGCACCCCACGCTACCCCCTTTCCCAGCACCCCTGCCTGCAGCAGGCAGATCCTGCTGAACCAGCAGCTGCTGGTGGTCAAAGCAGCATCTGCCCACCTGAGAGCACTTTCTTGGGATTTCCTGACTCGGGGATTCCCCCAGAGCTTTCGCCTCTTGGGAAAGGTGTGTGGAGAGAGCCTGTGTTTTGCTGTGGGGCTTTTTTGTTGCTGTTTTTTTGCTTTTTGAAAGGGATCCTTTGTTTTCTATTTTGGCAGCAAATGGAGGAGATCTGGCGCGAGATGCGCTGGATTATGGATGCCCTGCAACACGCCCGGTACAAGCAGCCCTCCTGTGGGGTGTCTCTCAGTGGCTTCCTCAGCGAGGCTGGCGGTGCAATGAAGGAGAAAACCCAATCCACCTCGTCCCACCTTGACTACCTTCCCTCCCCAGCGCCCTCGCCAGAGACCAGCCATAAGCTCAACTCCGGTAAGGACTGAGCTTTGCAAACCTCCTGCCAGATGGACTCAGGGGACTGCCCGTGCTCACAGGGACAGGGAGGGCTGTTCTGGCTGGCTGTACTGTGGGGGTGCAGGCAGGGCTGGCACTGGGAGTATGAGCAGGGTAGTCAGTCTTGGCTGGGGCAGGACCTGCTCTGCTTGCGCCTTGGTGAGCACAGCACAGGTGTATGGCAAGGGGGTAAAAGCCCAGGGGCTTCCTTTGACTCCATCTGGTGCGAACCCTCAGCCAGGGTTGCCGACAGCAAGGCTGAGCCCCTCTTTGCTTCTCTTACACCCCTCGCAGACTTGCACGGGCTGTCGGACGAGGAGGGCTCCTCGGAGGTGTTCCTGGCCACCGACAGCGACTACGACTCCAGCAGGGCGCAGAGCCCGAAGGAGCTCGACCTGGTGTACTCCTCCTCGGGGCCCGAGTGCTGCAGCAGGAGAGTCACCCGCACCCTCCGGGACAGTGCCCCGGACGTCCTGCAGACCCACGAGCAAAAGACCCCACCACTGCCACCACCACCGCTGGAGGAGCCCCGGCCGCCCCCTGAGCTCTACGACAGTGACTTCGTCCTGCCCAGCCGACAGATCGAGCTGCTGCGTATCACAGAGAAGAGACAGGCATACTGCGTTCGAACCAGCAGCCTGGACTTCCCCAAACCACTCTGCCAGGCAGCCAGAAAGTCCTGCCCCGGCTCCGTTGACAGCTCCCCGACAGAGAGCAGGACCGCGGGCCACTGCGGCCAGCTCAGGCTGGGGACTGGCTCAACGCCCAGCCCCGAGCACGGCCGGGGCGGGCAGGGCTCTGAGCCCGTCTTCCGGACACGCTCAGCTGAGTGGACTCAGAACTTCCAGGAGCAGCCCGGGTGCTTGGCCGACCGAGGGAAGAAGCCGGGTTCTGTCACCTTGCGGGTCTGTCCTCAGTACGAAACTGGACTCTCCAAAGAGACCAGTGTCAAGGTACCAGAGCCTGCAAAGGACAGCAGTGTGGCTCTGCCGTGCCCAGATGGAAAGGGCTGGCAGGATGGGGAAGGCAGGCAGCGGGGGCTCGCGTGTCCCTCGCCTGGCACTGCCCTCTCCATCCTCCGCCATCCTAGGGCTGAGGTCCCCTGGAGACCCACAGCACTCCTGCCCTCTGTCCCTTTGTCCCTGCAATAGTGATGAGGCTCCCGGCAGCGCAGGATGGGGCGCGTGGCTCTGCAGGACCGATAGCTGCTGCTGCTGAGGGGGTGACCTAGGGCCACGAGTAGGGTATTTTGGGGGGAACAAGGCAGTGGAGCCATGGTTCAGCTCTCAGTCCGTGGTTCTGCAGCTGAGAGTAGGTTAGTGCCACCCAGCACAGGCAGGCGGTGAGCAAAGGTCCCTCTGATGGGTTTCCCTCGCCATGTCCTGGTGTTGAAATGTATCAGCCCCCCAGCCAAAATCCAGCTGTCACCCTGCCCTGTCCCCAGTCCTCCCACAGCCTCCCCAGGGTCTGTGCTCGCCCCCGCTCCAGCCCTGCGTGCCTTTGGGGAAGGGAGAGCAGGAGCCACTCGTCTCCTGCCCGTGAAGGGGAGCAGGCAAAGCTGCCTCCTTGCTGCAGGCGTTGGGGTCTGCTGAAGCCGCTGTGCGACCTGGTTCCTCTCAGCTCTGATCACCCTCACCTGCTCTGGGTGGGATCCCCCACGGAGGAGGTCCCCCAGGGCACACGTCTCGGGCAGGTGCCCCTCCAGCTCTGCCACCTCCTTTGCTCCCAGCCATGAAGCTCCTTCCCTTATTGAAATTTCCCTTCCGACATTGCCGGTGCCCAGAGCGGAGACTGACGGAGCAGCCTGAGTGCAGCCTGTCTGTAAAATGGCAGAGGAAGGACAGAGCTGATGGGTTGATGGGTTTTATGGCTGGGGAGTTTTGATAGCCAGTTTCTCTGCACCCAGTGGGGACGTTAGAAGCAGAGGGGAATCTGACTCGCAATATTTATTTTCCATTTGAGAAATTACCATAGATTTCTATGCAACTGAAGCACAGCCCTCGGGTTCCTGGCGGGCTGCCCACGTGGCTTTTGAAGTTGCAAAGCTCTGGACACGCCTGCTTGAAAGCGTTTTACGACGTTCTTCTCGAAGAAAGCAGAGTTCAAAGGAAAGACTCCTCGGCTGGCGTAAATCAGCTGAGCCCTGCGATGATTGTTCGGAGCTGCCAGGGTTCATGTGGGCCGAGGGCTCAGACCACCCTGCCGGGGCACCGCTTGCGGCACTCCGCGAGCCCTTACGGATGTGCCAAAGGAAACCGTCGCCTTGCCCGGGCGAGGATGGATGTCCCGCTTTAGGGCCTTTGAAGTCAAGTAGTGGGCTCCCGACCGTCATGAGCAGCCAGAGCCCAGATGAGCTCATTTTCTCAGCCATATTCAGGATTCAGAGGGCAGTCCCCAAGAAAGCGGAGAGGGAGAGCGAGGGTAGCTGTTGGTGGGAGAACTCCGAGGTTGTGAACGGGACGAAATCTAGCACCGCTTCCCAAAGAGGCTTCAGCTAGTTTGGCAGAGCTGTTGTGGTTCAGCTGGTCTGACGGTCTGGATCCTACTCACGAGAGGGACTTTACGCAGATCCCTCCATGGTGCTAGGAGCAGGGCTGGGACTATCCCTCTCCGGCTGCAAGTAATGGGACGGTAGGGCAGCCTGAGCAGAACAGGCGAGCCATAGGTGACACATGCAAGAGGTGAGCTGTAAGGAATCAGAGAGTGCAGTGGAGGCCAGAAAGCAGTGCATGAATTGGGGCCCCGGCATGCTGGGCATCCCTGGGCACGGCATGCCCACGGCTCCGCACCAGGCTGCTGCCGCTTGCTCACTGGGGCGGCTGTTCCTCCACCCTAATGATCACCACTGTAGGACACCGTGTGCTGCCTCTGGCCCCCGGTTCCTCCTCGTTCCTCCCCCTTACCATCCATCTCTCCCACCTTTCTCTTTCTGCAGCTGCACATCACCAGCCAGACGTCTGCTGGGGAGGTGGTGAAGCTGGTGGTGCTCGAGATGAACGACGTCTCCCGTGGAGTGCTGGGCAGCTCGGCCGCCTTCTGCTACAGCGAGGAGCAGCTGGAGCACTTCGGACTGGTGTTCGCCTCCGACGAGAGCGAGCGGTGGCTTCCCGATGACTTCTTGCCTCTGTCCCTCCAAACTACCCGGCCCGAGGGGCGGTTCTACGTCCGGATCAAGGAGACGTCCCCTCTGGTGCTCCAGTATGGGCCAGCGACCACCGTATGAGAGGAGGAGAGCCGGCCGGGCGGCGTGGGGACCTCAGCTTCCAGAGAGCAGACAGCTCGTCTCTGATGCTTCCTTCTTCCACAGACACCCTCTCATCAGGCGTCCGCGGGGTGGAATGGGATCAAACTGGGCTGTGTGTTATTTGTTTGTGTTTTGTTTTGTTTTTTTTTTTAACCAAAGAGACGTCGAGACTCAGTTTTTCTGACTGCAGAAGAGGAGGGTGGAGTGCAGAGACCTCAGAGCTTGGGAGGAATCTCTGCAGGAATGGAATTTTTGAAAGTAAACATTTTTAAGGGGAAAGGGGGGGAGAGAGAGGAAAAATATTACAAGAAGAAGCAGCAATACCTTTTTTTTTCGTTCTTTTTCTGAAAAGCCTTGTTTGGGATTCACTGATGGCAAAGCCACAGAGGATTCCTGGGGAGGATTGCGGTGTCAATGAGGAGAGGGCACGAGTCACAAGGACAGCACTGAGAAGGGTGTTTTCCTATTTGCCCTCCTTTCACTGTACCTGAAGAAACAATTCTTGCACATAGTTCTGGGAACAAAATGATATTATTATTTTTTCGTGAAAAAAAATTAATAATAATTGTGCTAGAGACACTGGAGTTGTGTAAGAGGTGAAGACCCTTTGACTTGTTTTAAAGGCAAAAGGAACCCACGCAGCCAGCCCCACACACACACAGCCGTGCACACAGCTGTGTTGATACCACTACTAGAGGTTTGCTATAGGGCATCTACTGCAACACCCTGTGCACACCCTGGGGTTTCCTTTCCTCCTCGGTTGCCGTTTTGTTCTGGTGATTGTGCTTGGCCTCTCTTGTATGTCCTATAGCATGATATTTTGTTAGCCACTAGGTCTCTTGTTAACAAGGTTATTTTTCTGATCTCCTGTGGTCCATAGTAAAGATGACTGCTGCTGACTGCGTATCACTCTTTTCCTTCTTGCGTCTTGATGTGTAGTGTTCCTTCATCCCCCAAATTCACCCTGATTTCAAGGGCTGAGCTCATATTTCCCAGGAGTGTTTAATGAGATGCTTTCCACCCTATGGAGGGTTACGTTAACACGCAAATCACATGTGTGGGAGCAAAGTGCAAGTTAAAAATGTTTTTCTGGGCTTCATTGCTCTGTAAGGCAGTAAAATAAGCTTTGGCATGCAAAGGCAGTCACCTCCACGTGGTGTTGGAAACCCAGTGGTTGTAGGGCCCGAGCATCTGCAGTTAAATGCATTAATCCGGTCTTGCAGCCTCCACCGAGGGAAGAACACCAGGAGAAGAGCGTGGAAGGCAGCAAGAGCTCACAGCTGTATTGCAGCTGGCTCAAACGCTTTCAAGCAAGCAGCAGCAAGCAAGGTGCGAGGCTGGCGGTCCTTCGCAAGGGGAGGCTGGTGTTGCTGATGCCCCTTTAGCAGCTACCTCGCTCCCCTTCTCTCTGCACGGAGGGGTTAGGGCTGGGCAGCAGACCCCCGTGTCCCTGGGTGCTGGGGTGAAGGCTGGGGCTCTGCGGGGAGCTGCAGGGGGTCTGCCTGCTGACTGCCGTCGCCCCTCAGAGGTTCATCGTTCCTCGCCTTGCTGCGGAGAGCCAGCGGCACGCTGTGCGGTGCGGGCAGGAATATATCCCAGCACGAGCCCTTCGCCGCCCCACGTCAAAGCCACTCTGAAGGGGAGGATCGTGTGCCAGCCCCTCAGCTGGTGCAAATCAACGGCACCGCATTGACGTCAGCGCAGACACCGCCATGGGACGTGGAGGCAAGCAGCAAAGGAATATTTTAAAAGGCACTTCTCCCATCTCCTTTCCCCACTCATCTGCCGCCTCAGGTTAAAACTAATCCCGCTTTCGCAGGTCAAGGAAGAAGCACTTTGGTGAGTGTAGAGGTTCCCATGGAGTTTGTCCTTATTGGGCATCCATGGGCACCAACATCCCAGAGAGGCAGGAGCTGCAGGGCAGCCCTGCCCTAGCAAGAGCCTGTTCACATGCATCACCTGCTGGTGCTCAGAGCCTGGAGCAGAGGAGAGGGAAGGAACAACTGGTTGGAAAACTATAAAGTGGCTTTCTGGAAGTCACGGAGTGAATTCAGTATTGCAAGGCTACGTACAGAAAGCTACATCTGTGTTCCTGATGCTCCTGAGCACGGATCCGTGCAACTCTTGCTGCCTTTTCATTTGACCCCAGAGGGGAAAAAGACCTCCTCTTTTCTTAAGCAATTGTTCTCCCTTCCTAGAAGCCTTGTTCCAACAAGAGAGATGGAGCCGTGACCCAAAGCTGACTCTTTGGCCAGGGCGGACATGGGGTAAGCTCTGCAGCTAGACACTGCTGGGATCTGGTTACCCACATTTCTCAGTACAGAGCCCCTGCCCATGGGAGGACCTCGCTGGCCATGCAGTGCTTTTCTGCAGAAGCTTCTCTGGCCACGTAGCAGGACGTATCACTTGGCTGCAGGGAACAAAAGCAGTACATGGTTTCATGGGAGCTCCTCCCTGCAAGAGGAAGAGGACCTCCCCCCACCAGGGGCACGGGGACGTGTGATGTCCTGATGGAAGTTTCACTCCTCCCCCAAGCACATCTTCAACCCTGTGAGACAGACTTTACGGACACCTCTGGCCTGTGCTGGTAAATGATGCATGATAAGGTGGAACTACCATGAAGAGCAGAGCAAAGAGGGCCTGGGTGAAGAAGAGAGGTTTCTGGGGCAGGCTTTGCTGCACAATGTTTCTTGCAGAATGGTACTTGCAAGGTGATTGCATCTTTTCACATTCTCCATCTCTCCCTGAGTGGCTTCACGGGCACATCCCAAGGTTTTCTTTCCAAACAGGTCTGGAAGCCTTCAGACGCTCTCCTGCCCTTCCCCATAGCCAAGGAGTAGGAGCAGAAGCTCTGCAGGCTCTGTACGCAGCAGTCTCTAAGGCTACAATCTTGGTGCTACAGGCTGTGGGGAGCTGGTGTGGCTGCTTGAACCAGCCTGGAGCCATGACCCGTTTACATGAAGGTTGGTTTTTATTATTTGAAGGCTATGTCACACATGCTTTTAAGCAGGATGGGGTTACAGTTAATAGTGGGGCTTAGTGCCCCTTAGGGCCTTGAGCCTCTAGATTAGGTGGCTAAAGCTTTCCTCTGTCACTTCTTCAAGCCCCTGTGCCTCAGTTTCTCTCTGTTCCCTTCTTTCTCTAACCCAAGGCCATGCACCTGGCAGCAAGTGGCCCGAGCAAGGCTGGTACAGGGCTGACAACCTCCCACCAGCTTCAGTATCACTCTCTGGGCAGCCGGCATGGTATGACGAGGTGTGCTGTCAGGCGAGGAGGAGCCAGGGCACTCGTTCTCAGCAGCACAAGGATTAACAGTCTCCTTGCACTGGTGGCAGAGGTTTGGTGAAGGGGTTTTCTCAGTGGCGACCAGCCTGGCGCTCGCTCCAGTGTGTGCACCACGGCACAGGTGAGGGAGGATGATCCCCAGAGCACCTTGCCTCAGCCCTGCTCTCTCCTGGCACGGGGAAGCAGTGGAGGTAGAGATGGAAGAGGCATAATTTTGCTTGTAGCAATCCATTTTCTCCAGTATTTTGATGAGCAAAGCAAGCTAGAATCCAGGAGAGGCCCTGGGAGACTGTGCCTGCACAGACCTGTATCACCAGGCGCAGACATCACCGTCCCCGCAGTGCCCCTGTCCCAAGTACTGCCAGCCACAGGCACTGCCAATACCCAGGCCCAAACACCACTGTGCCCATACGTGCATGCACCCATCTGTGTGCCATACACCCACCTGAGCCCAGGTGAGCACCTCCAGCTCGTGCTAACCCCCTCCGCACTGGCACGCAATGCACCCAGGTGCCCTGCATGCACGCACCATCCCTACTGGGGTGCCATGCACCTACCTGCTCTGGACAACTCTGCATCCTGGATAGGACGGAGCATCCTTAAAAATCTCACCTGCGTTAGGGCAGATACAAGCAATGCTTGTCTGGGAGGTGGGGCAGAGACAAAGGTCTGGGAGAAATCGAGAGCGGCCTGTTGTCTACAAACCTAAGCTCAACAGGAAAGCTTGCTATGCCAACACTGCTCGTCTCCTGCTGACCTTAAGCCAACAGCAAACCAAATGGCTCTGGGGTTTCCTTTCCAGCTGGCAGCATGCAGGGTCTGAGGGCAGCAGTGGACATTGCATGGAGATGCATTTCCTACCTTCTCTGGCAGGCAAGGGCCAGTCTCCTCTGCTGGGACATGTGGCCTCTTCCAGGCGCCGTGAAGCACCAAAAGATGACGCTACAGAACAATTTGTACTTTGTGAGGGGTTTTTGTCTCTTTGTCAGCATCACTTCCGTCACTAACAGCATTTAAATGCAGATCAGTGTATTAGTTTTTGCTGTTGGGGACAGTGAAAGCAAAACATCAACTTGTCCAGTCTGGCAACCAGGTCTTCTCCTCGCTCCACTTAGAGGTAGACCCACGTCCAGCAGCTCAGGAGGAGATAACTGGCATACTTCCATGAAGGTTAATGGGAGTGTATTCATTTACATCACCAGAAGAGCCATGCCTGCATGCTATTTTGCTTACACTTTATGGATTCATAGAAGTAAATCTGAATTGTGACACTGAATTTCCTCCCCAAAATCAGGAGCTTGTTGGCATCAGTTCTAAAGCATCTGCATTTCTTTTCTCCCATCCCAATATCAGACACGAATCCACCTTTGTGTTTCCCAAGGCTCTATGAGTCTGAGACATTGGGGGGGTGGGGGGGGTGGGGGGGGGGTGCCTTTTTGCCTTTTTCTTGCCCCCCCCACCCCCCTTTTCTTTTTTCCTGGGATGCTGCTTCTTTCCTTAGTCCTGGTTACAGGGGAAAGCTGAAGAGCTACCCTTTCTATAAAGCAGCTGCAATGTCCACAGAGAAGACATGCTCTGAGCCTGAGCTGTTGAAGTCAGTGGAAACCTTTCTTCCTTCAAATGGGAGGCGAGAAAGTGAGCAAGAGCCATGCCAGCCATCCAAAACGGTGGAAGTTCCAGGGCTATTCCAGCACATGCAATTACTAAGTTAATTATTGCTCTATCATCTGTAGGAACTCTGTACAATTACTGTGCAGTTACATGGACTGTTTACCCACATAGCTTATAAATAGAATTGCCATATAATTGAAATGTGGTGTGATCAGATTTATGCTGAGTGAATCAAGGGGTTCCAGAGTGCCCACTTTCCATCCCCAGCACAGATGCCCACTGAGGATGCAGCTCCGCTGAGCAGTTGCTGAGCAAAACATCGTTGGCCTGAAGCTTGCTGTCAAGTAGCCTTTACTCAGTCAGCCCAGGTTTCTCCAAGAAACCACACACTGGTCTACTCTCTACGCTGCGGGCAAAGCCACTTCCCATGTGGAACCGGGCTGGACAATGCAGATTTTAGACTGTGACTGCAATTTCCCAACCACAAAGACACTTGGATTGGAGGAGATGAGAGACCTGGTAATGTTAGCACCATTGGAAAGGTCTGGCTGGCTTTGGTGTATCTAGGATTTTTTTGGCTTGAGGTTCTTCAAACCCACCTATAGACCAGGAAGAAAACAGCTCTTTCAATGCTGTGAAAATTCCTGGGACACAGGAAAGGATTCTGTTTCCCAAAGTGACCCGAAAAATAAAACAATATGATAAGAGGAACTGAAAGTAAAAAGGTAAAAATTCATGAGGAAGAGATAGTGCTTTATTTGATTTTCCACTTTAAAAAAAACCCCAAACCTGATTTTTTTTTTTTTAACCAAATTCATTTTCACTAGAAAAATCAAAACAAGGAAACAGGCCAATGACTATCTACAAGTTTGTTCTAACTCAAGAATTTTGGAGGGTAATATTTGTTGAAACAATCCTTTATGAACATTTATATTATGGTGAAAACTGCCTTTTTGGTGGGAAGAAAAAGGAAAAAAAACCAACAGATGATGTGTTAAAACAACGTTTTTGTATGGTTAATCCCTGAAGCCCCAGCTTAATTCAATGGATCGTAAACCACATGTTTAAATCTGAGCATGCACTTTGCTGACTTAGGCTTCAGAGAACCTTTGGAGATGCAAATGTGTTTGTCCTGAAGTAGTTTAATTTGATCTGTAAATTAAGATAGCCGTCAAAGTATGATTTTGCTCTTCTTTCTTTGACCGTTTTTGAGCTGCTGGACCACATTCCTAGACTTGCCGTGCCACTACTTGAAATGGGTTGGTGGGCAGCAGGAGCTGTAGCTGCTGGCTAAGAGCAGAGCAGCGTTGTGCACGTCCTGCAGCTCCTTGCTGGGGAGTAGCTGGCTGGTACCCGCTTTTCACCTGACTCAGGCTGCGGGAAATCCCAGGCTGGAGCTGGCTGCCCAGCCTGCAGGAGATCACAGCAGCTCCGCCATCAAGGTGCGGTTTGTTGTGGCAGAAATAGCTGCAAGCGCTGCTCCTGAGCCAACCACATTCCTCTCTTCCCCCAAAGCCCCATGTGGTGCCGGCCACAGCCAAACCACAACAGAGCACTCTGCACAAATGTCACCACTCCTGCTTGCAGTTGTAGAGGGCCCATCACAATGATGGTATCAGTTGACCTGCTTCCCAGCATTTTCCCTTAAGACAGCTAGTTTCCAACAGTGCCTCAACTGAAAATTAAATGCACTAGGTGCTTCCACTGAGGTCCTGGAAATCCATCCCACCAAGCTCCTGACCATGCTGCCTGGAGAGGGAGGTGGAGAAGGGTGAAAAAAGGATTAGCGGTGTGTGCTGTGGTTCACGGGTGGGTGTTGTGGTGGGGGAGCTTACTGGGAGATGTTATCATCTCCCCAGATGAGGGAACAGCACCCAGCACTGCTGTTCCTGCTCCTTCATGAGCAACACACTCAGATAATTGATCTAAATTAAGAACAAAGCCAGCCCCGTCCGTCGCAGTGCCCTTCATCAGTACAAAGCTCAGCAGGTCACGGGGTGGAGGCTTTCAGACAACAGCACAGCTTAGATGAGGGCACCACTTCTGTGCATGCTGGATTTTCACTCTGCCCACAGTTTACGCTGGAATGACACCAGTAAGCTGAAACCAGGTGCTAAAGTCTACTAAATTTATCTTAAAGGAGGTGGGAAATGACCAACTAATTCTAGATCCATACATCTTTAAAGAAAACATCCCTTGGGTGGCATTTGGTAGAGCAGCCACAAATACCACGTGTTTGGGCACAGATGCAAGGGAGGGGGAATATGCCGGGGTCCCACTGTTGCACCCTGCAGTCAGCAGAGGTAAACCAAACATGAGTGTGGATCACACCACCAGGCTGGCGGGCAAGCCCTAGCTGTGCCCAGTTGCATCCTCTCGCAGGGGCTGCCTGCTCCTGCCACGCTGCCAGTCGCAAGCACCGTGAGAAATCACGGTAAGGTGGTGGTACCCAGCACACTTGGACTGGTAAGGAGGGTGGGAAGAGAGAGGCAGACAGCCTGCCTGCACAGTGGGACCCAGTGCTGTGAGGTCTCACTAAGGGGTTTGGCTTTCTTGGTGTCTAATGAAGGGCTCTGAAAGGGGAAGACCCTGTGATACAGTCTGCAGTCACTCCGCTCTAGGCTGAGCACTGAGCATGGATTAATGGTACACCCAAGCTGCTACAGGGATTTAAATCACAGGTTTTGTTGTTTTAACTATAAGTGGAAATGTACCTTTTTGCACCAGGCAGAACCACAAATATTTGTACAAAGTCTAGGCTGTGGGGTTGGCCGGCCCAGGGCCAGTTGGTGCCATGTGCTGCCGTGGCAAGCGGAGATGGAGCCATGCTAGCAGAAGGCTGTGGCCCCTTGCTGGTCAGGCCTGATTGCACAAGGGTGTGCGCGGTGGTACAGAGGGCAGCTTGTACGCTGCTGGGGTTGGGGTTCCTGGATGCCCACGGTGAAGTAAGTTAGAGGTAGAAGATACATTGGAGAGTCTCTAGGAAACACCCATCTGGACAATTTTGTGGTGTTGTTTCCTTCCAGATGACTTTCCCAGCCCTCCTGCTTTGCTAGGTTAACTCAAAGTCAAGTCTCAATGAAGTCAACTGGAGAGTTGCCCTTGGCACCAGTGGGACTGGAGATTTGGCCTGGGAGCAGGCTGCCAGGCAAGGGGTGGTGATCTGCCGCTGCAGGGACTGCCCCTCCCAGCAAGTGCACATGCAGCAGGTCCTTCATCCCTCGCCATGGCTTGGGTCTTGTTTTCTGGTCCAGGTTGTGACAGGATGCTGAGGAAGGACGCTCGCTCCTCCATTGGCAGTTATCTCCCATTTCCATGTGTGGCTGGTACAGAACAAACCAAGCCTTTTTTGATTTGTCACCAATTGCGGGTGACTTCATGAAGCTGAGCTCTGTTGCGCTGTCATGCTCTGGCTGGAAGCGGCTTTAATCTGGGTGTTTAATGAAGACGTTAATTGATAGCACGTGGGGAGGAATTTGAGCTGCTCTGAGCTGTCTCTGAGCCCCTCAGATCCCAGAGCCATCATCCCCTTCAAAACAGAACAGAAGAAGAGTTATTACAAAACAAATCATGTTTGTATAGGCGCTTAAAAAAAAAAGCCCTCTCCAGCTCTGTTAAGCTCATATTACTGGCAGGGCTGAGCTAGAGAGACCATGTGCACCGTTGAACGCCTTCAGCAAATTAAACCAGCATCAACGAGAGGAGAAACAAGGCACTGCTGTCCAGATCCTGTCCAGACTGAAGCAAGACGAGACGCGATGCGGGGCGGCCATGGGTCCCGCTCTGCTTGGCGAGGCGCCCACGGCGCGGCTCCGCTCCTGGAAACGCCTGTCCCCAGCGGAAGGGAGACTTCTGCCCACTGGGAGCCCACGCCTTCCAGCCGAGGATCCCTCAACCCCGGCACTTCAGGGAGCTGGAGGCTTTTCAGCGCTGAGCTCCACAGGTTCTGGCAGCCATGGCTTGCTGCAGACTCTGTCCTCCTCTGCCCAGACGTGCGCTAACTGCAGGCAGCGCCAGGCCCTGCGTAGCTGGAGCTCGCGTCCTTCCGGACACGCATGTTTCTCCTAGCTGATGGTGCACATCCAGCTCTGGCCAATGCTGGCGAAGTCCTCTTCCCAATGGGACCGTGGATTACCTACTGGCAACCAACTGTGACCTTGTTACTCTTCTCCGTGACTTTGTGTAGAAGATGCTTCCATTCCTCGCCTGGTCCGAGTTACCTGCACCCCAGCTAGCCACCCAGTGTACTGCCAGGAGACTTGGGAGGACGCAATATTTTGAGACCTCTCCCCCTCCGTCAGATTGGATTGGAATTGGCTGGTGGACTGAGAAGTTATTAGGAACAGACACCCCCAGACAATGTGATTGCACAAGCTTCATTTCCTTAGAAAACCAGGCCAACAGAGCAGGAGTCTGTCAGTAAACATGTTGATTCCAGGGTCTTTTCTGCACTGCTCACAGGAAGGAGCACACAGCACTGGCACCTAGCCCGCACCACCAAACGCTGCCTTTTGCTTGGGGACGTCTGGACGCCGCTCATCTGTCGGAGGATCGGCAGTGTTTGAGCGGAGGGTTGCATTGCTCAAGGCTCTTGGCGATTGCCAACAGCCCAAAATTCTCCCAAGGCAGGCAGTGTGGATGATGTGGGGTGAGCTGCTGATTGCTCCCGTGGTGCACAGTGTGCAGGGTGGGCACCGGTGGACTTGGACTCAGTCCTGCCTGGCAGATGCATTAGACTCCACCGCTGCCCAGAGGTGGACTGAGAGCAGGACATCATGGTGCTTGTCCATCCTCCACGCTCAGAAAGGTGCAGGAGGATGAGATCTCCCCATGGTGTATGGTCCCTGCAGCCCAGACTCTCTGGTTTCCAGCTTGCCTTCTAACTGGGACCCAGAGCCAGCAATCGTGGGGCATTTTCTCCCTTTCCTTCACCCAGACACTTATCCCTGCACTTCCCAGCCCCTGGAGTTAGAGCCTCCCCACAGCCAGGCTGGAGGAAGATCTCTTGCAACACTGGAATGCTGTGCAGTCATTACCTCCCTCCCTGGAAATTTTTGGGGTCAGAGGACATAAGTCTCAGTAACCATCCAACAACGTCAATGGAGCTCTGTTGATTTACACCAGCTGAGGATCAAACCCCTCCCTTTCCTCTCCCATATTTAAGATATTTTCCAGACTTCAGATGTATACAGAGGAGGGAGTTGATGGCTCCTGGGTTGTTGAAGAGGTTCCAGCTTTGGTCCTGGCCTGGAGTAACATGAATATGGTGGCTACCCTGGCTCTCCCTCTACGTGGAAAAGCCACGCTCCTGCAGTTTGCTGGCTGTCAAGCTGGCAGACTGACTGGGACAGGCATTAGTGAGCCCACACACATGCTGAAGGTCTCTTCAGTCTGAGATGTGGATCCATCACCATTTCTCTGGCGTCCAGCACAAGCACGGTCCCGCATATGCCGTTGCTGCTCCATAGCATGCTATGGATCCCACCACCTCTGTTCTTCATTTCTCCAGCCACAACAGAATCCAGCTCACTGAAACCTTACATGGGCCACCTCAGGGCTCACCACACTCCTCCTCAAGCCTTTGCCACGCAGGACTTCACTGCCACGGGGCCATTGGAGTAGGAGCAGCACTGCTGAGCTCGGGATGCACCCACCAGGGACCAGAACGCCCAGCCACCTAGACCACAGACCTGTCCATCTGCAAGAAAAAAGACACCCACAAAGCTTGAGGCAACATCGGTTTCGATGTGTAACAGTGAAAGTTTATTCTGAGCCCAGTGTTTTGGTCTGGGCAGCTGGGCCAGTCTTCAGGGGAAATGCAGTTAATATTGCTGATAGCTGGATCCAATTTATAAGGCACTCAGCAGAGACAATCATCAGGGAAGGAGACAAATAATCTTCAGGCAATTAAATTTAATTGTTCCATCTGAAGATTATTTATCTCCTTGCCTGATGAATGTCTCCTCGAAGTGCCTAATAAATTGGATCCAGCTATCACTGATAGTGGCTGCTTTCCCCTGGCAGTGGGGAAGGGTGTGGAGAGCAGAGCAGCGCTCAGCTCTGTGTGTTGCTTAAGATCTGTCACCTCAAAACATCTTTTTAGCAGACTTGAAAGTGTCCACAGGCTTTATCAATACACTGCTCTTATAGAGAGAGCTTGGCAGTCCTGGGCTAGATCGTGCAAAAGATCCTGGACCAAGGTGCTGGGTGGAATGAGATCCCATGTATTAGGTTATAATGTCAGGCACCAGTGAAGATTTGGGAATATCTCTGTCTGTCTGTCTCCACTTCATTAGTTTTTGGTCTGGCTGTTTGTGAAAAGGGCCCAGGAGGAGGAAGCCCCACAGGCTGGAGTTGGCTGAGATCTGATCTGCTACAGCACAGGAGTCTGGAGAAGGGTTTCTGAGGGATTTTAAAGCACAGCACCACTCCTGGGAACTGCCTTGGGATTCTCCATCCCTGCCAGTGAGCATCCTGAGGCCTGAGTGGGTCAGTTTAGAGCTGGGGCAAGACCTGTCTTTTTTAGCACACTTCTCCTCCCATTGCAAGTACTGGACTTGGCTTTGCAGTTAGCCCTTTCTCATGTATTTGCTTGTTTGTAGCCTGTGTGGAAATGGGTCTGCACAGGTTGGAGGGCCCAACACATACTTCCAACAAGCAAAGTAAGGTTGGCCCAACTGAATTAAAGTGGAGAAAGTCTTGGAAAGCTGCACAGTCAGGACATCATCCTGGGAAGGGGGAAGAGGCATCAGCGAGGAGTGTGTGACGCTCTTCTCCCAAGTGAAAAAAAGAGTAACTGTGGAGCAAGATATGCTCTGGATGGTCTGATGTCCAGGAGACAGGGTGCATAATCCTTGTTTGAGATCATTTAACCACCCAGGCAGTGGATTGCAGCTGTGCTTATGTTCCCAGAGCTCCTGATGGACAGGTCACTTGACCTGTGAATACCCTGTCCTGCCTGTCCACAGCCCGTTATCAGAGCTGATTGCAGGTTTAGAACAGCGGTAAAAGCCTTGGGAGTCTGTGGGTGTTCTGAGGAACTGTGTGGCTTTCTAAAATCGGGTTTCTATTCAGCATCCAACCATTGAATAGTTCAGTAGTATTTAATTAGCATACAATAACTGTCCTATTGAATTTGATGGAATACATCATTTTGGAATGCTATTTACAGTGCTAGTTTTCTTACAGAAATCCATGTGTCAGAGCTTTAGCCATTATTATAGTCTTTAAAATAGGCAGATGTGCCTTTCATGGCCAACTGCATGTTTTATTAATGGGTTAGAACTATCAGATGTATTGTAAATCATGGGACGTAGCCACCAGTCTGGTGCTTCTCTCCTCCAAAGTCCAAGGCAAGTGAGCTTAACTGCCTGAATGGCTTGTAACGAACCATGGGGCACATGCTCACTTCCCTGCTGTAAAAGCAGGTTCTCCCAACCACTGGTAGTCCTCTCTGCCCTGCCATCACTGCCTCTCCTCCTGAACACATCTTGTCCCCTTTGCCTGCTCTGGAGGGCATGCAAAGCTCAAGTTGGCACTGGCAAGCCTTCACATTTATATATAGATAATATAATTAATGTGGGCTGCTCTGCTCCCTCGACTCCTCCTTTTCCTTCCCATGGTTCATCTATCACCTGCCCCTCTCCTTTCCACCCTCTGCCCTCCAAAGTCAAGGGCAGGAGCAGGAGACTTGGGACCTCTCCAGCAGAGCTGCATTCCCCAGGTTCCTTCTTCATTCAAGCCCTCACACTTTGCGCACGTTGCGCACAACTGGGTCCTGTCTCACTCGAGCCAACAGAGCAGCATCTTGCTTCATGTGAATATTCGCTAACAACTTAAATGAGCTCTTTTGGCGGGATTGAAAATACTGCATGGGTGATGGCACCATTGGAAATAACCAGGAAAGACAAGGAAGGGACACGCCAAAACCAAAAGCCGACATCAGGCTGAAGGTTTTGTTGAAAAGCATTTGGCAAAGATGCACTGCCCGCAGTCAGAGCCCTCCCAGCAAGCTCCAGGCACGTGGCAGGGCTAGCAAGGGCCCATCCGGGACTGCTAGCCTCCGTGCGAGTGCCAGGACATCCCAGCCAGAGGCTCAGTTCGGCATCACCGTCTTCCCGGCGGGACCAAGTTTTGGCAGGAGCAGCCTCCTCCCCTCCTGCACGCTCGCCCCAGCACAGGCGCTCCCTCGGGATGATCCCAGCAGCCGTTCCCCAGCAAGCTCTGCTGCTCTATACCAGCTGGCACGCTCCCTGTGGAAGCACCAGCAGAGCACCCAGACCGTCTTCTGCAGACAAGCCTGGCAGGTTTAATGCTTGGCTGCTGACAGAAATACCCTGTTGCTGCTAACAGGGAGCATAGACAGTGACCAGGCTCACTAAAGAGGGGTTAGAGTGTTTTTGGAGGGCGTCTGCAGCGAGCACAAGTTAGCTGCAGCACTAAACAGCTAGCACTTGGGATGATGCTGTCTGCAATGACATGTTGTCTGGATGAAGAATGAGTCTGCAGTCTCTGAGGGCTGCTCCCGAAAGAGGCTTGGAGACCACCTGTCTGCAAAGGGAGGTATTCTCCACGGCTGGCTTTGGAGAGGTGTGAAGGACCAGCCTTTGGCCCAGGCAGCAGCATGCTCCTGACTGCTGCTCAGGTGCTGCTCCCCAGCAGCATCAATGCACAGGAAAAGGGATGGGGGAAGGCCAGAAGGTTGTGGTTGGAAAGCACTCAAAGATCTGGGAATAGCAGGAGCAGCCCATGGGCAAAGGCAGCCATGGCGGATTGCAGACAAGGAAGACAGCAAGGAGGAGGGAGCGCAGGGTTGTGCATGACCATCTCCGCTCTGTGCATCTGTAATGATAGCACTGGATGTGAGCGCAATACTAAAATCCTGGATCTGTGCGTAATACTCCACTGGGGACAGATGTCCTCTCTTGTTTTGTACACTGTAAATGCAATATTGGTCCCAAACCCAAATGATTCCCCCCATCCAGCACCGTCCCCCCTCCCATCAGCTGCAAATGGCACAGATGGCTGGAAAAAAAGAATAGCTATTTTTAAAAAACAAAAAAAACCCCAACCCTGTTATTTCTGCATTTTTTCTGCGTGAGGACACTTCCTTCCTTCCAGGAGAAATCAATCCAGTACCAAAGTGTTAACCGCTTCCCAGCCGTCTCCTCCATAGAAGGTGAAGTTGTGCTGGCCCCTGGCAAACTTGTCACCCCACTGCACTCCCAGGCTGCCCCTCCTGGCCCTGTGGCTGGTGAATCACCCCTTGTTCCCGGGGGAGAAGAACGGAGGAGGCTGGCAGCACGGGTGAAGTCATGGTGAGCCTTCAGGAGGGCCGTGCGGGTTGCTGGAGATGCTGGACGGAGAAGGGTCTAGTCGCACAGCAGAGCAGGAGAGGGTGAAGGAGCTCAGCCCGTCTGTCTGCACAGTTGGCTTCCTGGCAGATCAGGAGCAGGATGAGTCCTTGGCAAGGACAGCCCGCTAGCAGCTCGGAGGGACTGGACGGGCTTGCCAGCAGACCGCATCCTCGTGGGACTGCAGTGCGCTGGCAGGACAAACCTCCTAGCAGTGCCAGGGACAGGCTGAGCATTACCTGCTCCTGCATGAGGGCTCCTCACGTGTCCTCCTCAGCTCAGCAGACCTTGACAGAGACTTTGGGGTCTCCTGTCGGAGGTGTTTAGGAGTTGAGAAGGGGAGTGGGGTGCAGAGCCAGCTTGGATACTTTGGAGAGCCTCTCAGTGCTTGCTGGTGCAAGCCTGCTAGCAAGGGTTGTGTTTTTCACCATGAGCAAGCTCCTGGTGGGATGTGGAGTCCCTCTGGCCATGTCCCAAGCAATTTCAACCCTCTGCTAGAGGTTGAGTCCACCGCCTGGAGAAGAGCCACCAACAAGGAGCTGCCTTCCCCTTGCCTCGGAGAACAATGTTTCCATGCAGGCAGCATGGAGAAGCCAAGCAGCCCAGACCCGTGCTGGCTCTTCTGCAGGACCCAGCCCTGGGCAGGGAAAGGAGCTGGAGCCACCCAGACGCTGCACAGGAGGTAGGAGCAGACATGATGCCATGGGTAAGCAAGGCCAAGAGGCAGCTGGGGGAACTTGGCTGTTCCAGCAACCAGGGGAAGAGGGATGCAGAGGGATGTATGGGCAATGGCCAGCAGTGCTGTGCTGAGACATGTCCATGCAGGAAGGAGCGGGGAGGCACTGGCGAAGGTGTTTCAAAACACAAACCAAGGCATCACGGTCAAACTCTTCCATTTAAAGAGCAGCCATGAAAACTAAGTGCTCCCCCAGGCTTTGAGACCCATCTCATCATTTAGGGGAGGAAGAGAGGATCCCTTTGTGATCTTAGAGCTGTGGGGAGGTGGAGAGATGCTCTCAACCCTTGGCTTCCCCTTGGACTGCCTACGGTGGGCATGGTGTCCCTTGGCACCCAAATGACAAGCAGTTTGCTTCCACAGGACTCTGGAGGTGATGCTGTTTGATGAGCATAAGCTCTGTTTGCTCTCCAGCAAGGGAGCAGTTTGTGACCCCCAGCCCCAGCGTTGCCCCCTCCCCTGTGCCCCGAGGTGCCTGATAGCGAGAGCCTGTGTGCGAGAGCTGGGCTGGCCCCTTTTTGCAGGGGACACACTCTTCCTGCATGTCCTCCAGGCACCATTTCACAAGAAACTCCAGGAAAAGCCCCAAATACTTGGATTTTGCTGGTGGAAGAGCAGTTGGCACAGGGCTGCCGCCTGCAGAGCTCCTCAGGCCCCTGCCTGCAGGAGGTTGTGCACAGGGACCCCATGATGGCACAGACCCGAGTGGGATGAACCCCCTCTGAGGGTCCACTGAAGCCCAGAGGGAGCCAAGGGATGTTGAACAGCACAGGGAAGGAACAGGGCGGGGGGGGGGGATGGTGGAGTGCTGCAGGACCCTCCAGCATGGCCATCCTGTGCGAGCCATGTGCAGCTCCCTTGGTGAGATTCCCATGCAAGGAGAGCTACCTTACTGGGATCCTCCATGAAAGGAGAGCTACCTTACTGGGACCCTCCATGAAAGGAGAGCTACCTTACTGGGACCCTCCATGAAAGGAGAGCTCCCTCGGCAGACCCTGTCCTGTCCCTCCTCAGGGCCCAGCTGCCCTTGGGGCACTGCCTTGTCCGAACAGACGGTACCTCTGCCTGGCTGCCCCCCATCTTGGGAGGATGTGGGAGATGAGAGAGAATGGGGAGCTTGGAAGGAGCAGCACGGGTGTGGGGATGGATGGGGATCAGGAAGGATCAAGCCAGGCTGAGGGGATCAGGAGGCCTGGGAGGAGTGGAGGCAGGGGGGCTGTGTGATTTGAGCTGAGCTGGGGCTCCGGGCCATGGGACAGAGCTGAGGGGGTCGGGAGCTGGACCTGCTGACGGGCTGCGTGGGGGCTGGGGGGGGACAGACCGAGGTGCACTGGGGGGCTTTGTGTGCACAGCCCGCACAACAGCTGCCGACAGTATGGTTGGCTCCAAAGCTGGTGTTGACAGTCCTTCACTTTTATGGGAACTAAATTTACCCAGACACACGCAAAATCAAAAAAAAAAAAGGGGGGGGGGGAGAAAAAGATGGGGGGGTTGGAATTAAAATAAATTGCAGCAGCACCGGCATCTGCTCCTTTGTGGCACAGTCTGGGTTACGGAGAGGGGAGGAGAAGTCCCTGAAAGGGAGTAGCACTGCTGTTTACTGCAGCCCTGAAACATCCCCCATTTGTGAGCTGAGTGTGTTTTCACCGTGTTGCCTCAGGAATGCTTGACATCCAAGATGCCAAAGAAATGTACCCGCTTGGTGGAAAATGAAAGCCCAACCATTTTCCATGGGTTGGTCAGCAGCATGTTTGCTAGCGTATAGGGGCAATAATGCACTGCGTTGTTAAAGGAGAGGAGATTTGCTGGGAGCAAGAAGGTTCCAACAGGAGAAGGACATGATACTTGAAGCTTTTACCTCCTTCCTTTTAAGATGCGCTAGAACTTTTGCTTAAAAGTTTGGTTAATTATTTTTTTTCTCTTCCCTCCCACCCCCCAAGCCAGGGGTGCGCACTGTGGTGATAGTGTTTTCCTTTGGTTGGTTGGTTTCTTGTCTTTGGATTCCTTGTCTCCTCCAAGTGCAAGGCAGCAGACCCGAAGCATAGCACAAGGTGGGACTGTCCGTTTGGTCGGCTATGAAGATTTCCACGTCAAGCTTCCAAGGTGGTTCTTTTAAAGGCAGAGATGCTCTGGAAAATGCTCTAACATTTAAAAATACACTGTGCCTGGTGCCACGTTGGCCTATCTGTCAACACTGTGAGTTCAAAGAGCAAGAGCTGCACCCCCTGGGTGTTGCACACTCATATCTCCATCAGCAAGCATCGCAGTGCGGGCATGCCCACAGCACGGGCATCACAGGCAGGCTGCAGCCACCGGCAAACCTCTATTCCCAAGGCATGCACAGCCCAGCCAGTAGCAGGGGGTGTCTCTTTGTCCAAGGGTGGCTTGGAAGAGGAGGGATGCTGGCAGGTTGTGGTGGGTTCAGTGCCGGCTCGGCGCCAGGGGTGCAGAGGCAGCCAGGAGAGGATCCTGGCACAAGCATCCATCGTCCTTGCTGCGGAAGCTCGCTGCAATCACGTGGCTCCTGAGGGGCTTAAGTGCCCCTCTGCAACAACACAGGCCAGGCCCGGACTTCCATTCAGATGAAAAAACATCCTTATTTTTAAATATCGCCACCACTTTCATGGGCATTTAACACTGTAAACAAACTTTGCAGCCACGGTTTACAGAGAGCCTACTTGTCAGCAGGGTTTGTCTGCCGGCCCCCCTAGCAGCTGCAGATGCATGCTGTTCCCTGAGCTGTTTGATTAAACTGGTGCCCAAACAGAGGAGCGGAGGAAAAAGTTTTGATGGTTTCATGTGTGGCTAGAGCAGAAGAAAACCAGTGCGAGTGGGCACAGCTTTCAAAAGTTCAGGAGATCTCTATTTTTAGCTGCGTGCTGTCTGATTTTTCCAGATGACAAGTGCACTGGTCTTTCTAAAAATTGAATTCTTCTTGGGTGTTTTTGGTTTGATCCCTAATTTTTTAATTAAAAGAAAGATGCTGAAAACAATTAGTCACTCTTTTAAAATTGTAGCCAACAGTTTCTTTTGCTTTGTTCAGCTGTGATGTGACTGGGGCCAGAAGTTATGCTCTGGGCGGAGGTGGGAAACCAGGGTGGCTGGCACCGATTTGGCATTTAGTGGGTGTGTAAAATGAGTGACAATTATACCAATCTGGGACTTATTCTCTGAGGAGTAAGCGCAGCCTCTGAGGTGAACTCTGAAGCCAATAGGAAACGCTCCCCATCCCACCAGAGCCGGACTGGGCTGGGGATGCAGCTTGCGATGCTGCAGCCTGTGCCAAAGTATGTGCACGTTTGAAGTGTGAGGATGGGAGCTCTTCCAGTCCAGCGGTTACTGTTCCTGCTCCGTGCACTCATCTTGCACGCACGAGTGGCTGCTTGCCGCTCTTCTGCCAAGCTTTCCTGGGCAACACAGCTTGTCTCACTTGTTTATGGCACTGAGAGGTTTGGCCCGGGGGTTGCATGTGTTTTACTTCTTGCAGTAGCCGGCTGGAAGGAGCCTGGTGACTCCAGTAATGCCACCAGTACAACAACGTTGGATGAAGCGAGAGAAAGATGGATGTGCTATAGGGTGATGGGTACTTCATGCTCCTTTTGTGGACGGGAACCATTGCTGTGCACAGCAAAGGAGAAAATCTGATGGCAAATCCAGTTCGCTGGTACATATAGTCCATAGCATTTAAATAAGCCCGTATCTTTTCTGCTTTACAGGTTGCTGAAGGCTGGTCGCACACTGGGCTCCATTATAGCAGCAGTGTTGCCAGCATGTGTGGCGTTCGTGCCGGTGCTTTCCCATCAAAGCCCCAGCTCCTGGAGTCATGTGATGTGGCAAGCATTTCTGTTTTCACTAGATACTCTCCCAGGCCTCCCAGTTGTGGAGAAAACTGGTCCATCAGGAAAGAAATGTGAAGAACCCAAATGTGTTTAATTACCGCCTGTAATTGGAGCTCTGGTTCTGGGTGGCCGAGTGAATCCCTGTCACCACTGGTAGCACTGCTGTCTGCAAATCCGGAGTGACTCCTTGAAACCCAGTATGGCTGGTGTGGCTAACGTGAGGGTTTGTGAACATCTTCCTGGCCACAGAAAGGCCGGTTTGCTTTCCCAGCCCCTGGGAAGGCTGTTACATTACCTGAGCTAGGGGAGAGCTCATGTGCGAACTGGGCCGTGGCAGGTGTAGGAAACCAAAGCCTCCATCCCCTCTGCAACCCAGTGGATGCTCACGGGCTCCAGCCCTCCCGTCCGGCCACCACGGGCATCCACCCACCCCTCCGTGCCGTGTCGCCCCAGCCCCGTTCACACACACCCGTGGCCCGAGCGCTGGGAGGTAACGGGCAGCCCGGAGGCAGCAGGCACGCTCCTTCGCGGGACTTCAAAGCGGGCTCCTTTGTGTGCGTGCGTGTTTGTTCCCCTCCCCTCAGTACGGCTGCTCTGATCGATGTGACATCACCTAGAGACGACGCGGGGGGACCAGACCCCGCCATTGTCCCCGGGCTGGGAGGCGATGTCCGTCTCCTAGGAGGTGGGAGCTCGGGCTCGCAGGCATGCTTTCATCTCCCTGACCTGCCCCGCTGGCGAAAGGGCTCTTCCCAAGGCACCGGCCTGGGGAGAGGCGTCCCCACTGCACAGCAGAAGGGACACGAGTGAGAGACAGACACGCTCACAATGTTTAAAGACATCATTAAACGCCCCCACCCTGGAAGCCTGCACTTGCCAGCTATACCCATCTGTTGCTTTTCATTAAAGAGAGCCTGCTCCTTTTGGAGGTGTGCGTGTGTGTGTGCATGCAAGTGTGTGTGCGCTCGGCCCCTCCTCATCACCCTCCATCTCTGCACCCAAGGAGAAGGAGGGTGGGAGGCAGCCCGCAGCCTCTTGCTTACTGGGAGCTACTGAGTTGGGAATGGCTCCATCCTAGGTACACGAGGACAGCGATGTGGGAGCCTCTGAGTTATCCATGGGTGGCAGAGAGGAGGCACCCATCCTGCTTGGATCCTGCAGAAAGCAGACTGGCATCTTCCCAGACTGGGAGAGAGAAGGTGTCCCAAGGCTGGGGGGCAGAGGAGGAAAACTCCACCTGAGCAGGGGATGGAGGAAGGCTGAGGAACCCGTTTCTTTCTCCAAGGGCCAAAAATTTGTAGCTGGTCTTTTTTTAGCTTTATGGGGGCAAGAGACTTGTGGCCCACTTTAGGCAGTGACCAGGGACCCCTGGACTTTCTTGTGCTGTAGCAGGAGCGGAGGGGACATTGAGGGGCAGTTCCCCACACAGACTGGACCTCTTTCCTGCATGGCATGGAGGAAATCTGCGAAATCAGCTGATGAGGGGGGTTTCCCTCACCTTCTGCCTTCAGAGAGGCAGGTGGAAGGATGGGATCAGGGAGAGAAGAGGACTTTCTCTTTCAGAAGCTGGCAGAGCAAGCAGCTGCCTGCCCCACAGGCAGGAGGAGAAGATATAGACGTGGTGCATCCACCTTGGCCACGGCCATGATGGAGGCAAAGTGGCATTTCAATGCCTGGTCCTTGCCTTGGCTGCCCACCACAGACAGCTCTCTGGGAGGACAATATGCCAGCAAGCTGGCTGGGACGGCCGGTCTGCCCCATCATCTCCTGGTTGAAAGAAACACCAATGCCCCGTGCAGTGCCTGGCTTCCCCCAGGGGTGTGTTGGGGCAGGGTCCATCCTCCTCCAGAGGACAGGCCACCCAGCAGTAGCAACCAGTCCCGGTTTTGGGTGAAGTGGGTGAGGAGGTGATGGAGCTGGGCTCCCTGGTGCCCCCACGGGCTCCCACCCAGGTCCAGGCTGCTGCGTCAGGGCAGCTAGCAACAGGCTTCCCGCAAAGATCAAATGCAGCTGAACAGAGGCAGGCAGGTGTGCTCCATCTGCCAGCAGCAGCCAAGCAGGCAGGGACCCCACTCCATTGTCACAGCCCTTCGCCTCTTCTTCTGTACTCCAGCTCTGGGACCACCACCCCAGCAAGAGGGACAACAGTGGCAGGGAAACCAGGGGTCCTCCCTGTCCTGGACCTCAGGGCTCTCCACAGCCCAACCCTGGCCCTGTAGCGGGAGACACCCCTGTATCCACCCTGATACAGCTTTGGAAGGTGTCTCAGGGAGGACGTTTGTCACCTAGGCTGGAGCCAGGCACAAGTGACTCCTGCTGTCTGCCTCCAGGTGATGCTGGGTGGTGAAGGGTCCCCACTGACAGGGCAGACTGGCAGAGCTCAATGACCCCCTTGTGTCCACTGAGGCCCTGCTAGTTTTGGGGCTGCACTGCGGAGG
The DNA here is from genome assembly GCF_947461875.1 of Haliaeetus albicilla. NCBI lineage: Eukaryota > Metazoa > Chordata > Aves > Accipitriformes > Accipitridae > Haliaeetus > Haliaeetus albicilla. The sequence goes on along the minus strand of NC_091504.1, from coordinate 7,545,339 downwards.
GGAGCATCGCCTAGAAGGTGGCATCCATGCATAGCGGGGTCAGAGGCCTTGGCCCTAGCAGTATTGGCAGAACAATGTCCCCATCCACCCAGAGCGAGGAACAGGACAGGTGGGTGGGGGTCAGGTCTGGGGGAAGTGCCCAGTATACTGTCAATAAGATGGGTGTACGTGAGGGAGCAGATGGAAAGGTGAAGAGGAAAGGACAGTGGTTTGAAATCTCAAATGTAAAGGGATTCCTCTTCCTGCCATGGTTATCTGGGACCATCCTTAAAGACCTGCTGCCACTGCTGGTACCCATTTCCCCATTTCCCCCATGAAGAGCACCGCTGACTTGCCACAGCATCTTAACTGCAGGCAGAAAGATGGGGTCTGAAATTTGACAGTCTGTAAATCAACGCTGCCCTTGATACTTGCCATAAACACATGATGCTCTCAATATAATGACGGGCTTAATGATAATGACTGAGGCCATCTCCTGTGAGCATAAAGGCCTGAGCTGAGGAGAGCACTTCACTCTTCCACCCCATGGTCTCTCTCATGCCAAGGACTGGCAGCTGCTGAAAGCAGATGGGTGCAAGGCATGGCAGGACTGTTCAGGCTCACACCAGAAGTAGGAAGCTGTTCACTGTCTGCCGGAAACTTTTCTACATCATCCTAACAGGAGATCTAGCAAGCCTTGCTATGTGTGCAGCCGCCCCAGGAGGGCTTTATAAAGTCGCCCCATTTTGCAGTGACTTGGAGCAGTGTGGGTTTGCCCCCACTTGCTGAAGCAGTTACCTTCAGACCTGTGCAGGGAGAAGGGGCAGGGAAGGTGAGCTCTGGCCAAGTGCCCACGTCCCGTGTACTCCCTAGGTCATGCAGCCCTATAGCCAGAGTGTCTCAGTGCCATGCTCTGCCTGATGTGTGATGGTGGAAATAATAGTGGTGAGATGCCCATGCTGAGCAGTGAGAGGGCTCTTCCAGGCAGAGGCTGGATATCTACATCTTGCACAGTGCTGGGGAAGGCCTCAGAGTCTGCCATGCACCACCTCTTGGAGGCACAGGGCATCCCTGCCTTGCAGGAGGAAGAACATTGGGAAGACAAATTGCTCAGGGACTGGGCTTGCATCGCTCTTCAGGTCTGCAGGTGATGCCCAGAACTGATGTCACTGGGAGGTTCTAGGAGGGAAAGAGTGTCTTGCATGATCGAAGGGAGGGAAGCCTGGAGAGCTAGAGTGACGTCTTCAACCGTGGCAGCGTGTGCAGCTCAGCTCTGGGAAGGGGCCAACATGCAGGGAGGGTTTTTATCTAGATCTGTTCTTAGCAATCCAACACAGCATGTCGCACTGCCTGGGACATACCTGCCTGGCAGACGAGCACAAAAATGCCTGCCTCTTCTGCCTCCATAGCACAGTGGTGCTCGGTGCTGCATGTGCAGAAGGAGCTGGGCAGGGCGGCAGGAGCTGAATTGCTCCCCCGGCCAGTCCTTCCCCCTCGGTGCATGCTGCCTTAGCAAGCCCAGGAGAGTGGGACATAGTCTGGGGGCTCTCTGATCTTCTTTATTGCACCCCGGGTCTACCTTCCTGGACCACCACGATGCACTCGCACTTCACACCCACATGGCAAGCTGAGGCTGTCCCCACACCCACCAGCTTGTGAGGGGGTGGCCAGACCCCCAGCTAAGCTTGCATCTCACCGAGGCATTTTGCACCTTCTCCCCACCCAGCCAGCCCCCAGGGTGCAATGGGGACCCGTCCATGCTGGAGAGCAGAGAGCTCTTGGGAAAGAGCTGCCATGGCCAGTCCTGCATTTACAGACCAAGACAAAGTCAATCTACCTTATTTGCTGTTGGGATTAACTGGTAGGGGAAGCTCTTCTTGGAAAGGACTGGACTTAATTATCAGCACATCGTTAGCTAGCAAGCTATCACCTAAGCTGGGAAGCTCTGAGCTGATGCCATCAGTCACTTCTAACGAGGTGGGCTGTAGTTTACCCGGAAGATTTACAGTTTCTGATGGGCAGTGCAATTGTCCATGGCATGAAGGAATTAAGCAATTGCTGCTGTGTAATGTCATCTGCATCTGGCAAGAAAAAGAGAGACTGTGCCTGAATGTGGCGCTGGAGAGACTGGTGCACATGCAGAGTGGAGAAGAAGGTTATCCAGGCATAACGTGCATGATATATAGCCAGAGCAGCTTAGATGAACATCTCACATCCAGCCTAGCACTCAAAAGAGTGGGATGTGTGAATATTGTTTTACGCTGTGGCCTCAGCTTGCAAGCTGCACACTTCAGCTGAGGTGGCATGGACCAGCAGTAAACCCAGGTGTGTTGTCATCCTCTGAAGGCATGGCAGGAGAGTGTCAGAAGCTTTGAACCATTGCCCTGAGGTCTGTTGCTGCCCTCCTGCCTGCCTCTCCCTGGCTTTGCTCCATCCTGACATGCATGGGATGAGGTCTGCTCCCAGATACGATGTGTATGGGACTCAGCCAAGCAGCCCCCCTGCATGCTGGACAACGGAGCTGGTGTTGGGCTCACTGAGAACAGGGACTTTTCATGAGTCACTTGGAGGAAGGAAGCGTTGTGGTTCGAAATGTTTTATGTCCATCCCAGAAGGAAACATGTGGTTATGAAGGTGTGGGAAGCCGTACTTCAGTGATACAAATGTAAGAGGAAGCCTGAGTGAGATGGTTTAGGGTTGGACTCTGCTGGTAATGGCATAGGGGAGAGCTGCTGGCCTGATTTCCCATAGCAGCAGCAAGCAACAGACTCTGAAGATCCAGTCTGGAGAAGGGCAGATGTGACCCTAGCAGGCCTGGATGAGCTTGCCCGAGTCAGCATGAGCAGGGCTAGTGTTTTGTAGGTCACTGGAATCCAGAGCAGCAGCAGGTGATGCAAAATGATACTGCAGGACCATGGACTCTTCCCGCTTGGCCAGCCAAGCCAGGGTAAAACCAGATCTCCCATGATGTACCACCACACCCGGGCAACTGGCACGGCTATTTGATGTTGTAAAGACGCCAAAATAATGAGCTTTATCCTTTTGAGTTTGTCCGGAGTGACTGGTGCTTCTAACACAGCTGCTGTGACAAAATTACAGTGAATGGCCAATTTATGGGGATTTGCTTCTCGTTTTTTCAAGCCAAGAGAACCTGAGAGAGACTCAGGCTCTGGGGAGCACCTTAGCACCCCGGGACCCTGACACCCTGGCCCCCTGAGCCAGCATTCGCTGCCACCGGGACATGAGCTGGGATCTGTCATTCCCCTTTTTCCGTGCAGCGGGAGGACATTAGCAGGGCAGGGATTGGGAAAGGCCCCGTGTTTTGCTTGGCTTGAAGGAGGAACCCTTGTAGCGAGGGAAATAGGGGCAGTGAAAATGACTGCTTGGGTAGAGAGGGAGGCGCACGGGCCAAGGAGCTGATGTCAAGGCACTGGGGGCCGTGGGAGTCTTCCCCCGGCTTGGCTGGGCTCTGATGGAGGAGGAGGCGGGCGGCCGTGGCACTGGCAGAGCCCAGGAGACCGCGCTGGCAGCACCCGAGCTGCTGCCCTGGGAGGTGATGATGTCTCCGGGTTGCGATTCCCAGCAGGATCCGGAGCCCTGGCCCTGCCTGCAGCAGCATGCTCCTCTCCTCCCCTCCTCTCCCCTCCATCTGGTCTCTCCTGAGCTTCTGTTTTGGACCTTTCTGCGTTTCCCGATCCTCCCCCTGCCCCACGTCCTGCTCTCCCGGGCCTGGAGCTGCGGGGGCAGGCGGCAGGCAGCGAGGGGGGGGTTAACTGCGGTGCAGCCCTAATGCAATCCAGCGCCTCTATCTAGAGCTCTGGTATTACTGGCTGCCGTTACCATACTAAATTGTATCTGTGCTTCAGGAAAAAAAAAAAAAAAAAAAAATCCCATGCTGTCTCTAGAACTGGCTTTAAAAAGGATTACACATCAATACCCAGCCACCCTGCTCACCCCCACCCTCCGCCACCATTGTTCTTTCTGAGGCGCTCCTCTCACTTTGATGATGATCACTGGCAGAGTTTCAAAACGATGTATTATAAAATCTTCAAAAAAAAAAAAAATCCAGTTGCCATAACGTAATGCAGATTTTTGTCACCGCTCCACGGCTTCTGCTTTCAATTTCCAGTGAGGGGGAGAGACTCGGTCGCAGTCAGATGGAGACCAGCTCACATCCCCACTCTGTGGGCCCCCAGGCAAAATCCCTGGAATTTGTTCCTTACTGTTTGAAGGCAAAGCCGAGGGAGAAGAGTGCAGAGGGGAGAGAGGGGGAGAGAAAAGGAGGTGCCAGTCCCCAGGCAGATGGGCACAAACCCAAGCTGTGCCCCAGGTGGAAGTGGCCATGCATCTCTGGAGCTCACCCTGGGCTCAGCACACCTGAGCAGGGATGGGAAAACTCACGGAGGAGCAGTTTTTCATGGAGAGGTTGGGGTTATCATCCTGCAAGGTTTTGAGCAGTGATACAGGGTCTCCGCCTGGCTTTAGGCTTTTGATGTAGTCTGTCTGTTTGTCTGTCTGCCCTGCCTCGAACCAGGCATCTGACCAAGGGGCTGCATTTTGCTCGCACTGAGCACCTGCCACTGGGAGCAGCCGAGCGTCAGCTCCTCCAGTTCAGGGACTGGAACATCTCCAAAGGCTGGGAAGGCTGCAAGCCGGACAGGCTGAGGGGACCCAGTGGGACTGGACTTCACAGCCAACGCTTCTGCCCGCAAACACCCTTGTCTTGTGCTGGGTGCCAGGGCTCTGGCTGCCTGCGAGAGCCCCAGCCTGCCCTGTCGCTGCTGTGCCTGCAACAGGCAACCTGTGCATGGCCCAGCTGCAAGCTGGTGAGAAGGGCCAAAGCAATCTCTGCCAGGTAAAGCTCCAGCTCTGACAGCTGAATTGAACCATTTATCACATATCTCATGGGCTGTTACCCTGCCCAGAGCTGCTGTCACAAGCCAAGCAGTCTGCCACTGGGATCAATGCAAAGAGCAACCAGGTCCTCCAGTGTATGGCACTGTGACATTAATTGCCCGGTTTACTCTCCGTCTGCTGTCTCAGAAGAATGTTTTGCAGCTGCAGAGGTTTGGGAGGGTGCCGGGATAGTATTGCTGAGCACAGAAAGACCCAGGACACTTCTGAAAGAGCAGTGATGCTGGGGCTATAACCCACCCACTGCAGTCTCCTCCTCAGAGCTTGAAAAATCAGGTGGGCTTTCCCCAGGCTTGCAGCCCGAGTATGTGGTTGCTGCACGCTGTCACTGCTGTGGTGGGAGGGATGATATGCAGCTCTCCAAGTTGAGGCATGCCTGAAATTTTTGGAGAAAAGGAGCTGTTTCTGAATAGTTGAGAAGTTTCCAGGATTCATATCACAGTACTATGAAAGCAGGGCTCACTGAACCAGGCAGCCAGGGTCAGCCCTTGTCACAGAGCAAAGGGACCCGGTGGTGTCCATGGCTCGGGTGCACCCTCTGCCACAGCCAGGGTAGATTTGGAGTTGGTCCATCGGGAGCTTCTTGGGCTACAAAGGTTTCCTGGGCACCAAAAGTGATGTATCACTTCTGCAACTTTTCTTTTCCTGGTGGCACCATGTACGTGAATGGACTGCGCCTGGTAAATGGGAAACCCCCTGAAGTTTAAGGGTATCCTGGGGGATCCTCACTCCTCCTGCCTCCAGAACAGACCTCACTGGACTTGCAGCTTCCCAAATGGGAACTGCATCCAGTAAATGGAAAACTGGAGCAGATCAGGGAGAATGGGGGAACGTTTTGTCTTCACTCTTGGAGAACATCCATGAGTTTTGCAGAGGCTTTTGTTTTAGAAGGGTTAACCATCTTCCACTGAGAAATGGTGACCCAACCTGTAGCATGTGAATGCGGATACAAGTCACCTCCAAATCCAACCTCTTCATATGTGGAAGCCTTCCACAGATTTTACGGGGGACAATGGGACTACTGGGTCTCAGTGCTCATGAACAGCTTCAGTGTAGGAGTACTTTGTCATCCCATGACTGATTAAGCTATGGATAGTTGGTAAGCAGCTGAACACATTTAAAAACATAAAACAACCCTTCCATCCATTGCAGGTGTCAAGCAAGTCCTGAATGGAGCTGTCACTGCTCATCATGGTCCAGTAGTGTCCCTAACTGGTCCTCTGTGGCTGCCACCTCTTGGCTGGTGGCTGAAATCTCCCAATGGTAGTTATCTGGAAGGTCAGTCTGCACTCTTGTTTACTGGGTCTCTACCAAGGACTGCAGAAAACCATCTAGCCTGGAGATAGGTGCTCTTCTCCCCTCCTCCAGTGCCCCTCCATCCCTCAGCCCCCTGTGTCCTCCAGCTTGCCCTCTTCCCCAGGGCTTCTCTTGTGGGTGGGTGCAAAGAGTACAGCTGGGAGGTGACTCGCTGGAAAGCATCAGCTTCACGATGAAGCTTCTTAGAGCCGTCCCTGCCATCTGATCCTAAAAGAGAGCATTTTTCAGAGAGTTATGAGCCTGTGCAAACAGGGCTTTATAAGGCAGCATCACTAATATGGAGCGTAACCTTCCTACCCACAAACATCCTGATACCCTTTCTGGTGTGAGTTTGGCTTTGTAAGCCAAGCCAATCTGATCAGGAAAATCCTGGGGAGAAAACAAACAAGGAGCCCCGGGAGGAGGCTGGAAGTTGCTTTCCAGAGTCAGAGCAGATGTTGTTTAGTAGACAATGATGCCACAGATGTGCCTTGGCCGGCTGATCTGTAAGGACACGGCAGCCTGGCCACGGGGCAGAGGGGGCTTTGTCCCTGCACTCCCAGCTGCCCCGGCCCTGTTTCAGCTCCTCTTCCTTCAGCAGCCACTTGGACAGGCTTCAGGAGCATCAAGGAGATGGGGGAGCCCTCCATGTCACCCTCGGTCACCCCTCCTTCCCCCTCCCCAGGCCATAAGATGGCATTTCAGGGTCAGCTGCCTTTGTCCCCATGCCGGTGCCAAAGGTTGTGGAAAACCCTTTTTCCCGGCTCGGCAATGCCCCGCTCCTCCCAGCCACAACGTCTGCAGCTCCATGCAGGGGGGAGAAGCTGAAGCCCCAGGGAAAGGACTCTTTTTTTAAAAATTTTATTTCCCTTCCACTTCTCAGCACTGCCGCAGCCATGTCCATCCCGTCCCCGTCCCCCCCCCCCCCCGATAATGAGCTGTTGTCTTGTGCAGCATTGAGAGCTAAGTAAGCATGAAAAATTGGAACAATAAAGAAGTAGTTCTGGGACAGCAAAGCCCCTTGTTTGACAAGGCTAATTCCACACCCCCCAGCCTCGTTTTCTTTCAGCCACCTTCCCCCTCCTCACTCCTCCTTTATTAAATGAACTGGCTTTTATTGGGGTGGAAGCTGGGTTTCCTTTTCCCCTCTCGCCTCCCCCTCTGTTCACATGTAATTTGGAGAGTTAATCTCCTCAGGCAGGAAATGTTGTTTCTTTCACTCTTTCTCTCCGGCCCTTTCCATTTGGCTCTTTTAATTGGGGCCCAGACCAAGGAAATGGCCACACCACAGAGCCCAAGCAGGAAGAGGGCTGTTTCTGTTGTGGGGCCCTGAGCATCCCTTCCCACTGCCCTGGCTCACATGCTCCCCTTCGGCAGATGCACCCTTTCGCCAAGGATGGGGGTACCCAACTCCCCTTGGCCAGCTGGACACCCCACATGGCCTGGGGAAAGCTGGGCTGGAGGCGTTGGTTGACATTTCTGCTTCTTTTCTGAATTCCTCTTCCTGCTTCAAGTCAAGTCACCCAAAGGTTTCAAGATGTAACATCACCCAGGGCCATCTCTCCCAGCTCTCCTGCAGTATGAAGGCACTTGGCTGCGAATATTTGCTGTGGAATCTCTTTGAAAGACATGACATCATAAAACCTCATGGAAATACTCCAGATTTTTCTTGATGCTTTTCCCCCAGTTTCTTTTAAAGAAAATAATTCAGTTTTAAGGAAAAATAGAGAGTTAGGTTTCTCCCCCCACCCTCTATCTGTCTTGTCTCTTTAGGCTGAAGGAGATTTACAGCAAGCCTTCTTGCTGGCTGAGAGTATGTGGGGCACGTGGCCCAGTGTGGACATTATCTTGGGTGGTGCTGGTGAATACAACTCGTAGTACAAGAAACCATGATTGATAGTACTATGAGACATGATTGCTCAATACTCACTAGATGAGGGCTTCCTTCAGACAAGACAAGTAAAATTGCAACCCATGCTTCATTTAAAGGCAGGGCAAGGCCACGTTGAACTTTTATTTAACAGAGAATCCCAGGAAGCTACTGGGAACTCATGGGAGAAACCTGTCCTAAAGCAGAGCAAAGCCAGGCAGGAGTAGGCACTCGGAGCCTGCAGCAGCTTCTGAAGGCGCTGGCTTGGCACGCACCGGTGTGTGCAGGGAAGCACGAGGAGGCTTGAAAGGCTTGTGGGAACAGCTGTTGGAGCCTGGTCTACTGCTCATAGCAGAGTCCTGCTTCCACCGTGCCCTTTGGATGGTGAGGTGTGCTGGGCACAAGGCTCCAGGACACTCTTCATGCCTCCTGTGCTAGCCCTTGGCTGCTTCCAGCTCCTCTGGAGACCCAGTCAGGAGGGATGAAGCACGGCTGCTCCCAAGCAGGGCTGGGAGAGGCTGGTTAGCTGCCGGCAGGCTGGGAAGCTCTGGAGACTCCAGTCTCCTCCTAACCACAGTTTGGCCTGAATGTTCCCAGCTCTCTGGCAGCCAAAAGCATTTGGATCGCTCTTTGGCACCGTTCACCACTCCCAACAGGGCAGTGATTCATGCTGGGAGGCTAATTATCGTTGAATTCACTCATCCCTCTATAGATAACCTGTGGAGGAGGGGAGGGGATGGGGCTGCACGTTTGTCACCTGCCATCACCCACGGGACTCGATGCCAGTGCAGATGGCATCAGTGTCCTGCATCAGTGGGGACACGGAGGACCTTGTCTGTGCTCTCTGACTTAAGGCGCTACCTGGGAAGGAGAGGCTCGGCGGGCAGCACGCGGTCCTGCTACAGGAGAGGCATCACCCTGCTGCCACACACACCATGCATGGGCCGATGGCCACGGGGTGCCCTGCTTAAATACTTGCTGAGAAAAACGGGCTGCGGAGCATGCTACGCGCAGCAGAGGAGACTGGGCTCAGAGAAAAGCAGCTGGATTTTAGGACTAGATAATCAGATCTTTGGCATGAATTGATGCTCTTCTGGAGAAAGCAAAGCTTTGCTGGTCCATACTGGGTGAGTGTCCAGCCTCTGGAGTGGGAGGCTGGGTGGCTGAGGACAGGGATACGTGGAAAGGGGATATCCTCACTCAGATGTGAATCCAGACATGTCTGGCAGGAGCTGGAGTGAGGGAAGAGAGATGTCACTGAAGGCAGAAGTACCTGTGACCCACAGGCTATCTGCCATCTCCTCTGTCACCTATTTGAGGATACTCTTAGTCCAGTGAGGACCTCAGTCTCCAGGAAGCTCAGCTTCCAGAGTGCATGAACCAAGGGGACAGACTTTTCTGGAAGACTTTTTTAGGCAGTGTGGGAAATCCTGCTCCTTCCCGTGCCCTGTGCCTCTGCATGGGGACTCGGGACCCATCCCCAGGCTTTGTCTGATGCTGGCTGCGGAGCATGCACGGGCTGTGCATGGGTCATGGCTCGCTGACCTGGCCTCAGGGCTGCACGGGAAGCTGGCTTTTGCAGAGACAGGTTGACCTGTGCATGTAGAAAATGAAGGGCCGTATCCCGCCTGCAGTGACACTCATATAATTCCCTGCACAGGTGCTGAGGAGTGCTACACCTCTCTTTGTGCTCCTCAATATCATCTGTGTGGATGTGGTTCCTTTCATTTAAAGCAAAGCAAATTAAATCCCAGCAGCATCCCCTTGGGCTAGCCAAGATGCCTGGCTCTGCTTCCAGTGCAGCCTCGCGCTCCAGCAGCCTCAGCCCTTGACCTCCACTTCCCTAAAGCTTGACCGCTTAGAGCCAGGTAACAGTGCTTGTAACAGGGCTTGGGTCATGCTGCGAAAGGCAGCGTGCCCTGCTCTGGGCCTCCTGTGCTGGGCAGGGCAAGCAGGACCCTCCCCGGGGAAGGGGCAGGGTTGGACTGGATGGGCAGCTGTGTTCCCTTCGTGGTATCGCAGCAACACATGAGCCTGGACCCTGGGTTGCAGGATTCAGGCACAAGTGTGAAGCTGAGCTCTTTGGGCCCATCCCCAGCCGCCTTGGGAGGCTGCTCATGACTCAAGGCTCGGACCGGGAACAGGCAGCAGTGGGCTCACAGGCATGGCACCGGGACAGGGACAGAGGGGCTGTCCAGGGGGTCACAGGGATGACATGGTGCTGCTGGGTACAAGTAAGGCCTTTTGATGCTACCCATGTGCAGCAGGGGAGGGCGACGGGGATGGAAAACCTGCAGCGGAAGCTTCTCGCAGACCCTGGCGGAGATGGAGCCAGCCCTGGGTCGGGACAGCGCTGCTGAGCAGGAGCTGCAGCATGTGTGGCTGAGCATCGCTGCTGCGGGGGGACCCCAGGGCCTTGCCCTGGTGCGTGAGGGACACGGGATGATGTGTCTCGCCCGGCTCGCCCACCCCCGGAGGGCAGGGAGGAGAGGGTTAACCCACTTCCCCAGGTCCTCAGCTCTTGCAGAAGATGATGCCACACTCTCCAGCTCACCGCCTGCCGCCTTCCCCCTCCCTCCCCACTGCCCGTCAGAGCTCTGAATAGGGAATTAGTTTTGCCTGCGTTTAGACCTCTTAATTAGCTATTCTTTTTGCTGGGCTGGGGAAGAGGAGGGGCGAGAAGAGACGCTCACGCACCCCCAGCTGAGCCCTGGCCCTGCTCCTGGAGCAGCACAAAGGAGCCCAGCAGGCAGAGCCATCGGAGGGCACTGGGGACGCCAGGACCTGTCAAAGCTTGTTTCCCACCTTCCAGAGCCAACCTTTTCTGTCCCAGCCAGGAGACAGCCTGCCTTAATTGGGCTGAAAATCTAATCATTTGTACCTCCGGGCCTGGGAAGGGGGCAGGGGAGGGTGTGCAGAGCCTGCAGCCCCGGAGCAGGGCAGGGCAGCTGGGTGAGGGCTGGAAGGATGCAGGCGGCGGGAGGAGGGACGGGAGCGAGGACGAGGGGAAAGCATGTAATGGGGAAAGGCAGGATGTAGATGAGGCAGGAGAGGGGTGAGCAGAGTCCCAGAAAGTGCATAGGCTTGCGGAGGAGCCGAGAGGACAGAAAATTTAGTTTTTTAAGACATAAATTGTCATTCCTTTGGGGCGGGGGGCAAAAAACACACCAAAGCAAAAGTGAGCTGAAGGGTGGAAGGGAAAGAGAGCAGCAAAACCCACATTAGCCACTTCTGATCTCTATCTGCTCTGATAATTTGACCAAGGCTGCCCTTGTGGTCCTTACGTCTCCCACCAACACCCAGAGCCTGAGATGCTCCGGCATCGTGTGTGCACCGCCCCGCTCCCATCTCAGCATCTGCTTTCTTATTATGCCTTTGGCACTGCTCTCCTGCCCCTTGAATGCCAGAGACTTACCTTTCCTGCCTCAAAATAACATGTGCAAGCCTTGCCCAAAAGAGAAGACCAGGGAAAATTATTCCCAGGAACGGCCATGCAGCCTCTGCCATCGCTCACGTTCGTGGGGCAATGACTGCTCCAGCCGCTGTGCTCCCAGCTTTCGGCTAAAGGTTTTCCAAAGCTCAGGCTGCCCGTGTTGCCTGTGATATCGGGGTAGGGTAGGGAGGTGCCAGCCAGTGTGCTAAGCTGTGTTCAGCTCAGTCCCCATGGCTTTGCCACCTACCTGGTATGTGCAAGCCAGGTTTGCACACTGAGGACCAGCCCCAGCTCCCTTGCATGTTGCCTGTGCTGCTTCTCTGCTTACACCACTTGCACCCTTCCTGCTTTAAACACCTTTATGCAGCGGCTGGAGGCCTCCCTGTATTCAGGCTGACTGTTTTCAGACAGTGTCATGGCGCAGCAGCGGAGGACAAGCCGGTGAGCAGTTCAAGCACATGCAGGCCATCCAATTGCTTGTGTCTTTTAGCACAGTTTCTTCAGTACTGGATGTTTTCACCAATACTCTCAAACCACACTTCTCTAACTGCCCTCTGTTTAACGTGAAAACACTTTGTGTCTCCAAAATGATACACACAAACCAGGGTTCTGCCTGTGCATGGTCCCTCTCCTGGTTTTTATGTAAAGAAACAATATTCTCCCCACAGTTCCTTCATCAGCTCCACGAAGCTTTGGGCCTTATTCCTCAAGACAGTGTCTTACTAATTTCTCATCTTTTTTTCCTGATGATCTATCAAAAACCAAACCCAAACCCTAAAGTCAAAGTCTTTACCAGAATTTTATTCCTTCTTTCATAGGGGATCCAAACCTTCATGATCGTGCCAAGGGAGGGCGAAGGAAACACCACTGTGAGGAGGCTGCGTGCTGTGGCTCTGCCCCATCCCATGCACCAGCCTGCCCACACACATGGCACCACGGCCAACCCAGCAGCAGGGTGGCAGCTGGGCAAACTGGTTTGAGCCATGAGCACCAGCCCCCTGTAATCAGAAGCAGCAAAGTCCAGTCCACACCAGTGCCTGCTCCCACGGTCCCTGCCCAGCACCCTAAACCAGACCAAAGGCACAACAACAAATGCCAGACTAGAGAGTGCAACTAGATAAGCAGGAGAGATGGAGGCATCAGAGTAGTCCCAGACCATGGAGCGATGGATACACTGACAAGGCATTACTGTCTGACACAGCGTGGAACTAAATTGTGGGCTCCTTGCCAGGGGATGCTGTAGAGATACAGAGTAAAAGGGATCAAGAGCGGAGACTCCAGCCAAAGGAACCCAGGGCAGAGAGGGACGCCTGAAACTGAGCCCACTGTGGTCCAGTGGACGTGAAAAACCTCCAGGGTGTAGGAAACAGGACAGAGAGCCGGGAAAGAAGAGGGATGAGAGAGCCTGGAGAAAGCCCCAGGGTGTGCAGGGACTGAGCCCCATGGGGATGGAGGCTGGAAGCAATGTGAGCCAGGGCACACGGTGTGGTGCGAGGTGGCTGTGGGCTGCTGTGACTGCAGCCCTGCCGTTAGCTCCATGGCATAGTGGGATTGGCTGCCCTGGGAGCCTGCGAAGCTGGGCAGTAGTCTCAGCCTGGGCACTGACAGAGCACCAGGCATCGATTCTGCACCGGGAGCACCTCGTAGCTGCTGGTAAGACGTCTGCAGAGCCCAACATTTTATTGCTGGGAGTCAGGAAGAGCAGATGCTCAGCAGTACCACTCCTGGCTCGGCAGGCAGGGATTTGGCTTGGTGCTCATCCATCCCAGGAGGTCCTCAGTGTGTGAGAAAAGGACAAGCCCAAGGGGTTCATGGGCTTGTGAATGGGTCCAGGTACAGAGGGCCAGGAACTGCTAACCTTGCAGCAGCAGCATCTCTGGGCAGTCGTGTGCAATGAGGAGGGGTTTGAGCCCTGGTTTCAGAGGGATGGTTTGGGAGAGGCTGCTTGGAGGGCAAGGTGATGCAGGAGAGCACACGGCTGGGATGGGGCAGGGTGCTGGGCTCCCCAAAACTCCTGCTGCTCTGCAGGGTGCCATCCTTTGCACAAGGAATCTGTGAATGCAGCTGCAGAGAGCAGCATGGCGGGCTGCAGCGGGTCCCGGGTCAGCTGAGGTAGCTCTATCCCAGCCAGTGACGATGACAAATAGCAGGCAGATAGAGGCAGGCGATCTGCCCCTGCGATACCCTTCCATTTTCTTGCAATTGATGCCTTAGCGACTTCCTGAGCCAGGAGCGGTATGCTTGCTGTCCCATGTAATAGCCACCATGGAGTCTGCCCTCGCTGAATTTGTCTAATCTCATTTCAAAGCCGTGTGTATTTTTGGCCTGCACGGCATCCTGTGGCAATGAGGTCCACAATTTAATTACACGTCGCGTAGGATAGTAATGCCTTTGGTCTGCGTGGTACCCAGGGCCAGCTTGTTTCATTCATAACTTCTCCCTGTAACCTCAGCTTCCTGATTCCAGTGGAAATTAGTCAGTGAAATGCTGGGACTCCTGTGACTGGTGTCCTTTTAGCTGGAGGAGTCTTTGGAGGCACGCAGCCAAGGCTGACCTTGGTGGAAAGCACGGGGAGTTTAAGGCAAGCAGGATGGCCATGCCCAGCAGGGATGGAGCGGCTGGGCTGGGTGATGCTCCTCACCAGCCTGCTGCAGCAGGAAGAGGATCTGGGAGACCCATACGGGGCCAAGGAGAGTGACCTCAAGGGGTTCATGGGCACGGGGGTTCCTCCAGCAGCTTGTGTCACTGGTTGGAGACATGACGCTTGGGGCAAGGAGTTGGTGGGTGTACGACATCAGAGTGAGGTCATGAAGCAAAGCAGGATCACAAGAAGAGAAGTGGAAGGGCTGCGGCAGTGCTGGAGCCTGCACCAGAGCTGAGCAGAGCTGCAGCAGGGGAAACCTGGAGCACCTCCTGCCATGTTGCCCCAGAGTGGGGCTGCCATGAAAAGTGCAGCAATGGGGAGCCTCAAGGGTTGATTAACACTGATGTTGACGCTCTTCTTTAACATTGCTACCTAGTAGATCTGATTTTAACCTCTTGTGAGTAAAGGGGGCATGCCAACATACGAAAAGTACTGCTTGAATAACCAGTGTCCAAATCTTTCCAGCCAAGCTGAAGAGTTACAAAACATGATGGACAAGGTGGTAAGATACTTGGTTTTAGTAGATTATCCCACTCAGCATGTCCACAAAGCCTGGCTCCAGTGAGGCTCCAGCACGACCATTCTCCAGCCAGGTCCCAGTCAGTGCTACATACCTCCTGGCACTGGTGCAAGAGTCAGGCTTACGTTGGCTCTTATCTGTGCTACTATTGCTTCTGGCTTTGTGCAGGAGTCAAGAGTGCAAGAACACAGCAGGAGCCTTGGTGGTGACCAGGAGGTGATGCGACAAGGACTGTGGACATCTGAAGGCACTGAGAAGCACAACTGTAAGTTGACTTGGATAATTTGAGTTGATTTGAATAATGAGGAACGTCCTTTGACACAGAAGGTCAATAAATCACTCGCTCACTGGACAAAAACTGCCACCCCCCTGCTGCGACCTGGAGCAGCTTCAGGCCTGGACTTCACATCAGGGTAGAGGGAAGGGCAGGATGATCTCGTGCAGCAAGTGCTGCCTTCCTCACTCTTCTCCAGCAAGGAGCTCATGTCCTCTCTGTCCACACCACCCTGCCTGCAGATGCCTGCCCAGCCGGTGCAAGCCCCCAGATGCAGTGTGTCCCTTCCTCACCTTCGCTCTCCAAATCGCACATTCCTTGTAGACAGCCACCTGCTGGAGCAGGGCTGTCTGGATAGTGCTAAATTAAATTCTTTAGATGAATATTTTATTGCTTTTTTTTTGTTAAATGCCGATTCAGAGCAATCAAGACTTGTACTGAATTTAGATCAAATTAAGCAGTTTCCTCTGGAGGAAAGGAAAAGTCTGGAAAAGTTTCATTCACGCATCAAAAAATGAAATAATTCCTATGGACATTTCTGCCCAGTTGGTGAAGTGGAGCTGGGTGCCCCGTGCAGATGGCAAGGGAAAGCCCAGTTACAAGAGTGTGGGTGCAGTTATCCCTCCCCAGTGCGCTCCCAGCCTCTTGCAACTGGTGCTTGTCTCCCCTTTCCTGCTGCACGTGTCCTGGTTCCTACACCATCCTGCAGCAGCCAGTTCCATGGGCAGGGGCTACACAGGAGTTGCCTCCGCTGCTCGCTGAAACACAGGGTGCGGAGGAAGCCCTGCCTGCTGAGGAACGTTGGCAGGAACCGGCAGGGTGCTGGGTGCTGGGGCTTCGTCCCCTCCTCTGGCCACCACACAGGCAGGTGCTGCCCTGTCTGCCTGCCAGTATCTGTCCCCAAATGAGGTCCGCGGTTCAGAGGGCTCTGAGGGTGATGATCCAAGGCTTTTGGTTTCTTTACCAGTTTTTAATTAAGAGATCGCTGTTTCTCCCGGTGGAGCCCATAGCCCGCAAAGGGCCCAGCCTGGATGGCATGAACAGGAGGGATTTCTCACCTGGGAGGAAAGGCACTGAAGAGCCCATGCTCGCATTGGAGCAGACATTTCACAGCTCTCTCCAGCTCAATGTTATTCCTTCCCTCTGCTTCTTCTTTGCTGCTGCCCTCTGAAACGTCCGTCAGGACAAAGGCCACGTCAAAGTGTCAGCTGTACCAAGAGCGTTTCTGTCACTCCCTTTGTGGTCCCCTCCGGGGCTGATAAAAGACCCACAAGCTTCTGGATGCGAATCCTAGTTGCGCAGCGTCTTTTGCAAGCATTTGCATGGGGTAAGCAGGAGCGAACCGCCCCAGATCAGAGCAGCAGCAAGTTGCACCCATGAAGGGCTGCACAGGACGGGAGGGTGAGCAGGAGCCAGGCTTAGCTCCACAGCTCGTGCATTTGAACTCCTTTGCCGCTAACTTTCCGGCCGGAGGGAATGACTGACAGAGACTGATGGTGTCTCTGCCTGTGTGTAATCTTAGAGCCTGCTGGATTTGGGAAATCTCTTTCATTGCTTTAAAAAAATAAGCAAGCGACTAGACTGAAGGGTCCCGATTAACCGGGAAAATCTGGGCAAAATGCAAACGCCTTCTCAGGTTCTCGCCCCTGCGAACTGTGCTCTGCATCCCGGGGGAGGGCGGTGAAGCCCGGCTCAGGCTGCAGCGCAGGAGGCACAGCCCGAGCCCCAGGGAGGGCCAAATCTTGACCACGCCACAACCATGTGAACAGGTCCTGAATGCAGAGCCAGAGCTCCCCTCCAAGCCGCCCAGGTCTGGAGAGGTGTTTGGATGAGGAGCACTTCGTAGGCACTGGGATGTGCTGCTGGTCCTGCAAGCCCTCCCCTGCCTGCTCCTGCCTGCCCTTGATGGGTCATGCTCTGGGATGCTTGTGCCCTCCACTCCACAAGAGCTGCCTTCCTCTTGGGCTTCGCACTCCTCAGGGTCTGAAGGGAGAGATGTCAGAGATGACGTTATTACATTTAATTGTTATTCACAGACAGGCTTTTTCAAACAGGGATATAGGGAGGATTTGGCACCCACCCCCTGGCTCTGCCTGCTCCCTTCCTGCGGGGTTCCTGAGTCACCCAGCCCCATGTTTATCTATCTCCCTACATCTCCACAGCATCTTAGGGACAAGTAAAGCTGGAACTGAATCAAGAGAAAACAAATGGACTGGCAGAACACAGCTGAAAGAAAGCTGCATGAGTGCAATACAGACTCCCCCAGCGGGTTGACCAAAGCCTACTGAAAGCTAGAAAGCTGTAGTTCCCACAGGTTTTGAACTAGGTAGCAGGGTTTCCAGCCTGCACTCAGGAAAGCTGGGAACCTGCTGTGTGTATTGTGTTAGAAAGCCCTTTGTCAAGCATATAACCTTGCCTTCTGTGGCTGAAATAAATTGAATTTGCAGACTAGAGTGAGAAATGCCAGGTGGAGCATCCGCAGCAGCAAGTTTCCTGGCTGCTTGGTAATAAGGCTGTGGAAGAAAACAGGAGGCAAGAGGCAGCCGGCTGCGCACACTTGGTTGAGAAGCTGCAGCTCAGAGCTGGTGTGACCTCCAGCACTGAGCCGCAGAGGATGCTCCAAGCTGGCACTGGGGTCCTCTGTTAGACCGTGCATGAGGTGTTGCAGGGCAAAAAGAAATCTTTTCCAGGAGAAGAATCACCTGGACACCAGCACCCCTGCTCTGCCCCTCCTGGCTTTGGGACGGGCTGTATCACGGCACAAGGCACCTCAGTACTAATCACTCTCAGGGGCTAAGCTCAGCCCAGCCACTGGGTTGCCTGGGATTCAAAGACAAAAGGAACTTGTCCCTCCCGCAGCCCGTGCGGAGCCGACTCTGCTTGCATTGCGGGGCAGGAGGTACAGATCAGAGGGGGAGGTGGATGGGAGAGCTCCACAGCAAAACTGTCTTCCTCAGGGTAAGGATGAGGCCACATGCTGACACAGGATCCCATTTTCCATCCTGTGTCAGCCCATGCCTCCTGCTGCCTTCCATTAGCTTCTCTTGGACAGGGACCCATGTCACTGCAGTGAGAAATATCCCTCCTGGAGCTACACGAAACAGGAGGAAGCAAACACATGGACCATCTCTCTGACCCTTGCCCTTTGTTGTACAGGAGAAGTTGCAGGCTTCGGCAGTATTAAACCTTGCACACATGGTCCTAGGATTGCTGTGGCCCCTATGGACCTTGGCTTCGTGGGTGACGGGCCCGACTTCCCAAAGGCACTGAGGTTCCCTGGTGATTTAAGCTGTCTGACCCTCCTAGCCCTGATGTCCTCTGATGCCCGTGCCCTGCTAGGTGTGGGCAGTCCTAGCAAGAAGAGATGCATCTTCTTGGGGCACTCTCTGGGATGTAGCTCCTCAAAGCTGTCTCTCAGAAAGACCCAACAAAGGCTGTGCAGGCACATGAGCTTGGAGCAAGGTGCCCCAAGACCCCACAGTGTGCTGGAGAGAGGGGCACGAGCTGTGTTAGCTGGCAAGAGAGTCCCACAGGCACGGCAGCATCACAACATGGTTATGGGAGCAAGTCTCTGCCTCCTGAAGCCACCCACCAGGGCACCCACCACCTTGAAGATGAAAAACATCAAAGAAGATAAAAAATCCGTGAAGATTAAAAAACCTTGAAGATGAAAAAAACAAGAAGATGAAAAAAAACAAGAAGATGAAAAAAATTTTTCCATGCACATTTGCTTTCAGTGCAACTCCCAAGATGCTGGGCTGCAGATGCATTGTGGCAGGTCACCCAGGTCCCTTGGAACCTCAGCACAGAGGTGTCCTGGGGGAGCAGTACATTAGCTGGTGCAGCAGCAATTCAACCTCTGTGGAGCTGAGTGCAGGTGACAACTGCTCGAGTACTCCCTGTGAGCCCTGTGGGGTCAGCAGCCAGCACTGAGCCCTGTCCTGGCTGCCACCTGAGCTGGAGTCGCTTGGGTCCCTCCATCACACATTAATTACAGCCACAACTTAGTGTCCCTGGGAACATCATCGCTGTGGTGCTCCCTTTGGCCTCAAGCTCACCATGGCGGGATATGTGCTTGCACCCAGGCGAGAGCTGGGAGCACGTTGGCTTGGGGAGGGGGCCCGAGGGCAGGCTGGGACTCCAGGGACCCAACCTGCCAGGGCCCTCTGGGAAGGAGAGCTTGAGCCGGTGCTTGGGGTAGGCTAGAAGAGGCAGCAAAAGGGAAATGCTATGTCCTTCAGCAGCGTTTGCTGGGGGATGGATGTTTGCAAGAAGAGATGCATGGGGAGTGGGCTGGGGATGGGCTGTAGCTGGATCTTTGGTCTGGCTGCAGTTGGAGGAGGTTCCTTGTAGCTGTGTTGGGCAATGGCTGGGTGCACTGTGCAGGGCTGCGGCTTGTCCTGTTCAGCTGCAATGGCAAGAGCTCCCATCGGTGGCTGCCAGGTCTCCGTGCATTTCAGAGTGGCACAGGGCAAAAGGCAGGGCTTGTCAGAGCGGAAAGGAAGGGGTGGCCAATTTGGCAAAGTCTTGTGTCACCAGGTTGGCCTGGGGCTGGTCATTTGGGGTTGGTTTACACTGGCAGCAATGCATTCTCCCTGGAGACTGGCTTGGGAATCCCTGAGCCAGTGCTGCTCCCTGGCGTGGCCACCCTTAGTGGTGGGCTGTGTCCCCAAGGCACGCTCTAGCCCTTTTATTCGGGACAACATTTTCAAAAAATAGCTGCCCTGAGCGGTTCTCTCTGCCTTGGACTAGTGTTGACAGCGACTGCCACGTACAACATGACGTGGCAGCATTGCTCTGTGTCAACACATGTGGTGACAGATGTATGCCAAGCGGGTAGAAATCTCAGAGCTCCATGTTGTTGTTTTTTAACGTTGGCAGCTGTCCAGGGATCATTCCTGGTCTCTCTGCCGAGGAGCGTTCCTGCAGGTCCCCTGGGAGAGGAGAGCTCGCCCTGGTGAGTTTTCGAGGACTCCATCCTGACATTCCGGCTTCTGCCAAGCCCCCGGCTGTGCAGTGGGCACTTCAGGCTGGAGGGGCATCAGGAAAATCAAACCCAGGACTTTCCTTCTGCAAATTCCCTTGCTGGAGGGTGAGATCTCCTGCCCACGAGCGCTGGGCCACAACGACTGATGCATGTGAGCATTTACAGGGTGAATGACAACAAAACTGCTGATGACTGCAGTGAAACAGCCCTCCTTCTCCCTTCCTGCAATGCCAACACCTGCCCAGAAGGAGCTGTGCCGACACCAGCCTAGTCAATATGGTCCATCACATGGCAAGTGTTACAGTTGCTATGAATGGATTGAGACCAACTAAACCTTTTGCTCAGTTCAGCCTTTTCCACCACCCTGGGGATCACCTGTCCCAGTTGTCTAAGCTATAGGTTACAGCAAATCGGATGTAATCAATGCCAGGCTGTAAGGGAAGCGGGAGGAAACCCCCCCTTGGACTTCTTCACATGTAATGACGATGGGGCAGGTTTTTCTAAAGCATTTAGGACATCTGGCACTACTGGAAATGCACCAGGATTTGGGCAGACTGTTAACTGTAACTGGTAGAGTAATTGTTGGGCTCTCAGGGACAGCAGGGAAATGAGGGGCTGGAGTGAGTGGTATCAGGAGAGCAAGGTGCTGCCGTCCACAGTGCAAACATCAAAGGACGAACTCCAGGCAGCTGATGGGGACTGTAACGTACAACTACACAGAAAACAGGGGGATACAGGACCAGGCATACGGCAGGAAATCAGTCTGGATTATAAATGAGTGAGGCAGCGAGGGACAGGGCACAACACCATGGTGCCAAGAGGAAGAAAGTTACGAGGAGCTTGAAAAGCAGAAAAATACCTCATGATAAAGACAAAAAAGGATGCCAGGAAGCTCAGAATAGCAAAACCACCCTACTTGGTATAGAGAAAATATATTTCTGAAGCACA
This sequence comes from Haliaeetus albicilla, assembly GCF_947461875.1. NCBI lineage: Eukaryota > Metazoa > Chordata > Aves > Accipitriformes > Accipitridae > Haliaeetus > Haliaeetus albicilla. Next base: position 7,524,474 of record NC_091504.1, on the reverse strand, counting down.
AGTAATCTCCTCCCTGGAGCTTCAGGGGTGTTTTTTCTTTGCCATCAGGTCTTTGGCACATCCGAACTTGGTGCAAGGTAAGTGCCGGGGTGGTGCTGAGCTCCCAGGAGCATGGCTATGAGGTTCCATGGGGCACTGCTAGGTCAGCTTCTCAGAGGAGACCTCTGCCAGGTGCTCCTCCCCAGCCCCACTGGGGAAGGGCAGCGCTGGGCAGCCGAGGGGGTTTTCTGGAGTCTGCACAGATTTAAGTCCCTAAAGCAGAAGGCTGGGGCCACCTTTCTTCCCACCCCCTTTCCCTTCCCACCCCATTTTCTCTTCCCATCCCTGACGGGATGGGAAGAGAAACCTGTGAGCTGGTGAATAACTTCATTAATACCAGGACTACTGAACTCCTTACAGAAATTAAACCTAAGTGGGTCTATGATGAAAATAAGATACACTCTATGTGTTTGTGTGTGTCCCATGTCCCATTCATTTAACCCTTACAGTGACATTTTTGCCCCAGGGGAATCTGGCCAACTAGAGACACCCGAGTCCTGCCCTGAGCTCCGCTGCACAGAGGTGCGTGCTGAGTCACAGCCAGCCCCGGGCGGCTGCATGGGCTTCGCTGTCTCCCTTGCCTTCACCAGGTTTTGGGGCCAGCCAGCCGCTCTCAGCCTCCGAATTCCTCCTGCTCGCAGCAGACTGCAGGGAACCAGCAAGCCCGTGAGCTGCTGCAGGAGGCTGCTTCGTGGACCCCTGCCAACCACTTGCCATGGCATACTTTGGGAACCACTCCTTTAGACACACTGACGAGAGCAGAGTAATGTATTTCTACTGGAAAATAAACATATCTCTAATGAAAACCTGGTGCACCATCATTTAGTCTTTTTTTTTTTTTTTTTGGTTCCTCAAGTGAAAATTAGGGCTTTTGTCTTGTCAGACCCAAGCCTTTCCTCATACTTGCCATGCCAGCCCATCAGCATTATTTCTCAAGCATAAAGAGAGCCTGGAAAACTTAAACAAGCAAACAGAAAGCAATAGAAAAACCCAAAAGAGACAAAGGACATTTGGCTGGGAGTTCTCTTCTCTTCTCTTCTCTTCTCTTCTCTTCTCTTCTCTTCTCTTCTCTTCTCTTCTCTTCTCTTCTCTTCTCTTCTCTTCTCTTCTCTTTTCTCTTCTCTTCTCTTCTCTTCTCTTCTCTTCTCTTCTCTTCTCTTCTTTTCTCTTCTCTTCTCTCTCATTTTTAGGTTTCCAAGCATGGGCTTCCTGCTCTCCTGGATTGGGCCAGAGGCTTTTTCATGGTTTAAGGTGTGGATTTGAAGCTTTTGTGCCTAAAGCTGAAGGAATAGGAATTACTTTGTAAGAAGGATGATTTTGTTCTGTATCTTTACCCCTGGCTTTGACTTAAATTAGTGCTGCCTGAAACGAGCTAAAAGATAAAAAACTTTGTCAGTTGAATAACTGTGTTGCTAAGGCAGTACCACTGATGTTTTGCTGCTACTAGGAATTTACTTGCTTGTGGAGCCTTCCAGTGAAAACAGAGTAGGTACCGCCTAAGTTTCAAATGTGAAATAGAAATGCCCTTTTCCTTTTGTCTCAAAAATCTTCCAGGTCTTCTTTAGATGGCAGAAGGATGCCAGATGAGGGAAAGAAGCAAAAATAAGCAGTTTGCAATCATTTCAGCCTTCAGAAGGTGCCTTTAACATCGCATCTTTCTTCTTACATGGAATTATTTTGATAACGCTTTTCTGTATGTGATATGTACCCTTTCCAACTTTAAATCCTTTAATTAAGGGCTAGATTGTGAGTTGGGCTGTGTGCCCGCAGAGAACAGTAAGAGGGAAGGTATATGAATGCATAGCACTGCTCAGCCTTAGTCCACGCAAGCAGCCATAAATAGGATTTTTCCCCAGTGCCTCTAGTCCCGAAGAGAAGAGAATGGGAAGGGGCTGGAGAAGGAGCCTTTGGCTGTTGTGGTGGACCCCGCAGGCAGAATTAAGCCTTAAATTTCCTGTCTAGGGGATTGTCTTTATTCCCCTCACCTTGAAAGGTTCAGAAGAACTCCAAGTGAAATGCTTCACACTGGCTAGCACAAGAGCACGGCGGTTAGCCCACCACGGGCTGCCCACTAGAAAGGCTGGGAGGGTCTTCCAAGCCCCCTGCAGACCTTGGTGCCTTCCCCCTGCTGCCCCTGGGACATGCCAAGCACCGTTTTCCAGGGATCTTGCCTCCGAAAGGGGAAACTTTCTCCAGCCCACCCTGGAGAGCCTCTCCTCTCCCACAGGGGACCTGTCGAAGTGACGTGTGTGTGCCCAGAGCAAAGCCATCTTCGCCTGGCACGGGATGATTAAGAAGCATGTTTATAAAGACCAGGAGACAGCTGAAGGAGTTAAGTTACTTGAGTACTTTGGGATCCTTCAAGATGAAAAATGCTGTATACATGTCGGATTTTATTATTACAATTACAGTCAGATGTTAATCCCCTCACCAGGATTTACTAAGGCAGCAGTGCCAACAGCAGTACATCTCGCTGAGTAATTGCCCCGTTCCTGACTCTTGGGTGTCTCTGCCCTGAGCTGCTTCTCGTTACTGTGTTTGCTTTAATTCTGACACTGCTGAGACCCGCGTTTTCCCACCCAGCAGTGAGCAAAGGCAGAGTGCACATCTGCCTTAGCACCAAGGCTGAAACTGGTTCAAGCTTCGCATGTGTGTTGGGGTCAGGAAATCGGTAATGAGAGCGTTTTACTGATAATATCCAGTCTCGAGGGATAACGATACCTACCTCTTTTGCTGACTGTTTTGAGAGCTAATGATAAAAGAGCTGGAGAACAGTATTGTTTCATGACTCTAACTGCAGAGTGTGTGTGATCCAAATGACTGAAGGAAAGCTCAGAGTTCAGCACACCACGCTGGGATCATGACAGCAGAAATACACAGCAAGGAAAGAAAGGCTGGATATGTTTAAACCGTGCACTTTAATCCTGCACACTGTAAATAACTGGGATGCACTGTGACCAGCTCCGGAGCTGGCGCATGTCAGCTTTGTCTCGCTGAAGTCCAGAGGATGCTCTGACTTTATGCAGACTCCAGGCTGGATTTCCAACCTGGATCTCCGACCTCTCCGTTTTTGGGGGTTTTGTTTTCTTTTCCTGTCTGAACCCAACATTTGGCATTTCTGGGATGACAAAGAGACAGAAACCTGGGGGAAATGCTCCGTTCATTAGTTTGCTGAGCGAAGCCAGCTCCGCACACGCTCAGCATGCACTGGCGGGGGTCTCCTGGCTGGCCTGCCGTTGCAGCCCTTTGCTTTGCTTGGTGGCTCATAAGCACATCGCGGTGAGAAATTGGCCCCACGATCTGCCTCATTCCCTCCGCTGCCCTGCCTTGGCCCCAGTGGGTAACTGGTTATCTCATGCCTTTGGGAGGGAGTGACTGGCATGGGCAGGAATGTTCTTACACACTGTCAGCCTGGAGGAACCAGCTGTGTGTCCAATTTCTGGACATGGTTCAAGCGTGAGCTCAGTGCCGAGCAATGTGGAGGTAAAGGAGGTGAGAAGGGTTTGGGTTTTTGCTGTGTTGACACACACCAGGCTCCCACCTTCTGTGCCTCACAGGTTGGGGGTCCAGCTCTCCGCCAAGAGATTTAGCCCCGCGTTGCTGAGAAGGGGGTGAAGAGCGAGCCGCTGATTTAACCCAGCTTGCTATCACACCGTGTCGCGCTGAGGGATGCAGGGACGCATTCTCTCCAGTGAGAGTGATGCTCCTGGAAGGCTGTAGCCTCCCTTGCAGAGGGTGCGGAGATGCTGATGCTGGAGTGCATCCGCCGTGCTGCCCCGGGGGTCCTGCCCAGGAGGGGCTCCTGGGACACGGTGCCCTGCTCATCTTTTAGCTCTGCGTTGAGCTGGAAGGGGTCCTCGAAGGTGGCGTGGGCTCTTGCGGAGAAGCAAGACACGGTGGCACAGCAGAGTGGTTGCGCCAAGCAGAGGCAGAGCGAGGGCCCGGCTACCCAGGAGGTCCGTGCCGGTGCCCCGACCGCCCCGGGCTGGTGCAGACAGAGGATGCCGAGGGCGGCCGGGGGCTGCTTCTGGTTTGGGGGCCGCTTCTGGTTTGGGGGCCATTGCTACGAAGCCAGGGCCGTGCGCGCTGCTGGGGCGGTGGCCCCGCCGCCTCCCGGTGAGAGCCCCAGCCCGGGCCAGCGCCCCGCGACCCCCGCTCGCCCCGGGGCCGGCAGGTGGGACGCGCTGCGCGGCTCTGGCTGCTCCGGGGGGGGGGGGGGTGGTACACGGACGGACGGGGGGGGGGGGGGCGGCGGCAGGACCCGGCGGCGGCCGCGCGGGCGCGGCTGTCACTCAGCGCGCGGCGAAAGTGACAGCGGGGGCGGGGCGGCCGCGCGCCGGGCGCGTATTTAACTTGGGCGGCGAGCGGCGGCGCGGCAGTGCGCGGCGGGCGGGCGGCGGGGCGCGGAGGGGAGGGCTGCGCGGCAGCGGCCGAGCGGACTGCACCGAACCGCACCGAACCGCGCTAAACCGAGCCGAGGCGAGCTGAGCCCCGCCGGGCTGCGCCGAGCCCAGCCGAGCCGAGCCGGCAGCGCAGGGCGCGGAGCGGGCGAAGCGCGGAGCAGCGGCTGGATGCGCTGAGCGCGGCGGGGCCGACCGGGCCCCCGGAGCAGCGGCAGCAGCGGCAGCATGGGTCGCCGGGGTTGCTGAACGGCGGCCGAGCCCGCCCCTGCCCGCCCCCGCCGAGGAGCCGCGCGGAGCGGCGGGCGCCGCCAGGGACCGCGCCGGGAGCCGGGGCGCGCCGCCTCGCCTCGCCTCGCCGCGCCGGTGCCGGTGCCGGTGCCGGGGACCCACCCTCCCCACCCACCCGCCGAGGATGCCCCGGGGGGCCGCGGGCCGCCCCAGCCGCTCGCCATGAGGAGGAGCCCGGCCGGGCCGCGGGCGCTGCCGGCGCCGCCCGCCGCCGCCGCCGCCGCCGCCTGAGCCCCGCGCCCCGGCGGTGCCCGCGCAGGGGCCGCCCGAGCGGGCCGCGGCGCCGTGACCCTCCTCCCCGCCCCCTCGCCCGGCTCGCCCGGCTATAAAGGAGGGTTTTATTCTCGGGCTCCGGTCTCACGCCAAACCCTGTCACACCGTCTAGACAAGCTGTCGTGGGGCTCGGCCCAGCTGTCACCATGGCGATGGAGACGAGTCCGCTGTGAATTTTGGGGGGAGCGAGCGAGAGCGGCGGCGGAGGAGGAGGAGGCGGAGGAGGAAGGCTCGGCCGCCGCCGCCGCCGTGCCCTGCCCTGCCCCGCCGCCGCCCGCGGGGGAGGCACGGACCCCCCGGCGCTCTCGGCCGCGGCTGGAGCCGGCCCGGCGGGGAGCCCCGGGGAGCCAGCGGCCGCGGGCGCGGAGCGAGCCTCAGATGCGTCTGTCACACAACCCCGGCCGAGCTATTTAAAGTAACGGGCCTCGCCGGACTTTTGTCTCTGCCTATTTATGAGTCCCCGGGAGCTGGCAGGCGCCGCCGGGCAGCGCTAGGAGCCGAGCCCGCAGCGCCAGCCCCGCGGGGAAGCCAGCGCCGAGCCGGGGCCGGCGGGGGCCCGCCCGGAGCATGACGGCGATCCGGGCGCTCCTGCTCTGCTCCTGCCTGGGGCTGCTGCGACCGGGGGGCGGGCAGCCCTTCCTGCGGCTGCGACCCTCGCCCAGCGACAACCTGCCCGTCAAAGACATCGTGGAGCACCCGGATCCCGAGTACGACCCCAAGGAGCAGGACCTGGACGAGAGGACTCTGAGGAAGAAGCTGGGCAGCCATTTCGACCCCGGTTTCATGGCCGTGGCCGTGCCGGGGCCGGCCAACGCCTCGGGCGCCGAGGCGGCGGCGGGGCGGGGGCGGGCGGCGCTGCCGGCCGAGCTGCGGCGGCTGGAGCTGGGTCCGCCCCAGGGACCGCGCCTCAAGGTGGGCAAGAAGGCGCGGCGGAAGGTGCTGCAGTGGCTCTGGGCGTACACCTACTGCCCCGTCCTCTACACCTGGAAGGACCTGGGCGTCCGCTTCTGGCCCCGCTACATCAAGGAGGGCAACTGCTTCGCCGAGAAGTCCTGCTCGCTGCCCGAGGGCATGTTCTGCAAGCCCGTCAAGTCGGTCACCAAGACCTTCCTGCGCTGGCACTGCCAGGGCTGGTCCAGCCAGAAGTACTGCACCTGGATCCCCGTGCAGTACCCGCTCATCTCCGAGTGCAAGTGCTCCTGCTAGCCTCCCTCGGCCCCTTGCACTGCCGCCTTCTGTCGTTTGGATGATTTTTTTTTTTTTTTTTTTTTTTGGGGGGGGGGGGTGGGTTGGTGGGTTTGTTTTGTTTTTTTTTTCCACACCCCCCCAGCGCGGGGTGGGGGTGGGGAGGAACCGGGTTTTTGGTTTTGGGGGGGTTTTTTTGTTTTGTTTTTTTTTTTTGGACTTATTTTAATGTTATTTTATTTGAAAGGGGAAAAGCGAACCCAGGAACTGCAGGGCAGGCCAAAGGCACAGTAAAGCACTACAATCAGATGTCTATTTTTATACGTATATAGCCTTCTAACAAAAGGAAAATAAAAAACTAAAAAAGAGAAAAAGAAAAAAAAAATAACCAGCCGTGTAAATAGAGAGATTTTAAAGGAAAGGGGGGAAATCGCAGCTGTTTTTTTTATTATTATTATAATTATTATTGTTATTATTATTATTTTAAAGACATAGGACCACATTTTAAACCTGTCCCCACAGAACCTGAGCACTTCCCTGCTGAAGGGAAGGGCAGAAATTTCCTGTAAAGATGATTTTATCAAAAGGGGGGGGGGGGGGGTTAAAAAAAAAAAAAGAAAAGAAAGAACGGCAGCATCCCCGAAGACGGTTGTTTCTCTGTGCTGTATTTTTTTTGTGTCTTCTTCAGACCTTGTCACTGACATTTGAACTAATTTGCCAAGCTCTCTAGGGTTTTTTTTTTAAGTGTATAACAATTAATTAAGGAGGAAATTTTAAAGAAAAGTACAAATCTATGAAAGAGTGGAATCGTTTTGTTGTGTGGGAATACATATAGTCATGTAGAGATGTTAAAGGAAATTTTCTGTGTACAGTTTATTTATTTTTAACGTTTGTGTATAGGAAAAAAAGCTAGAGATTATGCCAGAAACTATTGGAAATGTTTACTTGAATATTCCTTTAAAAACATATCAATGTAAATATGAGCTATCACTGATCAAAACATTTTTAGCAATAAACTCTATCTTTGAAGAAAAACCCCATGCTGCACCCCAGCTCCCTGGGAGACCAGCAGAGACTCGAATTCTTGCTCGGAGCAGGTGATGAGTAAAGGGCTTTGGCTGGGCCACGCTGGTGTAAATCGTGAGACGCCCCGAAGGTTGGTAGAGCTCCACCGATTTACGCCTCTCCGGGATCCCGCTCTAGGTTTTCTTTGTTTATATAACCTGTTGGGGAGAAAAATAAAGACGGGAGAGAAATGGCTCATAATGCATAAAAGAGCTGCGATGTCCCGGACAGGAGGTGTCATCTGAAGTCCTTGGGAGATTCCTGCTTCGTGTCGCCCGTCCCAGGCTCCCGCATGCTCTGTGGCTCTTGGATTTGGCTCTCCCGCTGGCAGAGGAAGCGGTCGAGGTTACCGCCCCGGCCATCAAAGCGCCTGACACAGCTTGGCAGCCCCGTGTGTGTCAGAACAAATGTTTTTTCTCGGCTGCCGCCACTAGCACAGGAGGGAAGGATGGAGACGAGCCCTATGCCCAGCCCTGCTGCCGCGACGAAGCCCCGGGGCTGGCATCTCTCCCCTGCAGTGTAGCCGGGTGCGTGTTGGGGTCAGGAGGAAGCGCTGATCCTGCAATGGTGCTGTGTGCCCTCAGCTTACCATCCTCGTGTGCCGGGACCGGTGGGACCCCCCACTCTCCCGCTGGAGCTCATGGAGCCAGGGCAAGGGAGAGACGGGACGGCTCCGCAACGGGCAGGCTGCCGGCAGCCAGGACGGCTGGGGAGGAGCCCAGCACTGGTGAGCGGGGGCACGGGCAGTGCAAGCCCGCTCCCGAAGGAGATCTGTCTGTTTGTCTGTCTGTCTGTCATAGGGCTTGGAGCAGGGCCCTGACGGGCTGCCAGGCCGTCCCCCTGCATGCTCCGCGTGGGCTGCTGGTGCTGGAGGGGAAGGTCTGGCCGTTCCCTCCGGTGTCTGAAACGCGCCCGGCATCCCCAAGGAACAAACTGCTGCTGAAGGCTCTTGCCAGTGAGGAGCTGTGCTCCGCCAAGCTGTCTGTGGAGCGGCGGGGAGACCCCGTCCCCCTTCAGCTCGGCACACAGCGGAGGAGAGCAGCATGACACCAAGCCCGTGGGAAGGCGCCAGGACCCTCTGAGGGGTCTGGCTCGCATCCCTCCATCTTCCTCCAAGGGGACCGCGGTCCGGCGAGTCCCCGGGAGCAGGCCTGCAGAGCCCAGAGGTCATGCACAGATTGAGGCCGAAACAGGGAAAGAGCTTTTCTAATGGGCACAGTGGGGATGAGGCGAGAGGGACAGTGACATCCAGCAGCCAATGTCCCTGCAGAGCCCTGTGGTCATCTGTGCGGCCCCGCACAAGGAGGCAGGTTGGCCTTTCCACACAATCATCAGTGAGGGACCAGGGAAGGGGGGGACGTGGAGGGCAGGGTGGAAAAGAGACCTCGGCGAAGGCAATGTGCAAAACATCAGGGGCATTTGGGAGAGGAAGGGGAAAGCTCATTTTGCAAGAGGAACAACATCTGTGGTGTGGGGGCCGAACATCTGTAGGAGGGAGCATGGGGGGAGGGCATTCTGGGAAAATATTTCTGACATAATCCCAACAGTATCTGGTGTGTTGGGATTTGGTTACAAATGGCCCTCTAACGTCTTTGTGCGTTTTGTTCTGCTGGTTCCAGGGGCACACAGAGACCCCTGCTTTGTGCTAACCTGGGAAATAAACCATTCGCTGGGCTCAATGGCTGAGTTCAGTTGCGCGGGGAAGGGGGGGTGGGAATGGGGAAGGCGAGATTTGTGTGAACTCCAGCAAAAACCAGCCTAAAAGCCTCCGTGCCATGTGCTGGAGGGAGGAGGGGCACTGCCTCCGTCTCTGGGGAGAACTCAGGGGTCCAGCTTGAGATGACGGCTTGTCTGGAGGCAAAAGTATGAGAGCTGAGAGCTGAGTTGCTCGGTGCAGACAGGGGACGGGGAGCTGAGGGCAGCCCCACAGGGTGCATGCCAGCTCACCGGGCCCTGCCTCGCCAACCTGCCGCGGCGCTGGTGTGCGGTCACCTCATGCCAATGCACAGTCACCTTGTGCCGAGGAGCCTCCTGCTCAGCTGCCCCGGGAGGCAATGAGTCGAACGTGTGATGGCTGGGCCGTGGGCGTGATGGCTTGCCTCGTCTGCTGAGCCTCAAAGGAGCAAAAGACAAAGGGGAACAAGCCTGGTTCTTTGGTGCGGTTATTTCATTGTCTCCCCAAGCTGCTTGTGATTAAGGGACAAGCTGGGGGGGGGGGGGGGGGGAAGGGGGCAGAACAGGCAGAACCGGCAGAGCCCCTAGATGCAGTGGGTGCTAACTTCTGAAGACATGGGTCTTTCCTCCTGCGCTCTGGGGTGGTGGCCCAGGAGACGGGCCCGGAGCACCGAGGGTGGGTGGCATCCTCTAGGTTGGGTCATGCTTGTCATCACGTTGGCAAGAGACATGCTGTGGCCACACACTGACAAGCGTGTGCACGCCCACTCCTGGGCACCCAACCAGTCCCTCCATTCATCCAGTATTTGCAGGGGGACCGTGCCCTGCGAAGCTGTAGTGAGCCGCACGCTTTGCTGTCTCCCTTCTCTGCCCTGAGTCTTGGGGCTTAAGCAGAAGGTGGTTGGCAGCAGGATCAGCAGTTTAACCCCTTCTTCCTTCGGGCAGGGTAGAGCAGACATGGTGGAGGAGGCTCCATGGGACCTGATGGCTGCCCCATGCGCTGCAGGCACACATCCACTGGTGTGACAGGGAAGCGAAGGCGGCTTTCCTCTCCACAGCCAGCGCTGGCCAGAGCTCGCCTGCTCCGACACCATGTGCTGTGCTGGGGCAGCTCCCTTGGCTGGATCACGCCCATCTCTTCCTTGTAGTCCCTACAAAACCTGGCTCGGAGCAGAGAGCCCCTCTCTTGGGTCCGCAGAGGTCTCCATCTCTTCCTTCTGTGTGTCAAGGCCCTTCTGTCACCTGGTGAATTGCTCTCCCATGCATGAACTCCAGATTTAGATGATCTTGTTTGTCTTGGGAGACAGCGTGAGCTCAGGATGGCTTCTGACATTTGACTCGGTGGTATGAAGGCACTTTTCCATTTGCCTTTCACATCCTGGTTTGGCTTTGACACCAGCAGCAAGTTAACTCTTTTGTCTTTGTTGCCAAAGGGTATTTCATCCCCATTTTCCTGTGCCACCTCGCCCCGTTTAGCTCAGGTCCCCTCAGCTAAGGCCAGTCTCCAGGAATGCAGTTTCTGTTGGCACACCGGCTCTGCTAGGGTGACCCAGATTCACAGGGCCGGAGTTCACAGATGTCTAATGCCAGCTCTTGAGATATCTGACTCGGGCCCGGGTGATGATCTAAGCCCATCACTCACCATTCTTAGAAAGGCAGATGAATGGGGAGGCAGTAATTGGCCTCCTCAAACTTTCAAGCCCAGGCTAAACTGGGACTTTTCTCAACATGCAAAATTGCGCTCGTCTCCTCCCCGGCATGAGCATTTGCTGTCACTCACCTTTGCAGCCCGGCATGGCCACCAGGAGCTGCCTTGGAAAGCCAGTCTCTCTGGATGCCCTGCTTGGTCCACCAGCAGGTCCCTGGTGAGCCCGTTCTGCCGACCACTGCTGGCTAGGAGCTCCAGGTGAGCTGGACCTGCTTCCTCCAGGCATCTCCAGCTCCTTGTTCGCCAGCACAATGAAAAACATGCAACAATGCTGACGTTAACAGCGCCAGTACAGGCCAGGGTGGACCGTGCTGACTGTAGGTGTGCCCCATGGGGTAGGCAGAGGTGGGCTCCTGTCTCGCCATCTCCCCAGGGCTGTCAGGTGCAAGGGGGGGGGTGTCTGCTTCCTCCATGCAAGATCCACCTCCAGCTGCCTTTCTCTCCGCTCCTTTGCTGTTCTCCTTAGCTGCCTTTGTCTCCGTGTATAGTAAACCCAACCACATGCCCAGTGGCTGCTTGGCAGAGCTGAGCCCTGACCCCTCACCAGCATGTGTGTGAGGAGATGCAGGGAGTATCTGGGACTTTACTCACTGTCACTCCAAAGGTGTCGGACAGGCTGCTGGTTCATCTGCAAAAAATGTGCCTAAGCCTCCCTTCCCCCTCGGTGATTAAAAACAAACATTAACAGCAGCACCATCCAGGAGACATGGTTGCTCTTCAGCATTAGCTGTTTGGTGTTCTGCTTAAAAATGTCAGACACCCTGTCAAGGAGAAGGGATCACATCATGTGGCGCCTGGAAGCCCAATCAGAGAGGCAGAGCTGCGAAGAGCAAATCACGACTAGCTGGGAGGCAGCGCTCGCAAGCCGACCATTGGCTAAAATGGCTCTTTCAGGCGGCCGGTGAATGAATCCATTCACAAAAAAGCAGGGCTAGTTTGCAAACAGCCAAACAGTCTACATATTTTTTTTTGCACTGGATGAGTCTGCCAGGGAGACACCCAAGCCCTGAAGCAGATGTGTGGGATGTGGCTGGTGCAGCCATGTCCAAGCCCAGCATAGGTGCAGTGAACTCGGGAGGACCGATTCCGCCTCTCTCAGTTTGCAGGCCTCGCCGTTCCTCCCGTGGAGGTTCAGTGCCCTGTTCAGAGAACTTCAGCCTCCTGCCAGACTCCCTGCAGCGGTGCACAGACCACCGAGGGCCCACAGACCACTGTGGGGGTGTGGTAGGAGATCCTGCTCTCCAGCATCACACAGACATCCTGAAAAGGGAGAGGGGCCCTTGCAGAACCTCATAGTCCCAGAGATACGACAGAGCGTATGATGGGAAAGGCTCCTCCTCGGATCTGGAAGCTGGGAGTGAAGGGTATTACTTTGGGTAACTGCCAGATGTGTGGCATGGTTGCTCACAGAGGGCCTGACTACGTCAGCCATGTCACATGCCTTGTCACCCGTGAACATGGTCCTTGGAAACCAGTTATCTCCCCATGCTGGAGAACAGAGAGCAAGGTGGCCAGCCAAGCTCACTGGCCACCTCCCATTAGTTAAGATCTGGACCTTTCCCCCCAGGGAAGTCTTACAAGCCACTACAAAAAGCTGGGGCTTTGGAGCCAGTGCTGCCAGAGCTGCTGGGGGTCCACAGTGAGGACTCTGGAGCTCCCAGGATGGCAATTTTACCTGCTGAGCAGCAGCGTGTCTAGCATGCACCACGTTGCAGGTCCTCTGTCTCAGCATTGGCTGCTTTGGAGGCAGCTTTTGGGGAGGTAGCAGGAGGCAGAGCTGAGCAGCAGGAACGTTGAGAAGGGAAGTAAAGGCTGCATCTGTGGATGCCAGGGCAGGACAGCCTTTGGAGAGCAGGCTCCGAGTCTGGGGTGTGAAAAGAGAACAATGGTGCTGGAGAAAGAGAGCTCCTTATCATGGATGCTGGCTCACTCTGAGGGATCACATACAGGTGTTCAAGTCCATAGTCTTCTTGGAGGGTTGTGCAAGAGCCATCAGATCGCCTCTGAGGCTGGCTGTGTCCTCAAGCATTGTCTGGTCTGCTTCCATCCCATTTACTGCCAAAAGACACTTTCTCTCCAGGAGATGGTACTAACAAAGGACTGGGCCTCCAGCCTTGGCTCAGTTTAGCTACTTTATTGGGACAGGGACCATATTTCATCCTGGAGCTGAGATTAAGCACTGAGCTGGACTTGGTGTTCCTCTCTTTGACCGTATTTTAGGAAAGAGCCTACTTTTGCCTCCTCCCTTCCCTCCAGGAACTGCAGCCAACAATCCTCTTGGACGCCTCTTTGAGCCAGAGAAGGCAGCGTGTAGGTCAATGCGTAGCCCTGAAGCTGGACTTTGCCGCTAGTAACGACGGACGTTGGTGAAGGTGCGTGTAGTGTTGTGGCACCCAGCGGGAGCCCTTGGCTGAGCTGTACCAGGAGGTGCTGCCTTCAGCACTGGCTGCCCAGCGGCTGCTGAACTGGGCTGCGGTGCGGTTTCTCACCAGGAACGGGACGGGGGCTCTGCCTCCTCCCAGACTCTGCTCCGGAGGTGGTCCCGACGGGGGACGGGTGACCCCAAAGCAGGCAGAGGTACCCCCAGGCAGGCACGGACGGCGGTGCCGAGCTCAGGGCCGTGGCACGCTGCTCCGTCCTGCCCCTGGGACTGAAGCAGGGCCGGTGCCCCCCCTCGGTGGGAAGGCCGGGGCGGCCCTGGGCAGCGGGCTGCGCCGGGCTTTGTGGCGGGGCACCGGCACCCAGCTCGCTCTGGGCTCCAGAGAGGCTGGGGCCCTCGGGGAGGGGCTGGGTGCAGGCAGCGGGCCCGGGCCGGGGAGCGGGCAGCCTCCTCCCGTCCCGCGGCTCGCGGGGGAAGCGGGCCTGCCGCGCAGGCCGGCAGCGCCTGGGGAGAAGGACCAGGACCCGGCCCCGGGCGGGGGGGGGGGGGGGGGGTGTGTGTGTGCTACCCGCGGCCTTGCCCCGGCCCCGCCGCCTGGCCCGGCCCCGCCGCCTCCCGTCTCCTCGGCGCCGGGGCCGCGGGGCCGGGCAGGGCCGGGCAGGGCCCACCCGGGGGCCGGCGCCTGGCGCCGCCGCCGCGGGCGCCGTCGCCCGGGAGGAGGGCGCCACCTGGCGGCCACGGGGGGGGGCGGGCCGGGCGGGCGCCGCCGCTCCGCCCCGCCCCGCCCGCCGGGCCCTGCCCGCGGGGCCTCTCCCGCCCCGGCCCTCGCACGGCCCCTTCTCGCCCCGCCGGGCCCCGCCGGCGCCTGCGGGCTGGTCCCGGGCGGGCACCGCGCCTCCGAGCGATGCCGCGGGCTCCCCAGGACTCCGGCGGTGCCCGGTCCCGGGCAGCCCCCTCCCGCCGCGCCGTGGGCAGGGACCCGTGCGGCGGCCGGCGGGCTGGCCTCGAGGCCTCAAGGCCCTCGGAGGGGAGTGGGGCGACTGGCGGAGCCTCGGCGCCCGCCACAGGGCTCAGGGCCCGGAGGAGAGGAGCAGGGAGCGGCCGGCCTTGGGCCCCGCTCTGCCGGAGGGGAGCCGGGGGTGGCGAGGACACGCCAAAGCCTTTGCCGAGCGGTCTGGGAGAGGCGCGGTGCGGCGGCGGCATCGTCCGGGAGCTCGTCCCGCCGAGGGAGCTGTGCTCTCCCCTGGAGCGGGCGAGGGCCCTCAGCGCCGAAGCTTTGAGTCCGGGTTGGATGAGGCGTGTTGGACACGCAGCAGCTCTCCGGGAAGTCCAGCTTCTCGCCAGCCACCCCTGACCCTGGAGGTCCTGTGAGGCCACCCCAGCACTGCAGGAGCCTCCTTTTCCTCTGGCCGCTGCAGCAGCAGTGGCAGCCACTGGCCAGCAAACAGCATCAAGAAGTCCAAAGCCCTCCACAGCTTTCCTCTGGGCTGAAGTGAATTTGTTCTTCATGAGGAACTTTAGCATGCCTTGCATATAAAGGCTTCCCACGGGAACTGACTAAGCAGCCCTCCATCCTCCCGAAGTGAGTGGTGGAAGAAGCACAGCCAAAGATACCCTGCATAGAAGAAAGGAGATATCCTCCGTGGATGCTGTGAGTGAAGTGGGATTCATCTAGGCCCCTCCATCTCTGTTGCCTACGCGCCGAGTGTCTGTACACAGTTGTTGTCCTGGTCCAGGTCCAGCCCTGTTGTCCAGCTCAGTTACTTCAATAAGCCTTCAAATTGCTTAACAAATACCACACAAATGTTTAAATCTTGAGAATTTGTACTCTGGGCTCAAAATGTGATTTATCTTCATCTATGCCTGCAAGATTTATCAGCCCCAATTAAGGGAATGGCTGCGCTCTTTAAAGTGTGGTTCTAGTCAGAAAAACCAACTGGAGTCTCCTCTCAGTGAGTAGGACACATGGCCAAACCAGAAGGGAAAAATTGAGAAACATTTTTCTAAAAAAATCCTTGTGTTTTTTGGTCAAAAATTTTGAAGCGTGGCTGAATTTAGAAACATTCGACCAACTCTGTAGCAAGCCAGGAGTCAGGAAAGGAATCGTGAAAATTCAGTCAGGTTTTTTCCTCTGCTCTTCATCAAAATTTCATATTTTGATGCCATTTTTCATCAAAAAGTGCTGGCAAGCACTATGTGGCACATCTGCCTAAGAAGGGCCATCTGCAAACCTCCGCCCCTTTGTAACGTGGATGGGAGATGTCTCTCTGGATGCATATGCACAAGAGAATAAGAGCACTTGTTCATGTGCTCTGGGCAAGCCTGCTAAAGCATGGGACATGAGGACTTAATCCTGGGCATAGAGGAGTGCACTGGTAAATATGGCAGTAATTTCTACTAAGGAACTCTGCAGACTTGCAGTTCCTATCATCGCTACCATGCTGCTTCCTTTCTTCCTGCCGTGACACTGAGCTCCCAAGGGGACAGACTGGCTCTGCTATGCCCTGAGAGCAGTTGGAGCAAGGCCAGGGAATCCCAATGCAGTGGACAGCTTCAGAGAACATGGAGTCCTTTCTCCTCTCTTAAAAGCTTTTCACTTCAATCTCTGGGGTGCAGGCAATGCTCAGAATGACAGGTCCAAAAAAACCAACGTCCAACAGGGTCTCAAACCAGGCAGAGCAGATCAAGAAATACAAGAAGATGGATCATTGAATACCTTGAAACCATACTATTTGTCTATCTGGGCAATTTTTCATCAAATTAAATGGTAGCAAAAAAAGTCACGATGGGGCATTCTAGAGGTTTCCTTCAGACAGCATCAGAGCCTTTTGATCCAGTTTGAACCCGCAGACTCTGTACATTCAGGTGTGGTCGCAATGACACAAGGCAAAAAAGGAACCAAAAGGTCCTTCCAGGCTGGATGGTGGATGTGATACTTTCCCAGTAAGTGCAAGGAGAATGTTTGATTCCTCATCAACTTGCCTGGGTAAGTATGTTTTTCTCCCCCAGAGAAAATCCTATGTAGTTAAGCCTTTTCTGTGCAGTATTTCAGGGCGCATAACAAAAAGGATTTTCCTGCCTGGAAGTAGTGTGCTGTTAGACATTTCTAGCTATAGCTCTCAGGTTGGAGATATGGAACAAAAATCTGACCTTTTATGCCCACCATCTTTGAAGCTGAGAGCGTCCTGATTTCAACCTCAGCAACAAAGGGCGCATGTAAGTCTTGATTTAAAAGGTCTGAAATGACTCTCATCATCTCCTCTGGCTGCTTGTCTCATCCAGCCGGTCTCACCTCATCCTGCCTCACCTGGAGTCAGGCACAGGCAGCTGGATCCCATCCACACAGCCGTCCTGGCCAGCCTGTGGGTGAGATCATTGGGGCCAGATGTCCTGAGGTGGGGGCTCGAGGGGCACTATCCCCCTGTTAGTACCCATGTCACCTAGCACAGCCATGCAGCTGTGCGGTGCCCCCAGGCCTGACCCAGCCTGGTTGTCATCCATCCCAGGCATGCAAGAAGCCATACAGGGGCAGGAAGAAGCCGGAGGGCTGACTTTTTCCCAAGGCTGAGCCAGACCCATGACGAGAGAGGAGCCCCAGGAGATGCCCTTGTTTCCCCTACCACCGTCAGCAATACGTTCTGCAGCTGAAGACCTGAGAGCAACCCTAGCCCACTCTCTGTGGTCCCTATGTGTCACCAGTGACACCTGGTACCAGCCCTGCCTGTACTCATCCCCTTGGCTACATCACAGAGGATGCCGAGCAGCTGGCATCCTGCTGTCTCTGTCTCACACACCGTTTGGCACGCAGACAGCAAAGGGCTGAGAAGATGGGCAATGACTAGTCTGTGGGGGTTACCTTGCCATTGCCATTCCAAACACCTTTAACTAAGAAGAGATGATAAGCCACCGACTGGCAGGTGGCTGCCAGTGAGCAGAGTCCCTGTGCAGTGTTTCTGGCACTTAGAGTGCAGCAGGCAATATACTCTCCACCAAAGAGCATTAGCTGGCAGTGTGTGCAGTTTTTCCCCAGTTTGGGGGTTAGATCACGAGTGCAAAAAAAGGCTCCTGATGCTGCCAGCCCCTCTGAGACACTGGGGGAAATAAAAACAGGGTCATGGTATCTGTTATCTCAAGATCTCTCCTGTGCAGGCGGGCATGTCTTGGCAGATGTGAATGATTTAAATCACACCAACAAACGAGATTTCCTCCTTACAGGATGCATCGGCTTGGCTACTGCCCAACATGCTCTGGGAATCGCACTTCAGCATCATAGCCCTGTCCCTTCAGTCAGCAACCTAAGGACTGCAGCCAAGACTATGAGGGCACCTCCCCAGAACTCCCTGGGCTTGTCATAGGGCTGTCCCTAGGGTGGCTCTTTGCCCTTGGCTTTGTTTAGCATCGCCAGGTCTTTCCTATAAAAGGAACTGCTGGAAGTGTGAATTTCCATGCTTCAGGACTGCTCGCTGGAGCACGTGCACTCCAAGAACCAGTAGAGAAAAGCACAAGATCCCATCCCTTGCTGTAGCTGCAAAACCTGCCTCCTTATTGCAGAGTGTCCTGCAAGCTCTCTCATGCCTCCTGGTTAGGAGTAGAGCTGTGGGTCCATGAGGACCCTTTTGCTTTCACCTACATGCACATGGGTCGGTTTCACTCCCATCTGTGCTAGTTCTGCTTTTGGACAAGCCAGGGGACCATCTGATGAGTTGTTTGGGTGTTTGAGTCCAAAGCCTGGTCCCGGGCTACAACTTTCCCAGGTCTGAGCTGCTTTTGAGACATCTGCCGCCCAGGGCTGAGAAAAGGTTCCCAGGCCTGCTCAGAAGAAAACCGTTGCTGCCTGCTTGGCACCAGAGCTTGGACGGGAATTCTCTTGTTTTTCATAAGCAGGCTGAGCGGTCAGCACATACCACGAGCAACAGTCACAGGAGCAATAAATAGCCTACCCAGACCAGAAGGAGACAACCTGTTCAGACTGGACCGCTCATCCCCTGTGCCGGGCAGAATGACTGTTGCTCTGCGTCAAGGTCTTGTGCGTGCTGGGGAAAGAAAGCCTTCAGCCTGGCCCAGACTGCATCCAGTGGGTCTTCCAAGAGGAGCCATGGTTACTGCTTCGATCGGCACGTCCCAAGGACATGGTAGGCAGCCATCAAGGTTGTCTTTGTTCCAGTGGGACATTTCACTCCTGCTCCCGAAGCTGTGCTAAGAGTCAGATGCCATCGCTGCAGGCTGGCTGTGGACTGCTCCTCCAGGGCTGGTTCCCATTTGGGATCACACCCAACCGTCCTCCTACATCCCAGCGAAATTCCCAGCTTTGCTCGTTCTCCAGGAAAAGGAGCACTTTGAAAGCATTAAGGTTCTGTAACTCATCCCAGGAAAACCCTGTTTTCCCAGATGTTTCGTTGTGGTCTTACACCACCTGTAAGACTGTGGGGAACAGGAGAGGTCCCAAATAGTCAGTGCAAGCCCATCACTGAGCATTTCCCCTTCTCCCCTTTAAGGTCTACAACAGAAGCAGGCGTGAAGGGTGTTCCTACTGCTACAGGCCAACATTTCCTCCTAGTCACCTCGTGCCGAGCATCAAATATGGAATAGCCAAGGGTTGTAAAGTGCTCTGAACCTGAAAAGTGCTAACTAAGAAAATAAAGCACAACACGAGTGTTATTAATAAATGCCAGCCGCTGTTATATAACTCCTAATCATGAGCGGCGTCTTTCGGCCCCCATTGTTCCATTGTCAGGCCCCATTATCTGGGAACTCTTACCCACCGACCACAAGAAATAGCCTGGGCTCTGCGGGTTTGCAAACTTTGTTGTTGGAAAGCTTTTCATGCAATTGTTTTTGCTTTGCGCTGTTGCCTTCCTTATTGTACAGATGTGGGTGTGTATCGAAGCCCACACCCTCTGTCTTTTGCCCCAGGATAACTTTGAAAATGAGCTGATCTGTCTCAGCGAGTGTTTTTCCTAAGAATTCTCTTTAAAAACAACAACATTCAAACCAAAAAATCCCTCATTTTCCTGAAGTGAAGCTTGTGCTGGGGAAAGATGCTGGCCTGCAATCCCAGCAGAATGAAGGCTGCACTTTATCCTCAGAAGAAGGTCCCTGCAGGACTGGCAGTGCCTTAGCCCAGGCCTGAAGGAAGAAGGGAGTGTGGGGTAACCAGGTCTCTGGGACTCCTTTGGAGCAGGGCACCTCTGTGGTGCTATCAGTCCTCCCCTACCAACCTGCAAGCTTTCAGCAGCCCCGCTTCAGTGCTTCTTGTCCTGTTTGCCGCAGCCTGTCTCAAGGTGGGCTTCTGCATGGCTTTTCTACCTGGAAGTCAACATGAAGTTCATCTGGCACCAGCGAAAGCTTGTGAGTCTCGGCTCTCCTTATGAGCTAATCCAGATCTGTGCAAAAGTTTCCATGCCCCAACGAGGAGTGTGTGGATCTTCATTGCACCTTCACACCACTCAGTGTAAGATACACCAGTGTGGGAAGCCCTGCAGGCTCGGTCATGGCTGTTCAGGTTGGTTGGGTCATGGCTGTCCAGGTTAGAAGTGCTGTCCATTTCCCAGGGCTCAGGCTAGAATTGACCACATTGAAAAATGGCTTTCTGGTCAAAATGAAAAATTTTACTGAACTTTGTCTGGGTTTGGAAGAGAAATTATAAATCAAAACCAGAAAATGCCAGGCAAAAAGCTTTTGGTGTTCAGTTTCTGAGGTCTGTATTTTCTCTACCAACAACATGGTTTAAAAATCAGTGCGTTTTTTTTCTTCCTTTCGCTGGAAAACCTGAAATGACACAGGAAGCTAAAAATAGTAACAATGGCCAACCAAGTCATTGGTGTTTTTCAATCAGCTCCAATGCAAACTTCGGTGTTGGCTTGGGCAGGATTTGTCATTTTTCTGACCAGGGCCTATATTAGGGTTGTGAATATATCCAACCAAAATGGTCTAGGAAAGCCACCAACCCATTCCTGAATGGTTTTCCCTGGAGCTCGTCCAGCGCCTCGCACCTTCAGGCAGCAACAACCAGTAAATGCAGTGATGCTCTTGGGATGGGGAGGGAGGTGAGGAACACCCATGGCAATGCTGCAGTGTGACTGCTGCATGGTCCCCAAGGCTGGGGCTGCAGCCCTGGGGTCACCCTCTCTCACCCTCAGGACAGATGGGCTCTGGGACCCTGTTCTCACAGGACCATCCTTGGTGGCTGCGGCTCCTCCCCAGATGAGTCTGAGCTCTCCCAGGTGGCCATCCTCTGGTCCATCCTGTGTTTTGCAGCAAAGGGCGGGTGCAGAACATGCGTGGCCACCACCAGGCATCTTCTCACTTCCTTCTGCCGGCTGGTCCCAGTGCTTTGCCTTTAAGAGGGAGTGAGACACGAGGCACAGAGGTTGTGTGTGCTGTGTGGGGAGCTGGGGCAGCCCAGGAGACCACTCTCGCGGGACCTCTGCGTGGCACAGAGACGTCTACCTAACAATTGAGGGAATATTTTCCACCCAAAGAATCCATCTCGTGGTCCCCTCTTCATTTGTGACACAAGGGAAAATGTGAAGCAGCCAAGACGCGTGAATCACTGTCCCAAACAACATATAATGAACTCATAAAATCAAAGGCAGGGTTTGTTTCAACCCGTGCTGCCAGGGCTCCTTGGACATTGTCTGGAATGAATTTAAGTTGTTACAAAACTCTCTGTGTCTCTGTGTGCCTCTCTTCCCCCCAACCCGTCTTTCTTCTCTTCCCCCTTCACGCTCTGCTTTCCTACGAGCTTCTTCCCCCTCCTTTCCCTCCCACTTTTCCTCTCTCTCTCCTGCCTTCCTTCTCTCCCTGTTTGCCCTGGTCCCTCCTTCCCACCCCTTTGCCCCAGCCCTTCCCCTTTGGAGCCCTGCTCCCACCAGCCCTCCCTGTGACTGGGGTTTGGGTACCCCCCGCATTTTCCAGCCAGACTCATTTCCAGGACGGCTTCAAACAAAGACCTTTAGCCAATTTGACAGGGGTTCCTGCTTGGTGTGATGCAGCCATGCCAGGTAACAGCCCCATGCTCTCCCCCAGCAGGACCTCAGCCCCACCATCAGCAGAGGCTGGGTGGAGAGGTGACCTTCCCAAGCACTACCTGGAGCTGAAGGAGTGTGGCCATGGAGGAGTGGCAGCATGAACCCACCTGCGAGCGCTCTGGTCATCTGTAGCCCCAGCAAGCGCCACACTGGGGGCTGAGGGTGGGGGCATGCTGGCCCATGCGGGGTGCCGTGATGAGGAGCTTTGGCAACATGGCAGCAGCCGTGCTTGGAAAATGCCTGCACACCCTATTTGCACACTCTGGCTTCGGGAGAGTGTCGTGCCCCACCCCACTGCTGCTGGGAGCAGGGATGTGCTCCACGGTCTCCACTGGGTCTGATGACGCTGGCAGTGGCTGGCAGTGGCACAGATGGCTGGTCCTGCCAGCACATCAGTTTGACCAGGTGCTCACGCTCCTTCTGCTGCCTCCCAGGAACTGCCTTCAATCCCTACGGGCCTGGCCCATGTGCCAGCACTCCTGAAGAAAGCAAGGAAGCAGCCACTTAAATACCACCACCAATTCAAAAAAACAGGGATTTGTTTACGTCACGCAAGGTGCTGCTGCTCGCAACTGAGCAGGCTCTGGAGCCTCAGGCTGCTAGCAGAGCCTGCAGGGCACTGCCCAAGGCAATTTCTGAGCAGGGGCAGGCCCTGCTGCTTTGGGGTCCTGGGCTGGCATCTTTGTGCTGCAACTCGTGGTCCCAGCAGCAGGCTGGGAGCAGACCAACGGCTCCCTGCGCCATGCCCGACTAAGCAGCACGGCCCGAGCTGCTGAGGCTTTCTGGAATCCTAGCCCAAATCTACCCAAACGCTGAGGGCTGAATTGGTTTGGAGCAAACAAGACACAAGCCAAACCTCAACCCCAGCCATTCTAGAGCCAGCCTAGCGAGCTGCTCCTGGCTCACACAGGACAGCCTCCATCTGCCAGGCAGGTTTGTCAACCTCTTCCCTTGGTGTCTCCCTGGGAACACCCCTGGGGCACCCGGAGCATGCTGTGCTCCAACTGCAACATCAGCAGCCACTTTCTCTGGTCAACGCCAGCTCCTCCAGCACTGCAGATGAGGTGGTATCCATCAGCCAGCACAGCTCAGATTCCTCTGGTGCACGAGGACATCGCCCAGCTCCTCCAGATCCCTGGAGTCAGCCCAAGGTTGGTGGGCAGCTGACTGGAGCTGGGAAGTGAGAGCAGACAGGAGTGGGGTCCCCAACACCTGAAGGTGCTGAGGTGCCTGATGAGGTTTATTAAAAGACCTCCTTGCACCAAAGCTAAGGTTTGCTGCTGACTTCAGGCCTGTGGGCAGCATTTGGGCCCCTGAAAAGCAGCGCTTAGAGGTCAGATGAGATGTTTTGCAGCAGAAATCCTTGCTCTGCAGTCACATAACCACACTCAGCAGAGACGCTGCTAGCAGGCAGCCGTCCTTCCCCGAAAGACCCAGCCACACGTGGAGCGTGCCGGAGGCTCCCACGATCACACGCGCAAGCGTGCAAGACACCGCACAGCATCCTCCCGCTGATGAAAACACCAATTTACCTGCAAGTGCCCCAGGGGACGGGCTTTTCAGGGGTCCACCGTACCGAGCCACCCCCTCAGCAGCCTGCCGGAGCCTCTCACCGCCCAAGCCCCGACGAACCGGCGCTGCTCCGGGGCTGCGAGACGGCAGCTGCGGGGAAACGGCACCACCTCGCGGCATCCCGGCCGGGGCTGGGCGGCCAGCGGCGCCGGATCAGGCCTCGCACCCGCCGCCCCCCTCGTCCCCGGAGCCGGGGGGCGGTTCCCGACCGGCGACCGCGGCTGCTACTGAGGACAGCTCGGGACACGCGTGTCCCATTGCCTGCCGTGGGGAAGGGACACGCCGGCTGCCGTAGCAGTCGCTGCAGAGCAGCGGGTGGCCACAGACAGGGTTGTAAGGTGGGGTGACGATGGGGGAATAGGAGTAGTTAAAAATGAACCGTAGCGTGGCTGGAAAGGGCCAGGCTCAGGGCTTGCAGCTCAGAAAGCTGCCTGGAGAGGGAAAGAGGCACAAAATCCGTTCCTGACCCCCACTAGCAGCTGCTTGCTAGGTCTGGGGACCTGTGGTTAAACAGGACACGCTCATCCCATTCAGCATTGCCCAGGGCAGGTCTTCACCGTGGCGATTAAGCATGAGCAGGGACACGCCAGTCCCTTCATCATGGGGTGAGGGCAGCCACAGGGGGATGACACAGAGCTGGAGACACACTGGAGGAGCAGGGCCTGAGGTGCCTGCAGAGCCACAGCTTGCTGGTGGCACAGAGGATGTTTGGGGAGGCATTGCACATCTTTCCTGGCCTCTGCACCCTCCTCCCACAGCATCCCCCCAGCCCAAGGCTGGGAAGGGTGATGGTTGTGGTACAGCTGGCACTGCTGCGTAGCCTGGGCACAGACTGCCAAGGGTTCAGCACCCCTCTGGCCTCTCCCCAGCTCCATCTTCCTGGGGAAGCTACAGGGCAGGGTGGCCCTCAGTCTGCCCCCAGTGCTGTGTCCTGGGCTGTTAGCTACAGCTCCAGGCCTGACCTATGCAATGTTAATGTACAGCATCCTTGGGGTGGGCAGGGTTGAGGCAGGGGAAAAAAAATCCGAGTAACATCACTCTGCAGTGGTGTTATATGCTGGACGTTGCAGTGACATTGCACCTTGTTTCTTTTTCCCAAGCCGCGTTCATTGCACACCTTTTAACCAACAATCCCTATCCCCCACCAAGGTCTGGCTCTCATGTCTGCTTATGCTTGGAAACGGGTATTTATGTCAGTGGTGAAATGGCTTATATATAAATGAGGCTCGAGCCCCAGATGCTCAGCTTTCCCCTGGGAGACAGCAGGCGGAGACAAAGGTGTGTCTGTCTGTGTTTCTGCCTGTGGCAATGTCGTGCTGATTTTATACAGGTTCCTAGGAGCACCCAGACCCGAAAACCTCACCATGAGCTGCCCCCATCGACCCTCCTGGATGACAGAGAAGCATTGTTATGGCGCAGAGCAGTGCTACTGGTCCACAGGAATGACCTGTTCGGGCTGCCCCTATACCCCACGGTGCTCAAACCCCCAGTGCTGCCTGCACCTGGACCCCAGGGTGGGCAGGCAGCCTGGCAGGTCTCTGTTCTCGCAGGGCGAGAGGAAAGACCCGAATACACTGTGGGTGCGCTGGGCCTGCAGGAAGGCTGCTGCTGAGCAGGAGGCTCAGGGCTGTTGGAGGCAGACCCCCAAGGGCTGGTGAGCTGCCGGCGAGTGCCAAGCTGCTGGCATGATGGAGCAGTGGCAGGATGCCTTGGGCAAAGCACACCCAATGAGGCAGCGTGTTTGTACCTCTCTGCATGCCCTGGGAAGACCACGTTTCAGTTCCTGGGGACAGCTGGGGTGACCTGCACTCTGGAAGAAACCGGGTGTGGGACAGGGTCTCAAAACAGCATAGGAGGGGCGATGTGTCTGCTGGGAGACTGGCAGCCCGGAAAAAGAGGCAGGTTGGGTGCAGAGCATCCCTTTGAAGAGTAAATGGCACAGGAATAAGGGAAACATGAGAATTATGGAATCACCCTGAAGGCAACCTGGTGGCTAAAATGGGATCCTCTTCTCTCACTGTACTGGGGCAGGGGCCTGCTGGGACCAGCCGAAGGAAGAGTCTCCCTTCTGGCAGCAAACCTCTTCCTTCCCCAGTGAAGAGATTAAAGAAGGGCTTGGGGAAGGTGGTAAATAGGGTCTCTTCCCTGCCTGCCCAGCAAGGTGGCAGGAGCCTGCCTGGAAACACAAACCCCCACCTCTCAGAGCCTTTCCTGCATGCTGGGATGTGGAGGCAGCGAGGGGGCTGGTGCTGCCTGGTGCCGACACGTTCTCCTTCCTCCGGCGGGGCTGGGGGGCTGCGGCCGTCCTGCTGTGGGTCTGGCAAGTGACACAGCCTTGGGATGCCAGGTTCTCGCATCACCCTGCCTCCCTGCACCCAGCTCTGGTCCAGTCCGTGTCCCGTCCCGTGTCGTCCACCCCCCACGCCTAATCCTACCCCAACCGCAGCTGAGCAGGAGGGCAGGGAGGTGACCCGACCTGTAACCATAACACGTCTCTTGTCTGCCCGGGTGAACCGGGGGACTGAACTACAGTGCGGTTCCCCCCCGTTTCCCCGGCGGTGCCGCGGCACGGCGGGGCCAGCCCAGCAGAGGGCAAGCGAAGGCTGCGCATCGCCCCTCCGGCCGCCGTGCCGGCGCTCGGCGGGGGGCTGCCGGCCGTGCTGGAAGCCCGAGCTGTGAGGGATCTGGACCCCTCTGCAGCTCGAAAGCAAAGGCCAAGCAAGTCCTCTGCAGGACCAGACCGGCTCTGTGCGTGTGTGTCGCGAAGAGGATGTGAGATACTGATTGCAGAGAAGGTGTGAGAGTTGGGGTTGTTCAGCTGGGAGGAGAGAAGGCTCCGGGGAGACCTTTTTACTGGGGTAATAAGAAAGATGGAGAGGGACTTCTTACCGAGGCATGTAGTGGCAGGGCAAGGGGCAGTAGTTTTGAACTGGCAGAGGGTAGGTTCAGACTGGACATAAGGAAGAAATTCTTTACCAGGAGGGTGGTGAGACACTGGAACAGGTTGCCCGGAGAAGTTGTGGATGTCTCATCATTGGAAGTGTTCAAGGTCAGGTTGGATGGGGCTTTGAGCAATCTGATCTAAGGAAAGATGTCCCTGCAGTGAGGTTGCACTAGATGATCTTTAAAGGTCCCTTCAACCCAAACCATTCTGTGATTCTGTATCTGCCCCAGCTGACTTGGCACCAGAGCCACAGCTTTTGCTCCAGCATCTTGTGGATGCCCATGTCCTTCCAGCAATCCTTCGTTAAATGAGAAGACTGTCTGGCACCAGATGTCGTGCCTTCATGTGGCAAGAGGAGCAGGAATGGATGCACATGCAGATTGGGAGCTTGTGGGAGGCCGAGCTCCCTGCAGACACCAGGGTGACAGAAACCACACAGTGCATTTGCCCTCTCCTCCTCCCAGCCCTCGCGAATCTGTCCAAGAATGCAGTGAGCATTGGGTACCCCATTCATGGTAATGTTGGCATGCCAAGGGACACCCAGCAGGGTCTCAGCAGTCCAATTCCTACTACAGTGAGTGTTCCATCCCTGCTGATGTCCTCAGCATCCCCCTGTTTGCCAAACCCAGACTGATATTTTTTTCTCAGGCTCTCCATCCTGCAAAGAGGTTCCCTTTTATTCAGGGAACAGTGGAAATGGGTAGCCAAGAAATAGCTTCTGCCCTTCTCAGTTGGGCTTTCACTGATGTGAGGTCTGTGGACACCAGTCCCAGGACTTCCCTGTATGGTGGCCAGAACCTCCAACATCACGTTTGGATTCCCAGGACAGGGGCGTCCGACAGGAGTGAAAACAGCAGCACTGAGGTTGTGGTGACACAGCCCCCCAGCTCAGCACCACCATGGAGCAGCCAGGCCGGGCCAGCTCAGCATCATGGTTTGTTCATGGTAGTGCCTGTGCTTTCTGGTGAGGAAAACGCCTTCAGATCTATCCCTGGGACAACTCCTGCTTTGCGTCACCTCAGGGTCTTCGAGCCATACCCCTTTTTGCCCCATTGCCTTGGTCATCCCAGCCTGATCCCAGCCCCATGTACAAAGTCCCACACTTTCCTGACAATTTCTAGCCTCACTCTGCCCCATGCTTCCATCTGGCCCCATGCAAAGCAAACACTGGCCCTGCACTTGCTTGCTTTCATGGGGTCTGCATCTGGGCTGCTGGGGCTTTGTGGCTTGTGGCCTGGCCTCCTGGCTCACCAAATGCATGAGTGCTCCAGAGACAGATGGGGGGGGCTACAAGACGCCCATCACATTGGCCTTATAGACCCTTGAGGTCCCCCTGTCCATGGCCCAGGTCTCCTCTGCCCTATCACCTGGTGGCTTTGCCCCTGTTTATCCATGTCCCTGCTGCTGGAGTAGGGGGAAGATGCATTTTGTGCAACAAGGCTGAGAGCAGCAAACAGCATTTCCCCTGGGACTTGTGGCCAGCTGGGCTCTCCTCCTTCAGTAAGCATCTGCCAGCCGGCTGGGGAGAGCACTTCTCCTGCAACCTGCTGCCCTGAAGCAACAGGATGTGGGTAACCAGGGGTCCTCCAGGCGCAGGGCAATGCTGGGTGGGGGCCTTGAATGGAAGAGGTGAGCACTGTACAGGCACTTTGCCCTTCTCCCCACCTCTGGTACCCTCCTCAGTCCTCGCATCCATTGCAAGGGCATCTATGGGAAGGATGTTCCCCAGGCCAAGCTGGAAGATGGCGAGGGGGGGGGGGGGGCGGTGAGTTGCAGTGTTGTGAACATGACCACAGTGAGCAAGGGGATCCAGGTCCAGGTTTTCTGCTCTCCTCCACCGCCTCACACAAATGCTGATTAAATTAGTTTCACCTTTTTCCTGCCTGGCTTGCAGGCGGCCTGGGGTTGGCAGGGAGCAGGGGGGATGGCGGGGAACAGGGGGGATACCCTCCTGGGGAAGCCCGGAGGCAGCAGTGCTGGGCAGCCTCTCGCAGTGAAAACGCCGCCGTTTCTCTCCCCCCCGACCAAAAATCAGAGGCCAAGGCCGGCTCTGGTGCAGCAGCACGTGAAAAGCCCCCGCATCACGGGATGGAGCGGAGACTCCATCCTCCTCCGTAAGAGGAGGCTGCTCCCCGCCTGGTAAATCCCTCATTTCTTCTGCTTTGGGAAGCAGGGGGAGGATTATCGGCTGCCTGCCTTGCCGCACCGGCTGAGCTCTGGGCGCGCTGGGCTGCCGCTCCGGAGGCACCAGAACGCCCGGGGTGATGGACCCGCTTCGGGCACACCAAATTCCCGGGGTCGCGGTGGGGCTGGCCGGCCGGGCGGCAGGTGGGAGGGAGCCTGCGGCCACTGGGACCCCCGCGTCGGTGCCCCGACGGGGAGGGCTTGTCCGCCGGTGGGGCGGCCCCTTCTTCCCCTCCCGGCCCGCTCCGCTCCCGGCCCCTTCCCGCTCCGCTCCCGGCGGGGCGGCCGCGGCGGCGGGAGGGCGGAGGCAGGGCTGGCAGCGCCGCGGCGGGCGGCGCACACACGCACACACACCTCCCTGCATGTGATTAAATGGCTCGAAATCTGCTTCTGATTTCCTCGGGGAGGTGACTTTTCCCTTCTTTTCAACCCGGGATTTATTGGAACCTTTTTACTCCGCTTCCAGGCAGCGGTCGGGGCTCAGTTTCTCCACTTCTTGCTTTTCTTTTTTTTTTTGTTTTTTTTTTGTTTTGTTTTGTTTTTCCCTTTCCTCTCCTTTTTTTCCCTTCCCTGCCGCCTCCCTCCCGCAGCCGGAGCAGCCGCGGGCGGTGCGGCGGAGCGGGCGGGAGCACGGCCGGCTGCGGGCACGGCGCTGGGGACCCGCCCGCACCGCCGGGAGCAGCACTCCCGCTTTGCACTATTCCGCCTTATTTTGCTTTCTCCCCCCCCCCCGCCCGGCAATTTGTTACTATTGCTCTTTTTTTCCCCCCTTTTTTTCTTTTTTCTTTTTTTTTTTTTTTGTGTGTTGCGATCAGCCAAGGGAAGGGGGAGCTGCCCCCACGCCCCGCCGCCCGCCCTGCTGCTGCTGCTGCTGCTGCTGCTGCGGCGGCGGCCCCGGCTCCTTTCGCCGCCTCGACCCCGGACCTGCTGCCCGGACCGACCCCGCTACCTGCCCGGCCGCGGTAAGCTGCTCCTCCAACTTCCCGGCGCTGGCGGCCCCGGCCGAGCAGCTCCCCGCTCTCCTCCCCACCGCTCCCTCCCTCGTTGCCTTTTATTCCTCCCTCTTCCCCCCCTCCCCACCCGCCCTTTATTTCCCTTTCCATCCTTTCACCGCCGAAAACGGGACCTCCCCGCGGCGGGGCCGGGGGTGCCGCCCGCCCGCCCGCAGCCGGGCACGGCCGAGCCCCTGCTCCCGCTCCCGGGCAGCTCCGGCCGCCGCTGCTCCGCGCTTTGGCCCGGCCCGGCTCGCTGCCACCGCCCCGGCAGAGCCGGCGCGGGGGAGGCGGGGGTGCTCGGCGCTGTACGAAGCCTCGCGGTGTCGCAGCCCCCCAACACCACCTTGTCACGGAGCTGCCGGGGGGACCGGAGCCTCCCGAGGTGCTGAGCCCCGGCCACACCTCGGGTGCGGGTGCAGGCAGAGGCAGGAGCCCTGCCAGGCTGCTGCCTGCAGTGGCAGCCCCGGCTGACCAGGCACGGGGCACACACGTGCTCTCCCCTGCCCGCAGCTCCTGCTGCAGGCCTTTATCCGCTCGGAAGGTCTCCACCAGCACAAAGCCACCGGGCACCTTGGCGGGGTGGCTTTGCCCTTGCCGCCAACCCAGGCTTGAGGCCATTGCCGGTCCCTTCCCAGCACAGCTGCCTCGGTGAGACCCCTCTGCGGGGCGGCTCGAAGGGTGGGTTCCCTCTGGAAATAGCTGCGTTGCAGTCCTGGGGCCAAGCTGGCTGAGATCCCTCGGCAACCCCCGGCACCCTGCCCCAAACCACAGCCGGGCTGAGGGCCGGCGGTTCTGGCCAGGGCATGTGCAAGCGGGTGGTGGCACAGGGAGAAACGGAAGCTGGGCTGCGTTTGGTGGGTTCACTTTTGCTTTTCTGTCTCAGAGCTGCTGAAATGAGATTTCTTCAAAACACTGTCCCTCTCACAGCTTTCCCGGCGCACTGGAGAGTGGGTAGATGGAAATACCTTTCTTGGGATAAGGAATAACTGGCATGATGGGGGACGTGGCGCTCGGCAGTCTGCTGCCTTGCTTGGTTCTCGCCGAGCAGGGTGGGTGAGGAAGGCCCTGTGGGCAGGAGCAGGACCTCCTCCGGCAGCGCGGTGGTCCTGCTGGCTTGCCACTCAGCCGGGCAGTGCTTGTGCATGGATTCTCCTCTCTCGGGTGAGCTGTGAACATATGGAACGTAAGCTGGGCTGAGCATCCCCACCTCTGTCCGTGCTGTTTGTGTCGGACCTGTAGTTGGGCTGAGATGATACTGAGCGTAGACCTGGATGTGTGAACCCCGGACAGCTGGAAATGACACAGATCCTTCTTCGCTGTTGCCTGCTCTCAAAGCCAGGAGAGGCTGGAGCTCCCTGTGACCAGTGCAGCAGGGATGTGGCTTGAGCCATGCTCCAGAAACACCCTCCAAGGCGTTTGGATGGATGGAGGGCAACTTTTTTTTTTCTTTTTTTTTCTGCAATATCCCATTTATAAAACAGAGGGAGCTGCTGTGCTTTTCTGACCACCTGGTTGGAGCAAGCTGGTGAGGGGACAGGAGGTCCAGCAGTCCAAGCGCGGGGTGGGCTGCAGGGGTCCCAACATCCCTTCTCCTCCGTGTGGAAGAAGGAAGGAGAGCTGGGTCCCTGTAGAGAAGAGGGCAGGTGTAATACCAGGTTGGGAAGGAGCCGAGGTGAGTCTGAAGCCTGGGGAAGAAAGAAGCCAGGCCTAGCGATGCAGGTGAGCACACTGTGGCCTGAAGCGAGGAGCCCACCAGAAATGCAAACTGCTGGAAATCTAGGCTGAGGAGCGTTGCTGCTGCTCCTTGGGCACCAGAACACAATGTCTTCCGCTTGGGCCGGCTGGAACAGAGGTCCCACCTTGGGTGGCAGCTAGCAGAGTTTCCCAGCCCCTGAAGGAGGTGAGCATCGGCACAGACCCTGGGGCACGTGCTGAGATGGCTTCATCTTCCTTCAGCAGGGAAGCAGCCCGCCGTGCCGAGGGTGTCCGCAGCACCTCTGCCGCCCGTTTCCCCACCCTGCTAGTCAGGCCCTGCTCCATAAGGAAGCAATTATTTTGTGCCCCCATGAGCCCCTCCCTGAGCCTGCGCAGGACACTTGCGCTCGGTATGGAAACGCGACAGATTTTCCATATTCTGCTTTGCCCCGTGATGTTTAAAAACGTACGTGACGGCCTCTTCCAAATGCTGCAGACTTGGCTGGCACTCAAGCAATAACAGGCTGTGTGACACCAGGGGCATGAAATATCGTACCAATAGCCAGAGAGGGGGGGGAAAAAAAAATGAGATGTCAAAGTGCAGTGTGTTTCCGGCCCGGTTGTCGTGAGCCATCCTCTACCCGATGTGAGAGATCTTTCAAAGCCGGCCAAATGTTGTCATCTCTGAATACCATTTTAAATATTCATCCAGACTATTTTCAACATCTGTGCCCGGCATGTTGTGAAAAGGCAACAAGGGACGTTATGGAAACCAGATCACTTTATTCCCATATGGAGTGGAAAGGGGTTGAAGCAATGAGGACTTCTGGGCTGGGGCCGCGCGTGTCCTGTGCATCCGCTGGGAGCAGCTGGAGGAAAACCGTCTGCACCCTGAGGGATGCTCCCGGGAGCACACAATGTTGCTGAGTGGCGCGGCAGGAGTGTGCGAAGGGGTTCGGGGAGCTGGGGTGGGATTAAAGTTGGGTAAAGCAACAAGTCGAGCAGTAGTACAGGTTAATAAATAGGGTAGCATCAAGGCAGCCATGCTTTCTGCTCCTCCAAGGCCAGGGGCTCCAGATGCCTCCTTGAGCTGCTGTAGCGTTGGGAGCACAAGGAGATCTCCAGCTTGCGCTGGCCGGGGAATGCAAGAGTATTGCAGCAAAACGGATTCAGCTCCGCAGCATGTGGGTGATACTGTGCTTAAATCTCCCCTCCTAGGAGTGGGACCACCTCTACCCAGGGATTCTGGCAAGCAGAGCGGGTGTTGGGGACCCAGCAGGACGACCGTGCTGGATGTTGGTCCCTCCTTCCTATGGTCAGCATGGCTTATGGGTTACCAAAACGGGTGAGCAGGAATGCATCCGAGCATCCAGCCTTTGACAGCTCCATGCACATGGTTGAGTAGCCTGGGGACTGTTTGCTTCGTGGTGGATTTCTCTCTCTCTTTTTTTTGTGTGTTGTTTTCGATAACCTAGGAAATCTGGGCTCCGTTTCTGCCTTTTGTAACGTCGGGCTGCAACTAATTCAAGCCAGGCCAGATTCTGACCACAGGTATGCCAGTGTAAATTTGAATGGAGTCGCTTACGTCTTGGTTTGGCCCGATCTGAATGGAGTTACTTCTGGCTGATGCCAAAGGGGCTGAGGTCAGAATCTGGCCCATCCTTTCCTGCATGCAGTGTAATTTGTATGCGTCTCCTGGCACCGCTGGGGTATCGTATGGCTTGTGTAATTCTGGCTTCAGCCTGCCAGAGTGCATTGGAATATCTATCGCCAGGAGTGCCTGCTGCAGGAAGACGCTGCCTTGTAATTGCCCACATGAGCTGCGCATACTTTGGGGAGCAGGGGCTGAAAGCCCAAGGGGCTGTGCAGAGTGCTGGGCTCTGTGGATGCGGGTCCGTACGTGCTGGAAGCTTCTGATATTTAAATATCAGAAGAGAGAAAGGAGCTCGTAAAGAAAAGCGAGGCATCTCCTCGGTGCCATTAGCTGTGTCCCAAGTGGGCACCGGTCGCTCCATTAGCGGCTGGGAAGGCGATTAGCACTGCCCGCCACGCCGCATCCCTCCAGCCTCTCCCCGCCGTGCGTGCTCCCTCCCGCCGGAAAGCTGAGCCCTGTCCCAGTGCTTTGGCTGCGTGGGGTTTTTCCTCTCATTTTAAATACTTCTCAGTTGTGTGTTTTTGTTGGTTTTTTTTGTCCCAGCGACACATGGAATGATTTATCCATGGCCAGAGCACAGTTTGGTCCTGATGCATTCTGCTTGTTGGGTGGGGAGAAGAAGCATCCCCCAGCTGGCATTGGCGTGATGGGTGAGGGAGCAGTGTCCGCAGAGGGGAGGGAGGTGGCGGGGACCCGGGGACACCAACAACTCCCTGAGATGGGTCCCATTTGTGGGGCTGGGGCAGATCTGCAGTGGGTCGCTCCCACAGCACGTGTGGCAAGGGAGCGGGGATGCCCTCATTAGAATGGGCCTGTAATGAGGTGGGAATGTGCAAGGTCTGGTAGCGGATACATCCTGGTTAAGGGACACGCTCTGGTCATTTGTGCCGAGTTACAGCTTCTCTGAGCGCATCAGTCGTCTTCTGCTTTGGGTCCCCTCCGGTCCCCCCAGTGCCCTCCTGCTCAGAGGGCACCTGAGCTGCTGGCAGGTTTTAATGGGCATGGCACAGCTCAGGGATGAGCTGTTCTTGTGGATCGGTCCTATCTGAGCACTTTGGATCTAGTTGCTGGATCCCCTGAAGTACTTGGGTCCTTGGTCCTTGCCCGGGGTTTTTCTCCCCACTGCTCCACAGCTGTGCCGTGCCATGAGGAGCCTTTTCGTGTCCCATGCGGGTGGCTGGCTCCATCCCTGCCCCATGCTGGTACAGGGTGATGCAGCACCTTGTGGGGACCAGGCATCCCCATCTCAACCAGTTCCAAGTAAGGCCACATGCTTTCCTCGGGTAATGCGAGCACTCGATGCACTGTGCTGCCCTGGCCCAGAGGAGAAACCCAGCCAGCTGCACCGTGCCAGCAGCATCAGAGAGGACACGGGGAAACAGCACAGGTCCCTGGCAGGAGGGAAGCACCGTTTCCCTGCCATTCCTCAGGGCTTTTCCCTTCCCTTCCCAGGCCGTGCTGGCTGCTCAGCTTTAGCCATCGCCTGCCCTCTAAACCCATGTTTTTCGGTGGCAGGGCTGCAGTAGATGGTGGAGCACTGCTTGGGCCGCTCATGCCTTCCCCCCTCTGCTTTAATTAGAGAAGACTGCTCCCGTGCTGCAAAGGTCTTGAGATCAAATCTGGCTAATGACCCCCTTCCCTCCCCGCCCTGTGTTGTTCCACTTAATCCTGTAATTACCTCTGCAAAGCTGCCACTGCCCTGGTCTGCTGGGTGGTGACCCTGGGCCTGCTGTAGGCACCAGCATCCGTATTTGAGGAAGTTTGCTCTCTTTGCCCTGGCTCACCTGCTGCACTTGCCTTGTGCATTCAATTTTGGGGACCAAGCACCCACTCCGGAGACCTGGAGCTCTGGGCGTGCATCTGTGCCTGGTGTCGCTCCCGGCAGCACTGCCTCCCGGGAGGGTGATGGGAAGGGGAATCCACAGTGGGCTGGAGCATCGCCCCGACAAGCGTCCTGCAAGGCGGGGAAATGCCACCGGTCGCCTTGGGAAGCGTGTTGCTGTAGGGAGAAGGGGTGTGGAGGCGTAGGATGCGGTAGCTAATTTTTTTAAAGCACTTCTGAAGCGCTACGGCGGCGTGACTTCCTTCCAAACCGCACGGCTGTTAGCATTCCCTGAGCGGAGGAGTGAGGAAATCGCCCACCTCAAAAATGCAGCTGCTTCTGGGGAGGAGCCGGGAGGGCGGCCGCTTCCTCGGGAAGGGTGAGCCCTGCCGTTGCGTCCCCCCCAGCCCCGCGGGTTCTGCTGATGGCTAGGAGCTGGCGGCCACCCGAGAGCCTCGCTGGGGACACCTTTGCGATGCTGTCCCTGGGAGATGCATCCCATCGCTTATGTCCCTCCTCGTGCTGGATCCAGGCGGGTGCCGGGCTGGATTTGGTGCCGAGGGCCTCGTCCCATTTCTCCCTGCTTAGTCAGCAGTGTCTCCATTTAATCTGAACCAGGGGCAGCAAAGATGGGAAGTGGGAAGGGGGGGAAGATGGGGGACAGGGAGAGAAA
Source organism: Haliaeetus albicilla (assembly GCF_947461875.1). Taxonomy (NCBI): domain Eukaryota; kingdom Metazoa; phylum Chordata; class Aves; order Accipitriformes; family Accipitridae; genus Haliaeetus; species Haliaeetus albicilla. Next base: position 7,489,890 of record NC_091504.1, on the reverse strand, counting down.
TACCCACTCCCAGGCCTCTCTGGCAGCTTGCCGGCAATCCCGGGGTCACGCTGAATATGCATAAAAGGGAGCAGATTGCAGTTTGCCCTCCTCTCCGATACGGAGGTGAGGCCCACAGAGACCACCAGCCCCAGCTCTCTTTCAGCGGGATAATGGGGTGAGCCGAGTGCGGAGCGTGCGTGCCTGTGTGTGGTCTCGCGGATGATAATGATTTCCATTCATGCCCTGCCTCCCCAGCACCGATGTGCCGCTGGGTGAGCGTAGGCTTCCCGGCGGCTGCTCCCCGGCAGGAGCAGAGCCCCCGAAAGTTGGGCACTGAATCGCTGGGCTTCGTGCCTTGGAACGGCTGGTGGGAGGGACAGAGTTTCCTGTCAGGGTGGGGAGGACAGGCAGGAGATACTCGTGCCCCCCATGTGCCCCAAAAGCAATGGTGACCCTGACCCAGGTCCTAGACCTGCTGCCCCAGCCCTGCTCATAACACCTTCGCCTCTGGGCTCTCCCCTTGCCACCACTGGGTGCTGGTGCTGTCTCTCTCCCCTGGGGAGGGGTTTTCCTGTACCTTCGTGTCTTACCTAACAGGGAATTGAAAGGCCTTTGCAGGTGGCACAATTGAGTATGGCCCTACTCCTGTCCCCTTGCTGTCACATAGCAGAGAGGAGGTGATGGGTGGAGGAGATTCCGCCTTGGCAGGGTTTAGTGGGTACTTTGTTTGGTATATCCTGAGTCCCCCTGGAGTGGATGGATGCAGCTGCTGCGGCATCCCTGGGGGTTTCTCCTCTCTCCTCCCAGTACATAGTAGTGCCCTGGGGCTGGTGCGATGGGAGGTGGTGGTGGCTGCACCTAGCTGGGTACAGGAGCAGGGCTCTGCCTGTGGGCTGGCAGGGGCTCTGGCTCGCTGCTCGGCACCAGGCAGGTGCTGGGGATGGTCCCATCAGGATTGCATTGGGGGGTTATCCAGGTGCTATCTTCACTCAACAGCTCCAGGACAGGCAGATGCTGGGGATGGTCCCATCAGGATTGCGTTGGGGGGTTATCCAGGTGCTATCTTCACTCAACAGCTCCAGGACAGGCAGATGCTGGGGATGGTCCCATCAGGATTGCGTTGGGGGGTTATCCAGGTGCTATCTTCACTCAACAGCTCCAGGACAGGCAGATGCTGGGGACCTTGCAGCAGCCATGGCTTTGCTTCCTGCTCAGGAGGCAGCTGCCTGCAGTGGGGCTGGGGGTCCTGCCAGAGCCCTGTGGCAGAACCCTGCACCAGGGGATGCTCTTCACTGCCTGGTGCTTGTGGCATGATGCTTCCGCCACTGTGGTGACTGCTATGTCCCTGCTGCTCCCCTCTCTGCTCCCACAGCCCCTTGCCTTCGTGCGACACTCCTCGAGTAGGGGGTTCTCGGTGCTCCGGGCACCCAATGGACAGCATCCCTTGTCTTGCTGCCTACTGGCTGCCCAGCCACCGAGCCGTGGGCTGATGTGTCCCCGAAAGGCTCTGCAGCACTGCCAGATAGCAGGGGATGCACTGCTGGGGTGATGCAGAGACCACCAAGGGAGCCATCGATTTTTCAGCAGTGAGCATCCCCTTTCCATCAGCAGAGGATTAAGCAGTGAGGAAACAGCATGTAGGTGGCAGGGCCAGGATTTGTCCTGGGGGAGATGTCCAAGGATGGACTGAGACTCCTGTCCCTGCTCCCCCCTTGGCAGGCATGGGCTGCCCGGCTGAGCATGGCTGGGAAGGGAGGAGCTTCCCCCCCATTAGCGGTTTGGCAGACCGGAGAGAGGCAGCTTTCTTCCACAGCCAGGGCCGGCTCCTTTTTTTTTTTTGGTTTGTTTTTTGTTTTTCATTGGTTTTTTTTTTTTTGCAAAAGGGAAAAAAAAAAAATCCGGATCATTTGAAATGGGCTGTCCCCTGCCATCTTCCTTCAGCCAGAGTGGGCAGCTGGACAGGCAGGAGTGATGCTGGGGGCTGTAGATGGGGCACAGAGCATCTGCTATGCTGGGTCACGCTGCCGGCACAGGGCTTCATTCCTGAGCATGAAGTGCAAAACTCAAGTCATCCTGTAAGGATTTACTAGTGGGAGAGGCGATGATGGGAGGACCCCCTCTGCCTGCCCTGGCCATGGCATAGGCTGGTAGAGGCCAGAGAACCTGGCTTGGTGGCTGGGGTAGGCAGCACTCAGCACGGCCCCTCCAGCCAAGCAAGTGGGTTGGCAGGGCTGGTGCCATCCACCCAGCTGGGCAGCACAGGGGTCTACTACCAGCTGCAGTGCTTGGGGCCGTTCTCCGGTGAATGTGTAAGCTGTGGCCACTCGCATGATGATAAGGACGGGGCATGGCCGATCTGCATCTTGTGGGATGCTCCTGCTGCAGCCAGAGTCAGCAGGAGGGGACGTGATCCTCAGTCCCTCTTCTACTCTCCAAGCCAGCGATGTGGGAGATGAGCCATGTCCCCTGGGAGCCACCCAGCATTCCCTGGCCCTGTGCTGCGGCTGCTGGGAGAGGAGCCCAGCCAAGCCCTCCATTTGGTCCTTGCCTTTCCCTCCATTAACAGACAGGTCAGACCCAGACCTGGGTTTCTCAGGGGTGAGGCCAGAATAACCTCCTTTTGCCAGTGGGAATATTCGGGTAGTGTGGTGGCAGGCCTGTGTATTCCTGTTGCCCCTGAGACAGTTTGTAAGACACCAGGGAAGGGCTGGACCCTGATTTCAATCTCCTCCTTCCAAAGTTCAGCTCCTTTTGCCATTTCCTGCGGTATTTCACTCCTGCCGATGAGGAGTGAGGGATTGGTGTAGATAAGGCAGCACAAACTAATCGCCTCCCTGCCCTGCTCCCAGAATGGAGCATCAGTAGATGTGGGGTGGGAAGGCGGGCGCAGGTCAAGGGCCAGACATAGGGGTGTTCCCCATCCTTTACCAGCCTCCCCACACGGGCAGTGCTGCGGCCATGCCGCTGCCGGAGCCATTCACTCTCTTTGCTTTCGCCCCAGGGAGGAGCCGCTTCCCTCGCCCCAGGAGGATGGAGGTCCTGCAGCTCCTGCGCCTGCTCCTCACCACCACCATGCTGGGCCTCTCCCAGACGGTGAATCCCTTTGTGGCCCAGCAGACTCCCCCAGACCCTTGCTATGACGAGAGCGGCGCTCCTCGCCGCTGCATCCCTGAATTTGTCAATGCCGCCTTCGGGAAGGAGGTTCAAGCCTCCAGCACGTGTGGCAAGCCCCCGACGCGGCACTGCGATGCCTCGGACCCCCGCCGAGCCCACCCACCCGCCTACCTGACCGATCTCAACACTGCCTCCAACATGACATGTTGGCGCTCGGAGACCCTCCACCACTCACCCCAGAATGTCACCCTCACCCTCTCCCTCGGCAAGAAGTTCGAGGTGGTCTACGTCAGCCTCCAGTTCTGCTCGCCCCGGCCCGAGTCTACCGCCATCCTCAAGTCCATGGACTATGGCAAGACCTGGGTGCCATACCAGTACTACTCCTCACAGTGCCGTAAGATCTATGGCAAGCCCAGCAAAGCCACTGTCACAAAGCAGAACGAGCAGGAGGCCCTTTGCACCGATGGCCTCACAGACCTCTACCCTCTCACCGGCGGGCTCATCGCCTTCAGCACCCTTGATGGGCGACCATCTGCCCAGGACTTTGACAGCAGCCCCGTGCTCCAGGACTGGGTGACAGCCACCGACATCCGCGTGGTCTTCAGCCGCCCGCATCTCTTCCGTGACCTGGGCAGCCGGGATGCCGGTGAGGAGGAGGGGGGCACCAGTTCAACCCCCTATTACTACGCGGTGGGGGAGCTGCAGGTCGGTGGGCGCTGCAAATGCAACGGACACGCGGCACGCTGTGTGAAGGACAAGGAGCAGAAACTGGTGTGTGACTGCAAGCACAACACGGAGGGTCCTGAGTGCGACCGCTGCAAGCCCTTCCACTACGACCGGCCCTGGCAACGGGCCAGTGCCCGTGAGGCCAACGAGTGTCTGGGTAAGTGATTTTTAAATATTTATCTTTTTACCACGGCTGAAACGCTCAAACAGGGCATTGGGGGAGGAATTGATGGGTGCTGAGCTGAAGCAGTGGAGTGTGCTTGTCCAGAGATGCTGGGGAGCATCCCTCTTGCTGGAGGACTGGGAAAGTCTCAAGCATCTGCCCTGTCTCTGCTGCGGGTACCCCTGTGGAGGTGCAGTGGTTTGGCCATGAGCCAAAGCACCAAAACCATCTGAAAAAACACCGGTGTCTTCCAGCTGGTCAGCAAACCTTGGTGTGGGATGTGAGATGCCCGTCTGGGGGTGTTTCCCTTGGGCAGCAAACCAGCTGTCCCTGGACTGGGAGGGGGAATCATGGCAGTCTCCTACGAGGTGTGCTTTGGGGTAGGGAGCAGGCAGCAAAACCTCGCAGCGATTAAGGAAATACTTGAGATACCCAGATTCAACATTTTATCATTTGCATGTGGTCTGGCATGGCGCTTTGTGTGGTGGTTTTAGCTTGTCTGTCCTTGCAAAGGTTTCCATGAGTTAAAAATATTGTCATTGAAACAAAATATTTCCAAAACATCAAACTGGCATTGCTTGGCTGTCCCGCTCAAAAACCTTTGTGGGATTTTGGTGGAGGTTTTTGCCTTTTCCCCTCATTTGGGATAGGGTTGGGGGATGCCAGAGCCCTGTGAAGGTCTGGGAGAGGGAGGAACAGCCTCTCGCTCCTCCTGGACTGGAGCCCAGGTCCCAGGGGGTGGCAGGAGGATGGAGACAAGGGAAAGCCGTACCATTAATCAGCTCCTGAAAGGCTCAGTGGATGTGCCAGAGGTCAGAGGGACTTGTTAGTATTTGTGATCGATGTCTTGTTGAGATCCCAGCTGTCGGCTTAAATATATATATGTTACAGCAGATTTCTTCTAAGAATGGCTAAAAAGGCAGAGGATTCAAAGCAAGTGCTAGAGCTTCACGCCCTGTGGGAATGTGTCAGCCCTTGCGTTTTCCCACTTGTCTCAGAAAGACGAGTGTTGGAGCAAAGCTCAGAATAAAACCCTCAGCTCTGCACCCTGCCCACGGCTGCTGCCTCCAGATGCTGGCAGGTCGGGCAGGGGAGGGCTCTGGCTGGTGGGTGAACCCATGGAAACCCCCTGGGACAAAAGAAGGACTCCGACCCAATGGCTGCCTCCCTTGTGGCACCCCATGCCGCATCTGCCTCACCGCTGAATCCTCCAGTGAAGCAGCATAATGGCAGCGGAGGTGGCCCTACTGGCACAAAAAGGGTTAAACCGGAGGAGGCTTATTTTGGGGGAGCATCTGCAGATCTGCTGTTCGTTTGTCCATCGCAGGGTGAGGGTCCTGCTCCTCAGGGCCGTGCTCCTGAGCATCCCTGCCCCCAGCTGCATCACCCTTTTGGCAGATGGGCTGAAAAGATAGACGAGGGAGGGAAGAGGAGGCGGGGGGCGCAGCGCGGTCCCTTCAAGCTCCCCCCGACAAGCCCTGTGCACAAAGACCCTTCCCCGAGCTGCGTGTGAAAGTAGTTTTTCCTGTTGATTTGCTCCCCTTCTTTCTCCCTTTCCCCTCTCGGGCTTTGTGCCCTCTCTGAAGGGACCTGAAAGAGCTTCTCCATCACCCGCCTCCGAAGGGCTTAGTGGCTGAAAGCTGGATTAGCTCCCCGAGCCTTCCCCTCTGTGCCTTTCAACAATGACATCTCCCCAGCCAGCACGAACAGACGCAGCAATTAGCACCAATTAAAAGGAGAGGCCGCCCTGGAAGTTCCCTTTGCTCAGCCTGGGGGCTGCGGGGTTTCGGACTCTGTCCTGCGGCCGGGCATCGGTGATATTGGCTTGTGCTGGATGGTCGTGCGTGGCTGAGGAGGGGTGAGGAGGAGGAGGGTGGATGGATGCAGGAGCTTTGCAACCCAGTGCCAGCTGAGGGGCAGGGGTCGGGGGCTGCAGCACCCCAAAAGTGGATCCAGGTGGAGCCATGGGGCTGGTACAGCTTCAGGTTGTGTTGGGATGTCACCTCTTGGCTCTGTGCTCCCCAGCGCCCTTCAAGGGGGTTTGTCCACCTCCAGTGCATGGGAGTCTCTGCCTGCTCCAGCATGGGGACAAACTGATGTCCTGCACCATGTCACGGTGCTGGGACATCCATCCACGCACCTGGAGGCAAGGACAAACTTTTCTTATTTCACAAGGATTTCTGCATCTGGCTGGTGTGGGAAAATGCAGAGGTGAAACAGCTCAGTGACACCTGAGGTCTGAGCATCGGCATGGGGTGCGACCCCACCAGGCTGCCGTAGGGTGGCCGTGGCATTCGCAGGGACATCGCCACACTGTGGTGTTACAGGAGTCTGTGACTTTGGCAGGCAGGCAGGTTTGGGGATGCCGCAGCCGGGACGGCGACGGTGGATTTGCCACGCTGCTGGCTTGGCAAGAGGGCACGGTGCCAGCTCCGTGCCGCAGGGTGCGTGGCCCCATGCCTGGTGGTTAGAAAGCAGTGCCAGCAGTCTACGGGCATAGGGACCTCTCCCAGTACCCCAAAAGGGCTGCGTTCCTGCGGGAAGCTTGCCCTGCCAATACTGGGGTGCTCTGTGTACCCTCTGGTGTGCCCTGCCCAAAACAGGGGAAAGAGAAGGGCAGGAAAGAGAGAGACGTGTCCCCATCCATGTGCGTCTCCAGCTTTTAGCCTGGGTCAGGCTCAGTGAAGGATAATCCTGGCAGAGCAGCCAGCGGGAGCAGGATCGCCGAAATCCCGAGCCCCCCCATGTGATGCATTAGCTTTATTCTTGCAGACTCACGCCTCCTCCTTCCCACCGCTGCTGCCGGTCCCTGCCTGCACATGCGGAGCTGCTTGGGGCAGCCCAGTCACCCCCTCAGCAGGCCATCCCCGAAACACCCGGCCTGGGGAAGGAGGGGGGAAGCGGATTAGCACAAGGCAGCCACTGGAAGTAATTGATGCACTCGCTGGTAATGCGGGAGCTCTTGTTCCCTTTGTGGCCGCCGCGGCGGGAGCACTCCCCGGAGCACTGGGATAATGCACGGGGCTCACTTTGATCCGGGGGGCTCGGCAGGGAAGGGGCTGTGCTCTTCTGGGAAGACCTTGCTGGCTGCTGCTCCCTCCGCTTCAGGCTGGGGGACTGTGGCGATCGATCTGGGATGCCAGTGCCTGAAAACACCAATCCCCAGAGCGGTGATGGGATTTAGAGTATCCCATGTGCTTCCCCCTCTGCCCCTTCCTGTACATGTTTGCTTTCTTTTTCTGTCTTGGTGTTTCCCATGCAAAAATTATCTCGGCAATCCCCCAGCGAGCTGGCCTGGGCTGTTTTACCCTGTGGAGCAGGACCTGTGCTGCCAGTGACCTGTTGGCGGTCACATCTGCAGCCCCTTCCCTTGCTGCATCCCCCGCAGCGGGGTGCTCCTCGCCCTCTCCCCAGCAGATGTGCTGGAAACTGGTGGGTTCCCAGCAGCGCCAGCCACGGTCCTTCCCCAGGGAGAGCAGCGGGGAGTGATTTGGGGTAGGTGATAGCTTTTGGAGGTAGGCAAGTGGGCAGCATCCCCCTGTTACCCCTGCCTGGGCACCTGCTCCCCATGGGGTGCAGCATCCCAGTGGATCTGGGGTGGAGGGGGGAGGCAGCCACCGCGGTAGAGGGGATTAACCCTTGTCTGACTATCCTGAGTCCTTCTTCTGCCAGGATGGGGCTGGAGTGGCTCAGCCTTGTCCCTCGCACCCCTGTTCTCAGCTCGCAGCCTCTTGGGGAGGACTCTCTACTTCTGCTTCTCCTCCCGCTCCTTGGCGGTAGAGGTGCAAGCCCCAGCCCCTCTCTCCAAATATCTTCCCCATGATGGAAGGGCAGTGCAGACGGGAGGGAAGGGGCTTTTCTAGTCTCGGTTCCCATCCCTGGGGCGGAGGTGCAGCCCCATCCTGCCCCACCGTCCTGGCCGGGCTCTCCTCCAGCCAAAGCAGGGGCGTAGCTCGAATCCGCTGCGGGTTGGCAGCAGCAGCTGGTCTAGGGTTTCGCTGAGCCGGCTGCCTTTGCTAATTATTCCCAGGGAACTTGTAGGGGCAGCGAGCCCCCCTCCTGCCCTGTGGGCTCCATCACCTGCCATGCATGTGCCCCAGTGCATGGCGCTGCCTGTCCTGTGCTGGCATCCCTGCCCCAAACCCCCTCGTGCCATCGCCCTGGGCTCCTCCATCCGCAGCAGCCCGGAGGAGAAAAGGTTGTGGGGTGGCCAGGGCCTGGGCAGGGGTTCAAATACCGTCAAAAGGGGGACAGAAGGTTGCTCCATTGCAAGGTGTCGACATTTAATTAGTCTATTATTGCAAATTATTAGATCTTGTGATTGTTTAATTGATCATATGATTGTTTAATTGGGCATACTGTACAAGGGCGGAAGCAAGCTACCACGTAATTAGCCCCAAACTGTGCAATTAAATTCTTATTAATACCCCAAACAGCAGGGAACATTCAAGCCTTTAATTAGTGATTAACGGGAGACAGACAGAGCTTGCAACCGAGTCGGCGCTGAGGAACAGTGCAAGTATTTAGCTGGGTAAGAGGGGGGACCCGTCTGCCCCGATTAGTGCCGGATGGCTGCGCTGGGGGGGTGAGGGGATGGTCACGCGTGCTGGTGTGGCCCTGTCCCTGAGCAGGGGACAGCCACCCATCCCAGTATGGCCAAGCCCAGCCAGGTCCCCATGTCGGCTGGCCGGGATCACGCCAAAATCCTGGCTTGGTTCCTGCTAAGCCAGCAGCAGTTTTTGGACACCCAAACCAACAACAACCCAGAGCGGGCAGCATCACTGCCTGCAGGCAGAGGGGACGATATGGGGCAGGAAGAGGAGGTTTGTCCCCAAAAACTGGCTGCTGGGAGGATCTGCAGCATGTTCCCAGGGAAGGATGGCCCCAGGGCTGACGGGGACGTGCCAGCCGGGAGGGCCCCCAGCCTGTGGCAGGGTGGGTGATGCCACGAAAACGGCCTGGCCAGTTACTCTCTCACCAATTAAACTGGAAGCAGAGAGGGACCCGCGCCGAGGGCAGCGAATCATTTACCTGACCTTTCTCCTCCGCTGCCCATCACCGCCTCTCTGGGCTGCCGTCCCCTCTCCTTCCCCAGAGGATGCCGAGGGTTCGTGGGGGCGGCCCTGATCATTCCCGGGGGACAGCAAAGCTGCCTTTTGGGGTGACCCAACTGGTCTTTCAGTGATGCAAGGGAATAATGAGGCACCTCTACCCCCAAAAAATAGCTCCTTTGCTGCAGTTACGTGTGGCTGCCTCGGTTCAGCGGCACAAACCACTCCGGCTTGTCTCTGTCCCGTTATCTGGTGAGTGCAAGAGCAGCCTGGATGTTGGGGTACTTCACCGCATCTCTCCTGGCCCCAGCAAAGCCCAGCTGAGCATCGGCACCCCTGGCACAGCAGCATCCCTGGCACGGCAGCATTCTAGTATTTGCTGCTCTCCCTCCAGGCGCTGCATCCCAGTGCCTAGCCCCGTGTCAGAATTTGCCTCAAAAGTCCCTATTTTTCACTGGCACTGGGCAAAAAAAAAAGAGCTCAAAAGGCACAAGCCCCTAAAGGCACCTACCACCACACCGGAGTGTTATTTTGATGCCTGCCATGTGATTTTTACACTAATCTCATAACACGGGGGAGCTCCGGGGGGAGCTGAGGTTTAAGCGCATGGTGCCGGCAGCACTGAGGCCGGCACCAACCTTTTGCTCAACTTATCTAAGCCTTCGAAAAGGCTCTTTTTTTAAGGGCTGGAGTTTGCTCCGGCTTTCTTACCCCAGCGTTTCGGAGGCCAGAGCAACAAGGCGGTTGAGGGAGTGTTTGATCTGCGTGGGCTGAAGCTCCCACCGGCGCTCCTGGCCAGGGGGGAGGCAACTTCACACGACCGCCAAGCCAGGCCTAAGCAGTTAAATCTGGGCTGACACGTTAATGAATTTCACAGTACGCCTGGAAAAACTCTCACCCAACCTCAATTTACCAGCACGGGGAGGGGGCCGGGGCTGGGGGAGGAGGGCGCCGCATTTTGCCAAAGGAAATCTTGTTCCCATTATCTTTTTGTGAGATTGTTAAGCAGGACCGGGCATGGCTTTGCCTTTTTATCTCGCACACGTGGAATCGGGCAGGGGGGGCTGTGCAGTTCCTGTGGCTAATGAAAAAATAGCGTGCGTGTGTGTTTGCAGGAGCGTGCACATGTGCGAGCATCTGTGCATGCATATTCGTGCATGTGTGTGTATGCCCACACATGAGCATGTGTATGAATATGCACGCTTGCACATGTAAGCATGCATGTTTGTGTGCATGCTAGTGCACACATGTGTGTGCACATGTAACAGTATGTGGATATTTCTGTGCACATTTGTGTGTATGCATGTGCATATTTACATGCTTGTGTGCACATGAGCTTGTGTGTGTGCTTGTGCACATTTGTGTGTGCACACATCTGTGCATGTGCACACATGGGTTGCTATGTGGGCTTCTTTGTGTGTGTGCACATGCACACAGGGTAGAGTCTTAAATATAAGGAATTTGGGGGCTCCGTTGGTGATGCTGGGGATGGCACCCTGTGAGGCAGCAGGGGCAACACCGTCGCACCCCCTGGCACGAGGCGGTTGGTCTTGCCGAAAGGCCGGCTGGGCTCTGTCACCGGAGCCGGCTGCCAGGGAAGGGGCAGGGGGGACAGTGGGGCTGCAGGTGCCCAGCTGGCACTGCCAGACCCCCCGGCTGCACCCCTCCATCCTGCGCTTGCCTGCCTTCGGCCGAGCGGTGCCCCATCCCTACATGTGCCCTTTCTGCTCCGCCCTGACCTCCCGGCACCGGTCCTGTCGGGCGGCAGATACTGCACATCTGGACGCCACACTGGGGCCAGCTGTGCCGTGCCGTGCCCTGCCCTGCCCGTCCCACTCCCACAGTGCAGGCAGCCCTCGCCCCCAGCAGCAGCGGAGGGCACCGGGGCAGCTCCAGCCCACCCAGGGGGGCTCCCAGGTTTCACCTCCAGTCCTCACCCTCTCACCTTCTGTTGCAGCCTGCAACTGCAACCTGCACGCCCGGCGCTGCCGCTTCAACATGGAGCTGTACAAGCTCTCGGGCAGGAAGAGTGGCGGCGTCTGCCTCAACTGCCGGCACAACACCGCAGGGCGGCACTGCCACTACTGCAAGGAGGGCTTCTACCGCGACCTCAGCAAGTCCATCACAGACCGTAAGGCCTGCAAAGGTAAGCTGGGAGGTCTCCATGCAGGCAGCACAGGTGATGTAATCTCTCTTGGTCTCCTTGCTCTTCCCTCCCAACCTTGGGACAACCCCTCCTCACACGAGGGGTTTCTGCTCCCCTTTGCTTTACCAGCTCCTTCTACTTTTGCTACCAAAATTACCTGATAATATCCCAAGCAAAGTGGAAGGCTTGCAGGCATTCACCTCCCTGTGGGACCCTGAGTCCCCAGTGCCGCCTCTATGCTGGGCATTGAGGTCTCAATTTTTGCTCCAGCCAGGGAAGAGAGCACTTACCAAAAAAATAATAATAAATAAAGCAAGCAGGATTTGGCTAGGTGCTGGAAGCAGGGAGAAGGGTAACTGAATATGGCCCAGCTCGACATGTAGGTCGGAGCTGGGTACGGGTTTGTGGGACTGGGGACACTGTGGGTGCAGTGCTTCCTACCCGGGCTGTGGCTCAGGTCCCTCCGTTTTCAGGGCTGAGGATGGAGGAAGCAGAGGGGCCCTGGCTACCTCCATCTGCCTGCGCCTGCCTAATGCAGGCAGCAGCCTGCAGTCCGTCAGAGCAAGTCCTGCTCCACCATCCTTGCAGGGCAGTAATTGTGGAGCATTAAGGTGATGGAAAGCATCTCGGATTCAAGGTGGGTCCTCCAGAGGGGACGGGCTGGCAGAGCATCCCGGCGTGCCCAGGAGCTGGTGGGACATGGTGAGGGCTGATGCTGCCGTGCAGGAGAAACACCAGCGAGTGATGCCCAGGCTGCGGCAGAACGGAAGAATGGGGTCCTGCGGCAGGTCCCCCCCTCGCAGACAAACCTCCCGCCCCTGCCCGTCCCCTTGCCAAGCCACGGGCAAGTCTCTGCCAGGCCGGTCCAGGGGGTGCCGCTTCCGGAGGGCTGGCAAGGTTTGCCCGTGGTTTGGAAATGCTGCAAAGGTTCAGCCTAGCCAGATGAACATGTGCACGAGGGCCGTCCCCTGCTACGGTGCATATGTTGAGGAGGATCTGGCAGTAAAGGCGGTACCCTGGGTCTTGGGAGCCAGTTCCTGGCTCTGCCTTAGGGAACTGAGTTAATAAAATCCCTGATGCTTCTGCTCCTTTGGCTGCCCCTCCTTCAGTAAAGCAGAGAGTGTTTCCACCCCTTTCTTGTACTTATCCAGTGGTGGATCTGTTGGGATTGGGAGCTCCTTGGAGCAGGACCAGCACCTGGGAGCCTGCCTGCCCAGTGCCATGAATGGGAGCTGGTGCTGCCAGAGAGATATATAAATATATGGAGATGTGACAAGACAGTTTGGGCTTGGTTTTTCCAAAGACGAGTCCGGTACCTACAGCTCAGATACCTGCACTCCTGCAAGAAAAAAAGAAAGAAAAGGAAAAGCAAGGCTCATGACAGCAGATCTTAAAAACAGGCTGCTGTGAACTGACATTTGCAGCTTTGAACAAAGGTCTTTGCACCCACCGCAGCACTGGTCCAGGGCAGAAGCTGAGCATCCCAGCAAAGGCAGATTTTGCAGGCACTAAGAATGAAGCTCGGTTCGTATTCAGAAGGCAAAATACTAGCCCAAAGGCCAGGGACTATTACATTTTGTTTAAACAAACCCCAAAGCGTGTTACTAAATAGCTATCCAACCATGGTTCGTCTCTGCTAGGATGCAACGTCTTTGAAATAGGCACAAAAATATCAACTGCAGATTGCGCAAGCCTGCATCTCCTGCTGGCAACTGAGCGGAGCCCTCAGCCACCGACCAGCGAGCAGGGAGGCGAGCTCTTCCCTCCAGCCACCGGCCCGCCAACAGCCGGCGTCACCGCTGGATGCTGTGAGACGGAAAACTGGGAGCATGGAAAAGGCAGAACAACCTACAGGATTAATTCAATGGTGGTAATTGAAAAGTCAAATAAAGAATGGCTGTGCATTAATCCCTGTAATTTAAACAAAGCTGTAAACCATGAGCTTTCTCCAATGAAAACTGGTGAAGCAGTAGCAGCTAAGCCTTAAGACGCAAAAATACCCTCAATATTAGGTGCAAGACATGCTTTCTGGCAAGCACAGCTCGGTGAGTTAAGCTCCAAGCTAGTGACTTAATCCACCATTCAAGCACTGTGGGCCAGATCCTGGCAACCGGCAGGACTGCGAGCAGCAGGGCTCGGTGTGTGGGCAGTGGGCATGGAGCTGCACTGTGCCCCTGGCACCTGCATTCTCTGGTGCCAGGATGGGGTCCCCCGGCCAGCCCCCCTCTGTGGGTCAAGTCAGGACAAGGAGGGATGGAGATGCTACAGCTGGCATGGTGGGATGCAGGCATGCTGGGGTGTGGGACTCGTCAGGGTAAGGACTGAGTGCTGCCTGGGATGCTCTTCCCATCGGAGCGCGAAGGAGCAATGGATTTTCATGGGACTGCAGGAAGTCCCACCACGGTGGGGTGAGGGGCCAGAGGGTGGTCTGACAGAGACCAGGCTCATCTCCCAAAGACACCTATCTGTTGCGGACGTAAGATGAGCAAAACTGCCTTAATTGCTGATCCAGGTAAAACATCAAGAGTCATTGAAAGCCTTCTTCCACCACATGAAGAGGGATCTGCTTAGATGAATTGGATTCTGATTGTGCTGAGATTTATGTCCATCCTTAGACTCTACACCAGGAATACACTGCTGGGGCCCAAGAGATTATCCACAATGTGTGAAGCTAAGCGCTTGTTTAAATCTTTGCTGGAAGCGTGCCTTTGGCCATAAATTTTTTAGGGCACAGACTGTCTGTCCCTGTGCATGCAGAGCAGGAGTGATGGCTGCAGGGATCTCTGAGCTCTCCCTGCACGGTTATGTCTCCCAGACGAGTGGGTGTTTGGTAGGGCTTGTGCCCAGCTGCTCTGGGGTGGGTTGGACTTCGCTGGCTGGAGATGGGCACAGTGGCCCTGGGAGCACTCCAAGCACCAATGGTGGGGTGAGAGCCCCTTGTTCAGGGCAGCACCAGGGTGATGCTGGTGGCACTGGGCAGCTCTTTCCAGCACAGGTGGTGATGAGGATGGGTGATGCTTCATGCCCAGCCCCACGAACAGAAACCTAAGGCTTTGCTAGCAGAAAAGAGACAAAGCAATGGATGGTTTCCAAGAGGTGTACCTGCCAGCTTGTCAAAGGCACCTGCTTCCTCCAAGTGCTGCAGGATCCAGCCAAGCCCACACAGAAGAGCCCTGTGGAGTAGGCATAGGGAGACCATCAGGATACAACTGGAGCAGCTGAAAAGTCCCAGAGCGTAGTGGTTCGAAAGAGGGCGGTAAACTCGATGTTCTCCTCCAGGCAAAGCAGCGGTGCTGTTCCCATGGGTCATCTGAGGCTGGCCAAGCACTGGACCATCGCTGCCGGCTTTGCTCCTTGCAGTCCAGGGCTGGACCATCCCATGATCTCAGGGCCTTTGAGGGTCCCTGGTGAGCTGACAGCGGGTGTTTGCAGAAGAGCTGGGAAAGCCTGGCTCACTGGGGAGAGCCGGCCGCCCTGGCAGGAGACAAGCCTGTTGTGACTGAAGAAAGACCCCGTGTTTCCGACAGCCCTACGTCATGCCAAGACTCCCTCGCTCGCTGCCATTTGTTATCACAGCTGAGCCCCCAAAATATCCTTGTCAAAAAGACGTCCGCTTCCAGTCCCAGCCAAGATCTGATAAGGATGAAGCATCTGGTCCCCATTAGAGGCTGCTCACTCTGGTTTCTGGCCGTGCAGGAGGGGGCCTACGGAGCAGTGCCATGGTGCTCCCACCAGTCCCATCTGGTGAAAATTAGGGAAACGATAACATCAGGGGGCAGGCAGGGGGGGATGTTTTTGTTTTGCTTTGGAATCACGTTCAACTCTTACACTGATGGAGGCCAAGATAACCTCCTCCATCTCATAGCCAGTCCAGTCCTGGGCAGGCAGATGGGAAGGTCCTCTCCTGAGTGAGCATCTGCTTCCCGCACCCCTCCTCATAGGGAACCCCTGGTGGGTCCGTCATCCAGTGTTGTGTGATGGAGAGTCACTTTGGGTCTGTCCTGAGGATGGACACCCAACTTTACCCACCTCAGTTGTGGCTTTTTCCCTGGGGAGGCTGTGGTGGAAAGCCATGGGGTCATCCTTTCATTGGGGTCTCCAGGAGGCAGGATGGGTATTGAAGCTAATGAGCTTGGGAAGCATCAAGAAGATCCACTTCAGACCATTCTAAGACTAAAACAAGGCTGAAGTTTGTTTAAAAGCTCAGTGTTGGATCAGCTCTGTGGACTGGAAAGCTCAGAGGTGGGGGAGCAAGTGGAGAAAACGCCATTTACTGCTGCGACAGGAACATCGCCCTGGGGTTGAGGTGGGAGAAGAGCAGACCCAGGCGGGTGTCTGTCCACTTTCTGTCCCTGCAGTGCCCTCAGTCCCACCCTGGCCATGGACAAGGGTTTACATGGCCCCATGTGAGTCCCGCTCCCTTTGCTTGCACAGGACAAGGCTGGCAGCAGGTGTGGGGCTGCCCGTGGAAATCCCTCCTCCTGCCTGCATGCATGCCAGGCTGTCCCCAGAGCAGCTGCACGGCAAAGCCGGCAGGAAGAAGTTGTTCTATTGGTGTCCAGACCTTAAATGCCAGCTGGAAGCTGCAGGTGCCTGTGTGAGCTATGGGGTCTCCAGGGGCTCACTCTGAGCATCCCCATCAGTGGAGGCTGTACCCTAGCCAAGCCCTTCATCCGCTTGCCCTCCTGCCCATGCTGCTTGCAGCACACACGGGGCCATGTCTGGACCCGTGCGTCTTGGCTGTGCCAGCCCCAGCGGCTACTTTCCACCGGTGTGCTGGAAGGACCCACTTTCTCCTTGCCTCTCCAGGGGTGGCATGTTGGGTCCAGTTTGGGATTTGCATTGTGCATCACCTCTCATGTAACCTTTTCTCTCTCCCACCCAGCTTGTGACTGCCACCCTGTCGGCGCGGCTGGCAAGACCTGCAACCAGACGACGGGGCAGTGCCCATGCAAGGACGGCGTGACCGGCCTCACCTGCAACCGCTGTGCCAAGGGCTACCAGCAGAGCCGCTCACCAGTGGCCCCCTGCATCAGTGAGTGCTGCCGTGCCCTGCCCTGCACTTGGGGACCCACGTTGGGGAATGCTCTGCTTGGGCTGGCTTCAGTGGGTGCCTCTCGGTGCCCCACCCACGTGTGGGCAGCTTGTAGTGGGTGGGAGGTTGAGATGAGAGGGTGTCCATCCTTATGGACGTCCTCCAGGACATGGTCAAGTTAGGACAGCTGGGTCACCTTCTGGGGCCACCCGTGCTTCACATCCCTCAGAGCAGGAGGCTCTGAAAGACCCCTTGGGTTAGTGCTTCCAGCTGGCTGAAACAGCTCCGCTAGGTCATATCTTCAGCTGCAGCAAGGTGCCCTCCTCACCCAGCTGAGCCCTGAGTGTGGTCAGGTCTGGGGCAAGGCCAGATCCTGTGGTCAGCATAAAATGGTGTTTGTTGTTGCAGTGGGTCTGAATTTGACCCAAGCAGCAGAGGAACAACTTACTGCCCTGCAGCATCCGCTGGCACTGCTGGAGCCGTGGCAGTGGGGGTGAGCTGGCAGGGCTGGCTCCTCTCCCTCTGTTCTTCCCCAGATTTGGGGTTAGGACAGAATTTCCCCCACGTTTTGTCACCAGCCATCCCAAGAAAGTGTTGTCTTTGCCCACGCTTATCCTTGTGCTGTGCAGCCTGGAGCACACACCGATCAGCCGAGCATTTGTCTGATGCCCAAACTGAGTTCAGATGAGCTGAGGACCCAGAGAGCATCCGTCCCTGAAGCACATCCTCTGCAGCAGCAACTTAGGGCTCTTGGGTGCTGCAGCATGTCAGCCTGTCCCGATTGACTGAGCTCAGTTTGGGCATCTCTAGGTCTGTTTAGTGGCCTGCAATATTCAGGTCAGACTCGTCCTATCATCTTTCTTAGTGAGCTGCTGGAGGTGACCCACAAAATCTCCTCTGCACCCCGCTTGCAGAGGGCTTTTGCCCAGGTGTCATTCCCAGACTGGGGATCCCTTTTCCCTAAGACATCTCTCACTTTCCCTTCCAGAGATCCCTGCCATCAACCCCACCTCCCTGGTCACCAGCACGGAGGCGCCTGCAGGTAAGTGCTCCGCATCCTGGGCTGAGCTCACAGCCCCAGCCCTGCCAGAGACATCCCATCCCACCTCCCCTCTCCCCAGCACACCAGGGAGAAGGGTTGAGCCCCGCCAAACCCTTTGGCAAAAAGATTAACGGTGAAAAATTTTGGCGAACAATTTTGGCCAAAAAAATGACTGAGGTTTGAAATCCTATAATTTCTGGAAGGGGACTGACAAAGCTTGATGGGGCTTTCTCAGGGAAAAGGTTTCTCCATCTGCTCCGGGGAGGAAACTAGGGATGCAGCCTGCCAGGGCCTCACCACCCCTCAGCAGGTTATGGCAGGGCTTGTGGGGTGCAGCACCTATGGCTCAATGGGTGCTTGCGGGCTGGCTTTTTTTTAATCTCCTTTTATCAGTGCCAGTGCAAGAGGTCTCTCCTCGGTGCCTTTTACATCCGCAGGGCCTTGGCTCTCTGACCAGCGCCAGGGCAATGGGGGTCCAGCAGGCTGCCGGCTGCAGGCGGGCTCAGGAGCCCCTGTGCCGGGGAGTGGGCTGCCAGATCTTCCCTGGGACATGGGTGACATGGGTCTTGCCTCATCCAGGTCCAGAGGAGTGAAGTGTCTGGGTTTGAGCTGCTTGTCCTGGCTCTGTGGGCTGATGGGACTATGGGAGGACTGATATCACTGCTACTGTCACCCAGCCAGAGAGCGGGGCAGCTCCGGTGGCAGGTTGCAGGCTTTGCATGGGAGAGGGATGCATTTCTGCCACTGTCCTTAGAGCTCCTCGAGAGCCACCCTGGCTTCCCCAAGCTGGGGCAGCAAGGCTCACGTCTCCACGCATGCTGCAGGTTTGCTCGCGCTCTTGCAGAGGCTCAGCTAGGGCTGGGCACTGGTGGGTGCATGTATGCCGCCTGCTCCAGTGGGTTAGGCTCCCTCTTTCAGCCCGGCCACAGCTGCCAGGGCCCCACTGAGGTGCCCTCAGCTCTCACCCTGACATGGCACATGCCGATAGCACCAGTGGTGTGCCGGCCTCCAGAACCTGTCCTGTCACCGCCACACTCAGTCCTCCCTGGCACTGCAGGATGTGGCCCAGCAGATGCCATGGCAGACAGGTAAAGCAGCTGCTTTGTAACTCCTCCCCGACTGCCCCTCTTCTATCAGCCACCCCCTGCCATCTCTTCTACCTTCCTGGCACCTCTGTGCCCTACGTGGTGGTCACCAGCAGTGGAAGCGGATGGGCTGTGCTGATGCCAGGCCAGGTCTTCAGAGGCACACGTGGCTCTGTGTCAGAGGGGGCCGTAGCAGAGCTTTTCTCTCCTCCATCTCCTTCCGCAGTCCCGTTGGCACCGTAGCGTGGCTCTTCCTAGCCATCCCACTGTCTATCCCTCTGGAGGGATCCCAAGTTAGGTCAAGGGGGAGAAGCTAGGGAAGGGAGCAGCCCTTTTCCTCCTTGGGCCACCCTTCACCTTGCAGTCCCCAAGACCGTGGTCTTCTCCTGCATGCCAGCATGGGGGAATAGACACTCTGCACCATCCTCCACTCCATCCCATGGCATGTGGTCCTGGGAAGACAGCAGGGGCACCTCCAGCTCCCCATGCCCATATTTAACAAGGAGCTTCCCTGTGCCCTGTTCAGGGTACGTCCATCCCAGGGGAGCCTGCGCTGGGTCATGGAAACCCGGTGCCCTGCGTGCATCCTTCTCCCCAGCTTTCCTTCCCACAGCCACCCCACTTTACGGGTAGAGATTGCCAACAGCCCCTTCCCAGGCTGGTGCATGCGTGTGATGTGCTCCTCAGCCTTTTGGGAACATCTTCCAGCATGGCCCCTGCAGCCACCTGCATGTACTCGGTGGCTGTAGGAGGGGGACTGGAACAAGGGGTGTCAAAGGTACGGAGCTATGGAAGGAGTAAAGTGTGTGGAGGGGGGTGGAGGGGCGAGATGTGTGGGAGGAGGCTGGTGGCTCGGCTCGTTGCGGAGCGGTCCTGGCCCCTGTACGCATGCAGATCACATGTATTGACGCAGAGGCTGGGAGTGCTGCACAGCCCGGCACCCACGGACACATTTCAGCCCTCCGGGCCCTGCTCTGCAGAGGGGCTGGGCAACAGGAGGTGTTATCAGGATGTGAGCCGAGCAGCCCTGCGTGGATCTGGCAGAGGTTTCACTCCACGCTGTGGCAGCGGAGGAGAGCCGTTCCTTGGTGGAGTGTGCGTCTGGTGCAATGGGACGACTGTAAGAGCTGAGCTGTCTGTGACGGTAACACTGCTTGGGGAGGCTGCGCAGGACGGGGCAGACCACCACCACCTCTACTCCTGCCTGCCCTGCTTGCCCTGCCTGCCCCGCCTGCTGCGAGGGAGGGAGCTGGGAACACCGGGCTTTATGAAAAGGAAAAAAAATGGGAGGGGAAAGGGGGATTTGGACGGTTTTGTTGCAAACAGAGAGTGACACATGGAGCAGAGTTAATCAAGGTGACTCCCCTCCAGTGCTTTATAAATAGGAACGGTCTTAGAGTGATGTCTGATATTTTCAGCTGCGTAAAAATAAATGGCACTCACTGGACACCCGGGTGTTTACTTTGTTTTAGCGGAGCAGGTCTGCCTTAAACTGCCTCTAGTTTTATCTGTGGGTTTGTTGTTTTAAGATTTCTGGCTTCTAGCTTGAATATCTTTAATGCAAAGTAGCTCGCCTCTGCCCAGAGTCTGCGCCAGGGGAGCAGGGGACCTGGTTGTGGTCCTGCTGCCCCCTTTGCTGGGGGGGGGATCAGAGATGGGGCAGGTGATCCTGCCTTGCCCAACTCTGCCTGGGGTACCCTGCCTCCGGTGTGCTTGTGCTGCAGGCAGGGCTGGCCACAGAGGTGCACCCTGCCTGCTGCCTGCACCCTGCCTGCACCCCTCTCCCCTGGGAACCTCCGGGCTCTTCCACAAGCAGGGCACTCCCCGAGGGGGCTCTCAGACCCCCAGCGCCCCACGATCCTCCCACCCCAGGCCGCCTCTGAGCCGCTTCTCTCTCCGTTCCCCCCCCTCCCTCCCTGCCTCTGGCAGCAGGTGCCGGGCTGCGGGAACAGGGGGACATTGTTCGGGGCTGCCATGCTCAGGTGCTGGGCTTCCCCCCCTTTCCCCATCCTCCTCCCTGCTGGGGTCCCATCCCTGGGTGCGTCCGGGCTTTTCACTGACGTTGCCATCCTCTGCATTGCTCTTCCCAGCTTTCTTCTGCTTTTCCAACCTTCTGGAGCCTTTGAGGTCCGGCTTTGATCCCTCTGCCCAAGCGGCCAACTGGCTTGGCGGCAAAATGTCCTGGGTCCACTTCTCGTAATTTTTATTATTATTATCTTGAAATATTTTCCACTTAGTGGGGAAAAAAAAAAATCCTTGTTCCCTGTTAGCAGAATTAACAAAACTTGTGGAGCGCAAAACAGGGCTTTAAAGGAATTCAAAGTCAGCAGTAAAAGATTTGCAGCCATAACACCTAATTAAGTTACATCTCTCTTAAAACAAAATATTCCTTCTTTTTTTCAAGGCGAGGAGAAGTAAACCAGATGTGCAAACTTGCCGCCTCTCACACATGCTCCCCCCCCAGAGATGTGGGATGCCCGTGTCGGGCTGGTGGCTCTCTGACTGCCTCCTCCCGCGCGCGTGCGGCTTCACCCGGTGCTTGCCCCGCTCTGTCCAACCATCCCACGTGCCGGCTCCCTGCCGGCAGCAGAGACATTGCCCGTGCATACGGTACTACTGCCTGCACCACAGGCCGATGCCAGACCGGCATCAGCAGGCAGCGATTCGGTGGGCGCACGCCCGTGGCAGCCATCACCCCGATGTCCGTGGAGGGTCCCACCCCTCGCCAGCATTTACCGAGTCTGCCGCCGATACGGGTCTCTCCATCAGTGCAGGGAAGCTTTATGGTGGCACTGGTGAGAGATGGCCGAGGGGCGAAGCCGGGAGCTAGGACTGCCTGCGCCGTGGCTGTAGTGGGGCCAGGGGGGCCAAGAGCTCCCCTGGGACACAAACGGGACCGAGCAGTGTCCAGGACAGGGCTGTAGCATATCCCAGGGATGGATCAGTGTTTGGGATGGGACTATAACGCATCCCAGGGGATGCAGCATTGTCTCAGGGTTTGGGGTTGCACTTTCACAGCCTCAGACTGGGGCAGGTCTCTGCCAGCCCCTCCACAGGGCTCGGCTGCCCTGTCAGGCTGCACAGACATGGCAGGAGGGTGGCTGCAGGCGGAGACTAAACTTGGTCTTTCCACTACCCTGCAGCATGTGTAGCACCACGTCTGGGAACTTTAAAAGGGAGCTGGGAAGATGGGGGATGCCCTGGGAGCTGCCAGGGGAGACGTGCTCCTGAAGCAGCTTCTCTGAAGGCCATCCAGCTTCTCCTGATGGTTTTGTGGGGTGGACAGAGAGCGTGCTGCCCAGCTGGGCTGGCAGGGCAGGCAGAGCCGCGGCCGGGCTCCCTCGGACCTGCCTGCGGGAAGAGCAACCACCCGGCACGTGGCACCCTGGCAGGCATGGGAGGATGGAGCCGTGGTCCATAGCTGTGTCCCGCTGTGGGGCTAAGACCTTGAGTAGAGCCCTGCTGCGGGGGGGACACGCTGCGGGGACAGGACTAGGTGCTCAGGGAGAGGCGGTTTGTGGAGGTGCGGGCAGGACCCAGCTGCCCCCCCAGGTGGAGACTGAGCTGGGCAGCAGCCCTGGCACCCCTCGCCTGGCCACTTTGCCAGCCGCAGCACCCACACCCGCCGCACACGTGGTGATGGAGGCCTTGTGCTCAAAGGCAAGGAAGGGAAACGCTCGACTTATTTGGTCTTTTTTTTTTTTCTTCCCAAGTTTTTTACATAAATTGAGCAGGAATTGATTTTATATTTGAGGAGTGTTTCTCAGCACAAAGCCGAGATTAAAAAAATCCCCAAACTAATCCCAAATTGTTGATTCCCAGTACTATTTTCTGACTCTTTGGAATCACTGTTTTATGATGTTAATCATGAGCAGGAGCCCAGGGCAGTTAACTGGTTTTCTTTCTGCTTTTCTTACTTTTCTTTCTTCCCCATTGCCGAGCGAGGTGGGTGGTAGGTTGGCCAAGGCTGCCCTGCAGCCCAGTCCCACCACCCATCAGCCCGCCACCCATGGGCTCAGCACCAGTGTGGCCTCGGCACCGTGTGGCAGCCACCCTGGCCATTGTCCTGGTGGACGCTCTGGTTCGTGCCACCCTCCTCCACCACGGCACCTAGTGCCCATGGTGAAGCTGTGACCGATGCCAGCTGCAGGATGGTTTCCACGCCCCACGGCCACTCCTTTCGCCACCTGGCCCTGCACGTTGTGGCGCTGGCAAACTGCTGCGGTGGCATGGCTCCCAGCTCTGGCTCCAGTGGTGGGAGCACTGCAAATTCATGTGGTCTTGCATCTTCGCCGAAGGCTTGCACAGGGCCGGGACCCAAACTGGACCCTGCGGTGGGTGAGGAGGGGCATGCCCTGCACCCATCCCCAAAAAATGTCTGGTAGCCCCTCCATGCCAGGGCGGTTGCTTCGGCACACGGACAGCTTCCTCCGCTCTGCTTGGGGAGGAAAAGGGCACCCATCCTGCTGGGCACTCCCCAAAATAAGGTGGGAGCTCCCTTTTGGAGTGCCCTTCAGGTAGCAAGAAAAGACGGAGCAGTGTGCCAGGGATGGGGCCATAGCATGTCCCAGGGCATGCAGCAGTATCCAGGATGGGGCTGTGGCATATCCCAGGAATGGGAGCACCTTCAGCACTGTGGCCGAAAGCTTCAGTGCACTCAGTAGCCACCCCATGCAGGGGGACCCTGTGTCCCCTCTGCAGCCAGCACCGCTGTCCCAGGGGATGCAGCAGGGCCAGGGCAGCTCTGTCAGCCCAGGCAGAGGGGCAGCACAGCAGCACCGGGGGGGTGGGGGGTGTGTGAGATGAGAATTAGGGCTCACCCCCCTCTGCCAAGAATTAGCTTCGTGCTGCGCCGCTTCTATCGATGACAAATTTGGAACAGGCAGCACAAAGTCCCCAATAAAAAGGAGCCGGGCAGAAAGGAGAGCAGCAGAGCTCAGGGCAAGTTCATGCTCCTGGGCTTCTTTCTTTCCTCTTTTCTCCTCCTCCCTTGGCACAGGGAGCTGTTATTCCTCTGTCTTCCCCCAGACCCTTGCCTCCATCCCCAGCGATCGCTGTGGCAACCCACAAACAAAGACAACTTCAGGGACTGCTGGCTCTGTCCCGGGATGCAGGGCCAAGCTGGAGAGAGAACGTGCAAGGGGGAGAGAAAAGAAGAAAGATGGGCTTAGAAAAAACATGCCATTTAGAAAGAGACAAATTGAGATGTTCAAAGGAAGATGGCAGGGGGAAGAAAGGAGGAGAACTGGGCTGCTTCAGGCAATTGTTGGGATCAAAGCCTTTGGGGAGAAGGAAAGAGGCATTCCCTGCCCTCTCTCTGCTTGAGATGCAAATCTGGGGTCTTTAGAAGTGCACAAAAAAAAGCCTCCTTGAGGACATGAGTCTCTCCCGAGAGCTGGGGGACAGCAGGGAGGGATGCTGCGTGGGGTGGAGGACAGCCTGGTGGCCTCCCCAGCTGTTCTGGAGCAGCCTGAGCAGGGGATGTTTGGGCAGCAGGAGCAACCTGGCAGAGCAGAGCCGCTTCCCTTACCCACCTGCTCCCCCTGGCCTGAGTCCCCTTCCCTGTTTTTGGGACACCGGTGAGGTGCAGGTCTCTGGAGGGGCTGCCCCATGAGGATGCTTCCCACCACCCCAGGCCCTGAGGGCTGAGCCACCCCTGAGGATCACAGCCCCCTTGGCCTGGGGTCAGACCTTCCTTTGGGTCCCCTCCCTGCAGGGCTGATAGTGGCATTGGTGCTGAGTCCCCTCTTCTCCACGTCGTCCAGGTTTGCATGGCCACAGCTGTCCTGATTGACTCTCCTTGGCCATGGCTCCTGCCCGCTCTCCATGGTGGCCACCATCACCTCACCTGCATTTCTCCCATCCATCCCCTTCTGCATCCTGGAAGAGAGTCCCCAGGCTCCCTCCACCGCCTCTGTGCTGATTTATCCTGCAGGACACCATTACCATCAGCACAGGAGGTGACACGTTCTGCTCAATGGGCTCAAAGCCACTTGGTTTCTCTTCCCAGCTGATGTGGTGTCAGTGTTCGTGCTGGGACTTGAGCCCCCAGCCCCTGTGAGCTGCCAGGGGGGCAGCTGGACTCACTGGACCCCCATCCCCAGCAGCAGCCCAGGCCCTGGCTCAGGAGCCTTCTGGAGGGTGCTGGGATGTGGAGTACCCACCACCCTCTGCCAGGCTGGGTCTCGCTTCTGTCCCCTCTGCCCTGTTCCCTCTTCCCTTGCGGTGGGACGGGACCCCACATGCTTCAAGCCCCTCGGTGCTCAACCCTCTGTTCTTCCTCCACAGACTGTGACTCCTACTGCAAGCCAGCCAAGGGCAACTACAAGATTAACATGAAGAAGTACTGCAAGAAAGACTATGGTAAGGACTTCCTCCCTCCCTGGGCCATGCTGGGCTTTGCAGCTGAGGGCTGGCCACAGGCCGGCCATGGGTGGGGGAGATGCAGATGTCCCAGGGGATGGGGAGCACCCAGCATGGAGAGAGGTCCCCAAATCAGGCCTCCCAAAGGTGCAATGGATGAGGCAGGTGGGGCTGCTGGGGACAGGCAGTTCCTGTTGCCAAAGCTTCCTTTGGGGAGCAAGGCAAAGCATCCCCCGTCACTGTGCCTCCCCCTGTTTTCCCTCAGTGGTCCAGGTGAACATCCTGGAAATGGAGACGGTGGCCAACTGGGCCAAGTTCACCATCAACATCCTCTCTGTCTACAAGTGCCGTGACGAGCGGGTCAAGCGCGGTGACAACTTCTTGTGGATCCACCTGAAAGACCTGTCCTGCAAGTGCCCCAAGATCCAGATAAGCAAGAAGTACTTGGTCATGGGGATCAGCGAAAACTCCACTGACCGGCCAGGACTGATGGCCGACAAGAACAGCCTGGTCATCCAGTGGCGGGACGCCTGGACGCGCCGCCTTCGGAAACTGCAGCGGCGGGAGAAGAAGGGGAAGTGCGTGAAGCCCTGAGGGGTTTCCACCCATCCCGTCCCATGCTGTGCTCAGCCTCAGCCCGGCTGTGCATTGCTAGACTGCACCCAGAGACTCTGTACATATATATAGTGTGAAAGGACTCTTCTGTCTATAGTGTATATTTTGGCAATGGTTTCCCTTTGTATGTGCGGGTGCACGCGTGGGTGTGTGTGGGGGGTCTTTTTCTCTAAGTGTGTATTAAAAATAACGCAGTATTGACAAACCTTTAATGAGGAGCAAAGCGGAGCGAGATCCCGTGGGTGCCTGTCACCTGAAGGAGCTTGAAGGGGATTGGTGTCCTGCTCCGGGCATGCTGTTCATAGCACTCATTTTCTAGGCTTTTCTTTTCCCTTTAACAAAGTCTTCTGCCCGGTGTTGACATCTGAGTTGACAGCTCTCCCTTCTCCAGTGTCCAGGGCCTGCCACTTCCTCGCTTTCTGAAAATGTGCTGCTGTCAGACCTCTCTCTGCCCTTCTCCTTGCCCAGTAGGAACAGGAGGTCAGAGCCTTCTGTCCTTCATCCTGATGTGCATATGGGCAGGCTGAGTGGAGACCATCCAATGCTGCAGAGCAACCAGCCCCAGGAGCTACACCAGGAAGAACAAATGAACTTTCGCAAGGCCTGATTCTCTGGTGACCTCAGGTTTACATGGACCAGCGCTGCTGCCTGGGGCAGGACCCATGTGATGCTGCACTGCTGTGGAGAGAAGTCAAGGCCTGGCAGTGGGTTGGTGGCCGCTACCAGGCAGAGCTGTGTCCACCAGCGAGAAAGGGACAGACTTCATGACCCCCTGGCCATTACCTATCCTGGTGCATAGTCCAGGCGACCCAGCAGGAAAGACCTGGAGACACCCATTTTCCCCTCCCATGTCCACCAAGGCTATAGCCTGCCCTGCCAGCAAGACCTGGGATGGAGTGGACAGGCTGACCAGAGCCATCATGTATCATCATCCATCCACCCAGGTCTATGTCCCTATATTCTCAGCTGGTACCAACTGACATAATTCCACCTGTTTCTGTTGAGCTGACACCAAGTGACCATCTCCCTTGGTGTGCATCCTTCAGAGCTGGCCTGACTGTGTGCTCTTCTAGGAAGTATTGCTGAGGCCAAGGTTGTCTGAGGACAGGCACAAGGCAGAGGTGGCAGGAAGAGAGAAGAGCTTTCATTGACCCACCTCTAGTCTTCTATTTCTTCTTCACTCTACGTTAGTCTCCAGTTCAAACAGACATCAGTATCTTCCCATGTTGAGGTTGTAGCGGTCTTGGCATAATAAATATGAGTAGAAATAATAGGTGATCTAACAATAGATATTCCTTTCCCTACAAACTTTGCCTTTCTTGTTGAATGGCTCGGCAAGGTACTGTAGCTTACGTCACAGTCTTCCAGTGCTTTAGGATGATGCTTTGCCCATTTGAGCCCACGGCAGCTTGTATGGACTCCCCATCTCATGGGTGGTCTGGTGCTTCTGGGCTCCAGCATCCCAGGGTGGTGCTGGAGCCTGCAGCTGAAGAGACTGGTGGAGCATTGTTGGGGTTCAGGACAGGGAAGTTTGGGGAGTGAGGATCTAGACACTTGGGGATGTCTCCGTGGACATGCGGGTGCCCTAGCTGGGGAGCTTAGTGCATTGGTGAAGCTGCTAGAGGTGCTGAAAGTGGCTTTTCAGAGATGCTGGTAGCCTGCAGTGCCATCTTTCAGGTCCCATGGATGCTGGGGTGCTTACACAGGGCACAGGCAGAGATGGGGGAAGGCCAGAAGCTGATGGGCAAAGGTTATGTGGGACCACTTGGGCTTAGATGAGCTGGTCCTATGCCACGCTCCTGACATAGACCTCCCTCCGCTTCCCTCCTCCAGCTGAGCTGAGGGGACCCTTCCATCTCTGGTTCCTCTTTTTCTGGTTGTCATAGGCTATCAGCCTCTGCCATGAGATGGCCCTTGAAGTACGTGGGCCACCCAGCCCTCCTCTTCCTCCCATGTCTGCTTGCACCCAGGACCCCAGGAAGCAGAGCTGCTGCCCTTGCCCCAGGCTCACTCCAACTCCATGCACCTGACAGTCCTGATACAAGACTCAGTGGTGGAACATCTCTTGGTTGTGCACGGCTGGGACTCCCATCAGGGTCATCCCCACAGCCCCGGGGGCTGCTTGGCATCACTCCATGGGGTGTGGGGGCTCACTGGCCCCTCTTCTCAGCAGCCTGCCGAAAGAGCAGGGCAGCACCACTGCTCCATGGGCATGCATGCTCATCAGGGCTGGGCTACAGAAGGCACGTGCTTTCTCCAAGCAAGTACAGCTTTCAGGAGAGGCATGATGTGTCTGTGTTCCCCCAAAAGCACTATGCTCAGCCTGCTGGGGCAGGAGGCTGCAGGGTTTTCTTTGGCACCTGATTTCTCCTCCCTTGAAGCAGGACACCTAAAACTCTTTGAGGACTTCGGTGTTGGTGGTTGAAGTTCTTGATTTGTCCTCCCAGATGGCTCTTCCCTCCTGTTTCAGCTCTGCCATCTAGGACTGCTGACAAGGAGGGATGGCTCCCAGCTGGTGTCCCAGTGCACATGGGTGTCCTTCTGGGGGAGATCAGAGATACTAGCGCAGGACCACCACATACCCCATGGGCTGCCTCTGAGGAGAGGAGTTCTCCCCCTTTGGCTGAGGAATGTCCTAAAATCCTGGCCAAAGGACTGGAGCAGGCCACTCTGCACCTTCACTAAGGCTGCTGCCTGGAAGATGTTTTCCTGGCTTCCCCTGCTTGTGTCGCCCCAAAGTCCGAAGCAAGAATTCATCTTTCTTCTTCCTCTCCCTCTGCCTGGCATGGCCAGCTGGAAACCCCTGTACACGGGGTCGGCTGTCCCTGGGACATCGGGGCTGGGTCACCCAGACCTGGTGCTGGGATGCCGAACACGGTGGTGGAAGCACCATGGGGTTGCACAGAGGTGTTGCTTGTCCTGCCCTGCAGCTCGCAGCAGGGCTTGGCACAGACCGTACCACAGGCACAGTTCAGGTGAGGGCTGCAAAACCGGGAGCTGCTGCACCATCCTCGCAGGGATGCTGCTGAGTTGGCTCTTCTGGCTGTGCCTTTCCATGCCCTGCTTGCCGTGCGAGCAGGTCGCTGGGGAAAAGAGGACCTTTGTAGAGAGGGCTGGCAACATCCCATCCAGCCTGTGCGCAAGCCTTGCACAGACCCTGCGCTGCACAACCCCGCACAGCTGTAACTCTTCTGTTCACATTTAACCAAAGACAGGTACCAAATGCAACCGGAGGCATCTGCAAGTGCAGGGGGAACAACCCCATCTGGGGAGCCCCAGCCTGCCAAGCCATGCCCGATGCCTGCTGCAGCAGGTTTTTGGGGGAGAATCAATGCTGCCCAGGGGATTTAGACATGGAGCTGCTCCCAGACACAGATTTAAATCCCCACATGTGTCCACGTGCCTTTTTATCTTCTTTTCTTGTTTGCTTTAAAATTTAAATGTATGACTGGACGGGGCAGATCCAGGATGCTGGTGGGATCCTTTGTGAGTCACCCTGTGCAGATCTGGGGGTGGGTCTGCTGTGCTTCCTGGGGTGCCCTGGGCCTGACTGCCAGGACATGTGTCATGTAAATACCACCCCAAGGATGCCCATGCAGAGGCACCCTGGTCCTGCAACGTGGTGGCATCTGTGAAATATGTAAAAAGAAAAGCCAGCAAACGTTATGGATGATAGTGTAACATATATGATATGTACGTTTGGGGGTTTTATTATTATTTTATTATTATTATTTTTAATAACATGAATCTAATAAGTACCAACCACCTAACTCCATGTCTTCTTTGTGTGCACACGCAGTTTGTGTGTGGGCTGGGAAGCCAGAGGGCTTTGCCAAAGGGTTTCTTTCTCCCATCGCCCCAGCTCTGCAGGTCGGGGCTGTGCTGACACAGGGTTTCATGAGTGCTGCAGGAACTTCCCCACAGCTTTGTATCTGGACATGCGTGGGCTTGGGGCAGGCCATGGGGCCGGCTCTGAGCATCCCCAGGTGCACCAGGGACTAATGGCTCATGGCCCATTGTGGCCCCCCAGGCTTGGCTCTGTGGTTATCCACCCTTCTGGGTACAACAAGGATGGCAGACCCCAGAGAGCACTTCCACCTCACCAAGACTGGGTCACCAGCCTCCAGCTGGCTTCCTTGTACTCATTGGACTCATCAGGCAAGTGGGGGGCTCTTCCCAAGCCCTCATCCACCTCCACGTCTCTGGCAGCTCAAGCACCTGGAGTTACCCAAAACCTGCAGGGCTTCACAGTCACAGAGGTTAAATAGCTGGAAAAACTCTTCCACCCTCCCATCATGACTCTCCAAGAGCTGTAACTGAAAAAACCCGAAACATTAATGATACTACTTGCTGTTTATTTTATTTAGGTATTGTTTTTATATACTCATTAATGTCTTATGTAATTATTTCATTGCTGTTCATAACACTAACATCTAAACAAAGCCACAGTTAAAAGAAAGTGCAATCAAGCCAAATTTCCAGTAAGCTTAACTGCTTTCGAAGCTAATTTAAGGGGGAAAAAAAAGGGATAATTAGCAGTCAAGAAAGGAGTTGCCTTCCTGCCTGCGTTGATGCAACAAGAGGCTGGTTGGCGCAAGCTCTGGCAGGCTGAAGCTGTGCTGGGGCACTTCCATGTCCGCCCGCACCCACCCAGTCCTGGCCACCCCCTTGGTGGTGAGGAGTGCTTGTCACCACAGGGTGCTGCCAGAGCCCATGGGTGACACAGGGCAGGGGGACCTGGGTGGCAGCAGGGGATGTTGTGCATTCCTGGTGGCCACAGCCAGTAGCCGTATGCTTTGCAAGGGCAGGGGATGCTGCAGTGCAAACTCACCTTGCCACAATGAAGGCGTATGTTTTCCAAAACAGCTCTTCAATGAAAAATATATTAATTCAGCAAAGGATCTGAAAAGACTTCAGCATGCTCCAGTGCGCTCCCATTTCCTAGAGCACAGATCTCGCCCACCCCATGCAGCAGCTGGTTGAGCTCAGGCGTGCACCAGGAAATGCTGTGCCAGAACCGGCTGCTCCGGGCAGTGGATTGCTTGTCCCCATGCTGGAAGGGCCAAAACAACCACGCACATTTTGCAACAGTGGGTTTTTTTTTTAACAGACCTTTTCCCAGCGTTCAGCTGGGGCAAAATATTTGAGATTCAAAGGCAGCTGAAAGAGAGGCCAAGTTTGCAATTTCCCCCCTGCTTTGGGACTGAATTTTGCAGCTGGTTGAAATTTTTCTCATTTCAAAACGCCAATGGACATTTTTCATGGAAACCCGGAATTTGGCCAAGGAAAGAAGCAAAATGTGAGAATACTACAGAAAACTCAATGCTCTTTTTCCATGTCATCCAGCCAGCTCCACTCATGAAAGATCACAGGAGCCTGGACAGCTGAACCCCAACCTTAGTGGACAGACAAGTAGATCGACAGACAGATGGATGCATACACAGACTATTTCCCATCACTTTGCTCTTGGTAACCAAAGTCCATATAAATAAAATTAGACCTGGATCCCACAGGAAAACATGTCCCTTAGGTGCAGCGCAGTTGAGCAAAGAGCATTTTCCTTGGCCAATGGGGCACAGCTCAGTGCTGGGCTCTGGGACCACACTGCCTGGTGAGGCACTGTGTCACTAAGTAGGGGCAAGACCTAGAGAGGCAAGACCTACTTGCATGGCCCCTTGTCATGGCCTGATGTGGTGTCCTTGCTCTCTTGATGCTCTCTGGTACATAGAGGAACTTGTCTCTGTCCTGCGATGCAGATCCATGTGGGTCTTGGTAGTGGCTCCAGCTGTCGGAGAGCAGAGATGGTGGCCCTGCCAACCCGTCCTTTCCATGCTTCTGTGGTTAATAACATGGAAAAGTGGTGCTTTGTCTCCTGTGGACATGGTGTAGTAGGGAATGGTGGCCTGCTGCCATCGGTCAGGTGTGGTGACCTGTCCAACCACCTCGCTCAGTGCCACATCCTCCATCCTGGCAGCCCTCGGGGACAGGCAGGGAAGGCAGCAGTGTCCACAACAGTGGCCAGAGTCCTACAGCCAGGACTTGCTGCTGAGGACAATGGCTCTGCACTCCCCCAATGCCCCAAAAATCCCTCTCTCATCTGCCTTCCCCAATGCGATGAAAAGATTTCAAGTGATTTTCCCTTAGTCCTCCTGTGATGAGACTGGAGATCACCAGCTCCCAGCAGAGTAGGTCTGCAGGGGCAAAGCCCTCACAGGCTCTGCCATGCCCTTGGTACCGCAGCACTCTCTCCACCACCCCTTACCCAAGCATGGCGTCTTACTCAGCGCTTTACAACCCTCCCAAGCCTCATTAACCTCCAAAATTTTGCTTCCTAAGCAAACCACGACCTCTACATTTGCCAGCCCTCCTTCTGCCCTCCCAACCCTGACCAGGGCTCTTCCACCCACCCGTGGCCACCCAGGCTCCTGCCAGAAGGGCTGTAGGACCAGGGCAGGATACACTTTTCCCATTCATGAGCATGTCAGCCAAGTGTGCAGGGGGTTTAGCTGCTCCAGCCACTCTCGTCCTTGCAAAACGGTGTGAAATGTGCTATTCTTCAAAATGCCAAGTGTATTTTTACAAGACTTGGGGGCATTTATTACATCAGAGTTAATCACCGTGTCATTCATTCATTTGTTCATTTATTCCTTCGTCCAATCTATCTATCTCCCGTTCATCTTTATTAGGGCACAATTCACTGGTTAAACACATGCTCCCCTTGTGTGCAGGATATCCAGCACCCGTGTGGGGCATGGGGGCACAAGGAGGCAGAGGCTTAGTTCAGCAGAGCCTGGGGAACAGGGAGGCAGCTTCCCACAACAGCCGCACGGGGCGAACATGAGGAAACCATTAATCGATGGGCTGGCCCGCGCTGTGTTTTCCTAAGGAAGAGCCGAAGACGGGGAACGGCTGGGGTCAGCGGGGCACCATCTGGAGAAACCCACTGACTCCCTCCTGCTGGGGTTTTCCCACCTCAGCAGCGATGGAGACGATGAAGCAAAAGAGAAGAGTGGTCCCCACCAGTACCCTGGGGATGGGGGGACCCTGCTGCACCCCGTGACCCGCATCCGTGCTGCGTTCGCCCTAAGGCATTGCTGCAATGTTGCACCACGACATTTGCCAGTGGCACAAAAAGACCATCCCACCCAGAGATGCTGCTGCCCCAGCAGAGCTGTGCTGGTCCCCCTATGACTTGGGCTCAGCATCGCTGCACCTTCTTCCAGGCTTTCACTGCTCAGCTGCTGCCACAACCTCATCCCCTCCATTCCATCCTCTGCCATTCATGTCCCCAGCCAGCAAGGCACAAGACCTGGGTGGGATTTCTTGTTCGGGGGGATACTACACCTCCATTAAATCAATGACAGGCTGGGAGACTCTGCACAGGGCAGGATCAGGCCCTCACTGCCAAGCCACCAGCCGGCATCCGTTGTAGCGAGTCCTCTATTTACACAGCCACCACAAGACTCAAATAAACAGCCGATATTTTCAACTTGGACAAGATGCACTACGCCAAAAGCTTGGAGAACGGGCCTCTCCACTGTCAAAATAAACACCACCCGCCGCTTCCCCCTCGGCGCACCCACGCGATGGGAAATCATTGGCCTTTGTTTATTGGGAGGAACAGGGCGAGGTGGCACTTCCAGAAGACGTCTGGTGCTGGGGGAGCTCGGAGGAGGGATTGTCTGTTGGAGAGCCGGCAGCAGCCAGCCTGGGCACA
Source organism: Haliaeetus albicilla (assembly GCF_947461875.1). Lineage (NCBI taxonomy): Eukaryota > Metazoa > Chordata > Aves > Accipitriformes > Accipitridae > Haliaeetus > Haliaeetus albicilla. The sequence continues at coordinate 7,456,851 of NC_091504.1, read as the reverse complement.
TGCAGCCACCAGCTGACCCCTGGGTTTGTCGCAGTGGGGACCACAGTCCTGCTCCCGGTCCAGGGAGAGAGGGGTTAGAGACAGGGCAGAGCGGACCCAGCTCAGCACATCTGAGGGGTCCAGAGGCACCTGGGTCGGGTCTCTCCCCAGCACCAGCATCCCCATAGAAACCTCTGAAGCAGCAGTGTAAAGCTAGGTGCTGCATCCTGCCTGTGCCCTGCCAGACAGATGACAGGGGGAGCAAAGCTTCTCCAATGCTTGCATCTCTGGGGCTGTGCAATGGGTCACTAACCCAACCTCATGGCCATTGGAGGATTTTGGTATGTGGTGATTCTTAAGTATCCCTTCCCAGTGCTGCTGGCTGCCCATGCCATGATCCCTGCAGCCCTGGGGCCTGGCCAAGATGGGGTCAGTGCTGCTCGGGTCAGTGCCCTGGGAGCCCTGGGTGCCCTCCACACCATGACAGCAAGGGTTTGCTCGTCCATCGGGAAGCCCAGCAGAGTCTGGCAGGCTCTGGCTCACGTCTTGAGCCAGAAATTGGGGTGGCTCTGGCCAGCCCACCCATACGGACCTTCATGCTGTTCCTCTTCCAGCAAAGCCGTAGAGTGCCTGGAGCTGGGCGCGAGGCAGGGTGGCTGAAGGGGGCTGGTGGGGTGGCTGGGCAGCGCTGTCACTGGCACCAGCAAGGCTCAGACGTTCCTCCTGCCCTGCCCAGGTATGAGCCATGCAGCAGCAGCCCCATGGGTGCTGGTCCCCACCTCCACCCCCATGCCTCGCTCCAGTGCTCAGCTCCTCGCCTTCAAGAGCAGTCCTTTTCCATCAACCTGCTGGCTCACGTGGGGAAATTCCCGGTCTCGTCCATTATGCAAAATTAGCTTTCAGGGAGCGCCTGGTGAAATCACAGGGCCTTCATCTGCTCTGGGCGCTTTCAGACTTTTCCCTGGCATCCATCGGGATGGCCATAAATCTCCGCTACTGCCTCCGAGTCGAACATTTCCTCCGAGCCCCATTATTAATTTTCTGAAAGATCCCATAAACCCCCAGATGGAAAAATATGGAGATATTTGCACATGTGCCGTAAAACACATTGCCCATCTATTTCAAATGGATGTGGCAATATATAAAACATACTTAGGGCATGAGCCAGGTTTCACGGTATTTAAACAAGGCGGCATGATGTAATTGGAATTTACAGTATAGGAGCAGATTGAAGCTGGGACTTGGTTGCGTACCATATATCTTCGATCTCCTGAAGATTTGGCCTGCTTTATAATGCCAAATGCCTTTTGTACTTGTCACCTATATTTTAAGTGGATGAACAGCTCCTTTTGTGAAATATAATGGTTGGAAAATATGTTTTTTTTCCATCTGAATTTTGCAGCCTCTCCGGAGAGGAGAAATCTGCTCTGTCCCCCTGCAACAGCGCATATTCCCAGGGATGCAGGTGTCTCAGAGCCTTGCTTCCCTCGTTCCCCTGCCTGGATGGCTCCTGTCTCTGGGCAGCATGGTGCCATCGCCTCTCCTGCACCATGGTCTTGAGCCCGAGAGGCTCCACAGTGTGGCATGGGAGCAAGGACCTGCTGCCCATAGCCACTGTTCTGTGGGGCAGGAGATGGTGGTGAGCCCCTGGCACTGCTCCCTGATGTTGGGAAGAGCAGCTGACACTCCAGGCGCTGCTCACAAGAGTGTGGGCAGGAGGTGCTCTGGGCAGAGAGCAGCCCCTGGAAGAGGTGTCACCATCAGGTCTCCAAAAAAGATGCTCTGGCAAAGCCTGTCAGGTGCGTCCCCATCTCCCTGCAGCTCCTTGAAGCCAGCACTGGGAGGAGTAGGGGGTGGTGGGAGAGTGATGGGAGAGCCAGGGATGCTCAGAGGCCACCACCAACAAGGCTGCCCCCAAGCTGTCCCCATCACCAGTGCAAGCACCCCTCTGCCACCCCTCCCCAGGACAGGGCGGGCAGACGGGTGCAGCAAAGCTGGGGATTTTTCAGCTCTGTCAGCCTGGTTCCTCCCAGGAAGGTCCTGGTTTCTCATCCCCTCCCCGTGCTGCTGAGACCCCCTGCAGTACTTGCCACTGTAGGGGATCTCAGGGAGCTGGGGAGGCCCAGAGGGGCTGCAGCTGAGCGGTCCCTGACTGCTGCACCCCCTCCCTTCCCATGGTGCCCACCCAGCCAGGGAGGACCTGCCAGCATTGACTGGAGTCTGCACCCCAGCATGGGATGATGGTGCAGCCACGTGGTTAGGGCAGGGAGATGGTTACGTGCCCCCCTTGCCCTTAGCCTGGAAATCTCCCGGGGCTCCCCTGGCTGAAGGGAAAGGCAAAAAAGGGAAAGACAACAGATACCAAAGCATAAAAATTGAAATTTTGCTCATAGATGAGCTGGTGGCTCCATCTCAGCCAGTCCAACTGGTGGGCTGTGGGCACAGGGCTGACGGCACCCTGGTCCCCAATCCATGAGTGCCAGGGTGCTGTAGGGCTCTGGGGTGGCTGTGGGCACTCAGAGGGGTGTTGAGGACCCCATCTGCAAGCCTGGGACAATAAGGAGGTTCCAGAAGCCAGAGCCCCCCATGCCTGCCAGCTTCAGGCAGGGCTGGTGGACCTGGTCTGGCCAAACTCACTGGCCCTCTCTCCACCCTCCTCCAAGCATCCAGGGGGTTCGGATAAGGAATTTTTGAAAAATGAATAAATCAAGTCATTCCCTTCCGGCAGAAGGAAAAGCCCTCCAAAAAACGTCAGTTAGAAATAATCCAAGTGATTTATTTGGAAAATTTTTAAGCACAGGTCCTCCCAAGAGCCAGGATGGCCTCTTGGCCTCGCTTTCCAGAGCCAGGAACCAAGAGCCAAGACCCCGGCTCCAGGGCAGGAAGCCTAGAAACTCTCATACCACGGCTCAAGCTGGAGCCCAATGGAGCCACAGGCCACCTGCAGCTGACCCAGGACCAGGACCCGATGAGCCCATCTGGAGCCAGACCTGAGCCTCCTTGGGGCTCTCCGGATGCAGGGGTCCAGCCTCCCAGGAGCTGGGCTGGATGCTGAGGACGGGGACGGTCAGCCGGCTCAGTTCAGGCAAACTGGGTTTTTCAGACTGTAAAACCAGTTTGATTGGGAATTCTCTAACTAGCCCTAGCTCTTGACCATCAAGCATGGTGCTGGCCATGGATGAGACACAGGGGCTGGTGCGTGTTAGCTGCTGGTGTGGAAACCAGATTATTTCTCCTTGGCAGCCACTGCACACACCATGCCAGTGGCAGACCCTGAGGTGCCATCCTGCAGGATCTTTTCATGCTCCACAGCTCCAGACTTAATTCCTGCTCATGAATGAGCTGAACTGCTCTGCAGAATTGTGTTAGCAGCCATTTGTTAGCTGGACAGTACTTGAGGTTTCTCTAGACCTCAAGAGACCTCCTCTACCATTTTCTGAAGGGCTCTTACTGCAGGACAGAAGGTCTCTGAGGGTTTCTTGTGAGCTTCAAGTGTGTACAGCACAGTGAAAACTCCTCAACAAGGTTGTGTATGTGTGCACTTCCAGCCCTCAGACCTCTTGGAGACCCAGCTATCAAAGGATGTTGAGCATCAGCTCTTTGAAAGCCAGAAGCCTTTCCATCATTGCCACAAGGGAGGCTAAATAGGCAGGCATCTGGAACCACTTCCCATGCTTGAGAGTTTGGACTTCACCAGGCCAAAGAATCAGCCTCACCTACTGCTGAATTTTTGGCATTTGGCTAACTCTCATGGGATGTGCCCTGCAGAGGTGTTGGCATGAGCAGGTCAGCACCATGTGCCAGGCACCAAGTTAGAAGTGCTGGTGGAGGTGCTTGGCTCCTTGGTTGCTCTGGGGACAGTGGCAGGTTTCTGGCATGGGTTAAAGGACGTAGAGCCGCATTCTGTCATCCTAACTGTGTCTTAATGGCATGTTTCTCTGAGACGAGCTCTCCCAGGCTTGTTGGTAGTCATCCAGAGGATGCCATCAAGTTGTTTCTCTAGGCTGACAGCAGCGGTCATCCAATATTTTGGCTCATTAATTCTAAGGGGAAGGGGAAGGCAACAGAAGGAGCTTTTCTTGCACTAACCCCATGGCACTATTTGTCAGGGTACCATTACAAATGTAAGAGAAGAAAGCAGATGATTTAAGCCCCATGGCTTTATCTAAGGAGTCTACAAAACCCCGCAGGGAAGGGGTGAGATTGCCGGAGGCTGGGAGCATTCAAACCCAGGCAAAGCAGCTCTGACAAATGGACGGGGCTGGACATGATGGCTCAGGAGGGGATAGTGTAGATAATGGGAGACAGGCACCATGCTAGTGATTCTCTGCCTGAAGAGATTGCAGATGGAGCCATTCTAGGACATCAGAGATATGTGAGGCCTTTGTCTCTATGGCAGACAGTGGGCACCGACTCTGCAGGGCTGACCAGCACAGAACAGATCTTCAGCAAGAGTCAAGAAACATGACAGATAAACCACATTTCTGCATCTCTGGATCTTCCTTTCACATTCTCACCACCTTCCTCCATCTTTCTTTTATTCATCTCTCTCGCCTTTGACCTCTCGCCTCCTCCCGCCAAACTTTCTCTTTTCCCAAGTTTCTTGCTGTTTGGCTGCTCATTCTCCCATTCCCGTCAGGGATGATAAATCACCTCTTCGGATGAGTGTCATCAACATACCAGAGTCATCCTTCTTTTGACCTCCTCGGCTCTGAGCCACTTCCAGGAGGTAAGAACTGGACCCAGTTACACTGGAGAGGAGATCACCAGTCGACCCAGTGAAACAGGAACTGGTCCATTCCCCTTTTTTCATCCAGTCACGAGTTCTGCCCTCGCCAGTCCTGCATGTTCAGTGGAGACTGCACATCCCTCCGGCTGTCATGTTGTGCATCCAGCTGGGGCACCTCATGCTAAAGAGATGGCCATGTACATGTTGCCCTCGCTTTCTCTTGATCTCCCTTACCTTGCCCCCCCCTTCCCTCCCCCAACACACATCTGCTCACACAGTTCCAGAGAATTCGTTTCATCTCACCATTGAGCCGTTTATTTCTTTCCAGAGAGTTAAAAGCCTGTCTCCCTTGATTTAGTGAGTCAAGAGTGGCTGGGAGGGAGGGGGGAGAAGAAAAGAATGAAAGAAAGAAATAAAATAATGAAAAAAAGGTCTTGGGAACATCTGGAGTTGCTCTTAAGCAAGACGCAATATTCTCAGCCAGATGTTGAGTGACTGGCTTCTCCTTGGGAAACGTCAACATGTCAGACGTTGAAATCTCAGCTGACACCACCTTCCCTTCCCCTCTTCACCTCCTCCTTGTCATGCTTTGGTTGTGCTGCCTGCATCACCCCCCTGGGATGGCACTGAGAGGAAGGGGTGGTTTGTCTGGGACCTTGATGGGTGTTACTGGGAGGCATCAACGGGCTGAGCTTGTCACTTGGAAACAACTGGTTCACCAAGCAGAGGGAAATGGAGAGGCTGGGTGAACTCACAGTGGAGCTGCCTGCATTGGATGAGGCAGAGCCAGGCAACTGAGGAGACATCTACAAGCGGCTTCAAAGAGCTGGAAATAGGGCTGCAGCAGGACAGTCTGGTTGGTGAAGCCATCTGAGATCTCTGGCAGCAAGGCTTTCCCAGCAAGGCAAAGAAAAGACCTTTCTCAATCCCTGAGTGAACACAGCTGAGCAGACAGCTGCCAGCGAGGCAGGAAGGGCACAAGCACGCTGGCGGTCTTGGGGCTGCTTCCCCAGAGAAAGGAGGTCTTGGACAGACCGGACATACTGAATCATCGTTGTCAGTGTAAATGGACTATGAGGATTTATACCAGCTTCAGAGCTGGCCGGGCAAGCAGGGAGAGCATGTCAGCAAAAGCTGGTGTAGCCAAGGGGGGTGACGTCCATCCCAAGCTGGACACGCTCCATGTACTGCGACACCCCGCAGTAGCCGCTGGAGGTGTCATCCCTCACGGGCTGGACGCAGCACATCTGTCAGCTGCCCAGGCCAGCACTGCAGAGCCCTCTGCTCTTGGGGGTTGCCCCTCTGTGGTGCCCTGGATGCAGTCCATCGCCCCCCACCCCATGGTGCCCATCTGTCACTGAGCTGGCACATCCAGCAGCACCACCTGAGGATGCTTGGGAGTGAAATAGTCTCTCTTCCCATCAGTGGTTTATAAATTATGAGCCATGACACGAACAAGCAGAACTGGGAGTTAATCAGAGGAAAAATCCAATAGTCTGTTCGGCAGAAAGACTGGTACCCCAGGACAAGAGCAGTGCTGGGTGGCACCCGCCAGCTCCTTCCCCATGCCGGATGCCCTGCAAGAGGCTGAGGTCCCTCCATTTAAACCTGACCACCTCTTCTACACCTCTGGCCTCAGCCCCCAGTGCTGTTACTCCAGGGCCAAGCCATGGCCTTCTCTAACCTGCTGCTCTTCAGCTTCCTACAACCCAGGGCATGGGCTTGGCTGGTCCAAGGGAGCAACCATGGCCAGGACCATCCACCTTCCTTCATCACACCATCTTGAGGATCAGTAAGAAAAAGGACCAGTACTGCTGCCAGTCAAACCCAAGTACTGTCTAGGGCCTTGTAGGTGGCTTTCAGCTCCCATATCTCATCATGGTGGGTGCCAGGAACCCAGGGTTTATGGCCAACTGTATACCTTTCTCAGGAGTTGGAATCTATCCTTATGCCTCAGTGGTGTCCAGGTACCAGGAAAAGTTCCCCAGGGCTCATCCAGGGCCTCCCACACATCAGAGGTTACTCTGGGTGCACAAAGCACCACCATTGTCTTCCCATGTCACTGAGCTGGACCAGGTTAAGCAGAGACCTCCCTCCCTCTCCAGTGAGAGTTGGAAATGAAAGGTAGAGAAGTAAAGGACAGCTGAGCCATTCCTCCCATTGCCAAACCCTGCCTGCATGTTGTTACTTCACCAGGCATTGCATGGTGTCACAGAGCTGTGAAGGCTGGGACCTGCCTGTGAGAGGCTCCAAGTCACACCAGCGGTGCCCGTGCCCAGGCAAACCCTCCTGCTCAGAGAGGTGTCCCTTTGGGTGCTGCTCTCCCCAACTCCCCACTAGCTGCAGGGTCCCAAAGCCCACTCATGCCCTTTGGTTATTGCCTGAAGAAGCTGATGAACCACAGCCAGAAGGAACATCTTCTGCCTCTTCAGGGTAGGGACAGGGACAACCTTAGCCAGCATGTGGAGGAAAGATGCAGGACCAAGGCATGTGTCTGGGTGTGCCTGCAGCCTTCCCTGTACTTATTTCCTTTTCCTGGACTGAAAAATAATAGCTGAAAGGCATCTGCCAAGAGCACAGGAGCAACCCAACCTCAGGGGCTTTCCATCTCCCCATGGCCCAATAGCCTCCTCTCCCCCAGCACAGGCGGTGCTGCAGAAGGACACATGGTCCTCCCATCTCTGCTGGTCCCAGCCCTGTATGTCCCAGGCTGGGGTCCCCATGGCCAGGAGAGGGGGACCTGCCAAGGAGGTATCATCCGTCCCAGTTGCTCAGTGGAGGTCTGCAGAAGGAGGGCTTGGTCCCTGCCATGACCTGGTGCATCAGCAGGGAAAGTCTGGGGAAGAAGGGACTGCCACTGCTCAGGGGTGACTTTCTCTGGGTGCCCAGAGCCTTCATCTCCACGTTGGAATCAAAGCTCTGTGCTCCCTCCTGCTATGAGGGGGGGATATTTACAGTCCCTAATCCAGGGAAGGGTTACCAGGATACAATCTGTACAGAGACAGAAGCATCTCTGAGCAGCAAATCAAGCTCTGGTCCCCTTTCTGGAGGAGCATCCCTCCCCACACTGCCTGGGGAAGCCCATGAGCCTCTACCCCTCCACAGGGATGGGATTAGTGGGACTCAACCCCACATCACGTGGGGGTCCCTCTCCCTTGGAGCAAGTTGCTCTCCAGAGATGGAGACAGGGTGGAGCGGGGTGACAGTGCCAAGAATGAGCACTGGACGAGCACGATCCTCCATGAAACCCCCACGGGGCGTCCCCACTCCCGTGCCCCCCACCCCACAGCAGCGGGGCAGGGTACCCCGTGGGAGTGGGGGGCCTGAGCACGGGCAACCCAGGGTGGGGGTGGCACAGGCTCAGGTGGCCGCAGCGGGGGCGTGGGGCTGGGGGCAGCTGTGGTAATGACAACCAGGTGAGCGGGCGGCGATAAGCCCCCAGGAATGCGGCAGCAGCAGCTGCCGGCCCGCGGCTCGCTCAGACCTTGGATGGGCCAATTAAGTAAATAGAAAATTTGGAGCACGGGATCAAAGACGGAGCGCGCGGGCTCTATTTATTTGGAAAAGGTCAGATTATATTGGCAGATGTGTTAAAGGAGAGAGGAGAAAAAAACCTTTCAAAAACATTGGCCCTGATTTGAGGTTTCCTGACGGGCGGGCCGGGGTTTTTTTTTCTTTCTTTTTGGGCCACGGGTGGGTAGCAGTGCTGGCAGGGCACGGGGGGTGGGTGGGAAGGACACGTCCGGCAGGCTTGCCCATGCCGGGCTTGCCGCCCCTGCCCACCCGCCTCCCGGCCCCCTCTGCCAGCAGCACCAGCCCCAGAAACTGGGGACTCTTTGGCTCAGAGCCCACACCCCATCACGTCACTCTGGCCGCAGTCCTCTGCAGCTGGCCCATGCGCTATGGTCCCCCGGCTGCCAGGGAGGTGGTCTCCAAGGTGGAGACCAAGGTGGGCTCTGCCCACCGCTTCCCTTCCTGGCCCCCCCAGCAGCTCCCTCAGTGCTGGGCTCGGCACCCCAAGGTGATGCTGCCATCCGCCTGGTGCCATCCTGGCTGTCCCTGGCCATCCCAGGTCACCATCCCACCACTGCTCTGCTGCCTTTTTGGTTTTCCCAGCTTGTAGGGATGGAAAGCCCACCCAAGCAGTGCCCCTGAGCAGGGGCAGGAGAGTGCCCAGCATCGCCTCGCTCTGTCCGTTCTGCTCACAAGCTCTCTCTCACGAGGGGAAAGGGGACCCCAGGATCGCCTCTCAACGATGAGCCTGGGGACATTCCCGGTGCCATCAGCACTGCTGTTTCTGGGCTGACGCCCGATCTGGGGCTGGACTGGGTCCCCCCCAGCTCCCACTCCAGATCACCACCTCCCCACGGGTGCTCAGCCAGCCCTCCAACACTGCAAATGGGGCCAGACATCACCTCCTTTAGCACCCCAAAACTGCAGGAGGGTCATGCAAACTCCGGCATCTCACATCTCCAGACTTTGCTCTGCTTCCCAGAAGCAGCGTGGGGGTCCCTGCTGGGGAAACTGAGGCAGGGGGGCAGGAGGGGAGAGGGGGGATGTGGCGTGGGCAGCGGAGGGCGGCAGCATCCAGCACCAAGGTGGGAAGGCGGTGAGAGGGACCTGCGATGGGGGAGAGGAATGTGTTTGCTGGGGCAGGAAATCATTGGGCTCAGCGAACGCGGGACCCGCCTGCTAAGAAAACAAGCGGAGGCTGAAAGGCAGCGGGGGCGAGCGCCCGGCGGGGGGGCAGGAAGGGGGCTCCGGGGGCAGGAATGCCGGCTATGTTCCCGCTCCAGGCAGGTGTGCCGGACCCGCTGCCGGACCTGCTGCCTGCCCATGCCAAAGCTGCAGCTCGGCTGTGGGAGCTCCGTTCCCTCTGCACAGACAGGCGTGGAGCAGAGTGGCAGCCCAAGAGGTGCAGGCAGCTCTGCTTCTAGTCTTGGCCTGGGCGTGCCTCAGTTTCCCCAGCCTTAAAAATCACACTTGTGCATCAGCCACATGCAGTGGTGAGCACCATCCCAGGGGTGCTGGGGCAGGCATGAGCTTTCACCAGGGTTGAGAGCTGCAGGGCTTTGCTGTGCACTGAACTGGATCTCATTCAGAGCCATGACCAAGGTAGCTTCTGATCTCCCATGTCCATGGTTATGGAGAAGGCAACTCCTGCATCACTGCTGGTCACCCTGCCGGGTCTTCTCCAGCTGCACGCTGGGTGCCACAGAGGTGATGGGGTGCGGAGCAGAGCCCACAGGGATGGGAGTGGATCAGACCAGGAGCAGAGGGAGAAGGCGGGAATGGTTCTGCTGGAAAGGGCTGGTGCGAGGGGGTATGGCCACAGTGGTGTCCAGGGGCAGTGAGTCCCTCATGCTGGCAGCTGCCCACTACCTGGTTCCCCACGGGGCTGCCACTGCGTGGCCGCCCCGACCACCTGCCCCACCAAGGGATGCTCGGTGCAGTCCCAGGATGGGTTTGCAGCAGCAGGGACATTTCTGGGTCCTTTCTGTTCCCTTTATGGGATAGCACAGCATGAAATGCTGCCTGGATCACGGTACTGTTTGGAAACTCCGCTGGCGTGTAATACAATATCTGGCAGGGGCGTCTACAACTTTATCTGCAACAGATCAGGTTGGAGCAAAACCTTCTGAGACAGCATCTGGAAGTGGTTTAACCTTTGCCAAGTTTTGCATGAAATACCAATTTTCCACCCCTTTCATTTAGTTTATTGAAATTAGGAGGGGAAACTCTCCCTCCTCCCTCCTACCACTCCCCCCGCCCCCAGGTTCTCCTTTGGGGCAGCTCAGCTTCTCACAGCTCTTCTGGAAAAGCTGAAGACGTCATGGAGCTGCGTCTCAGGCTGGGGAGCACCTCCCCGTGCTGTGACAGGCAGCAGGGCTGTGCCTGCACGGCTGTATCAGAGGTGCCTGAGATGAAGGCAGCCACACCAGGTTGCAGGCAGGCAGCTGAGGTGGGTTGCAGGCAGCAAGATGGTGGTGGGGGAGCCCTTGGAGGGCAGCACTGAGAGCAGTGGAGCAGAGATGCGTGCATCATCCCGGGGCGATGACCTGAATCAAAGTCCTACTGTGCTGAGTAGGGACACAACTCATCACACGGGACCTGAGCAGGATGCCAAGCTGCTACCAACACCGAGGGTTCAGAGGAGGGATCTTTTAACCAAACTCGGCATTTTCACTCCAAGCTCCATTGTGCCGAGCCACGGGCCCTCAGGGAGATGCAAGCGGCTGAGCAAACCATCTCAGACACTAGAAAATCTGGCCAAATTCTGTACTCGGCTTCAAACTGCTCAAGCAGCTGCCGGGCTCCACACCATCTCCCTGAAATTTTCCTTTAAAATTTATCACCTGAGGCAGAGGGGCAGAAAGGGACAGCTTTAGGAAGGGCAGTATTGGCCTTGCTACCGGCTCTGCTTGCCGGGAGCCGCCAGCCGGGTCCCAGCAGGTCCTGAGGGGCCAGCTCACACATGTGCCATGTTTGCAGGAACTGAGCAGGTGTTTTTAGGATGGAGCTGGCACGTCAGCTTCTGGGACAGATTTGCATGTGTTTGCCCATGCGAGGTGGGGGCTCACATTGGGACCGTGTCGTTCCTGGCATAGGGCAGCGGCAGTATGTTGTCCCACGGGAGAGCTGGCAGGGGACAGGGAACTGGCTCTCCTCCCACTCTGGGGATGAGGGCCAGGGGACAGGGACATGCCGAGGCCCCTGGCCAGGGGACATGTGCTGGAAAGCTGGGAGCTGCACTGCCTTAGTGAGAAACTTGGGTATTAAAATAACCTGCATCTTCCAGGTTGGAAACACATCCCAGATCTTGCCCGGTGGGAGGCCGTGCAGGCAGACGCCCAGCTGCCTGCAGCTCCCACTGGCACAGGTCCATCGCACCATGGGGACAGTCCTTGCAAGCTCCTTCTTGAACATTCAAGGAGCACAGGGAGTATGGCTGGAGGTGGCACCAACCCAGGCTGCATTGCACAGCCTGGACATCCCCCTCCAGGAAGAGGGATGGGGGGTTATGTGGCTGCTCATCCCCTTGGCAGACCTGGGCTGGAAGAAGCCAGCATGGCACAGCTCTGCGAACCAGACCGGGGTGCAGGGTTCAGTCCTGCAAAGGCCCGTTCCCACCATGGTCCCTGCCCGCCGAGGCTGGGGCTCTGCGCTGGCTCCTCAGTCGCTGCACAGCTCCGGCCCTGGCCGTGCCGCAGCTCCCTGCTGCGCTGCAGCGCGGCTGGGACCATATGTCCCTGCAATGCCACTGCGATGCTGCTGCCAAAGCTGAGCATTGCTTCTCGCCGCTCTCGCGCCTGCAAAAGGGGGATGGAGGCAAAGGGGGTCCCGTGTGCACATCCTTAAAGTGCAGTGGGGTGGGGGGGAGCTTTAGCCCCACCATGGCCAGTGTTGCGCTTCCACCCTGCCCCGGGACCTGCTGCAGGAGGGATGGAGGAGTCCTCTCCTGCCCCATGAAGGGAGCTTTAGGGGGTCCTCCTCTCCCACACAGCCCCACAGCCCCCCAACCTCTCCTCCTCTGCCCTCCCACCCCACTGCCCCCCCCCCCCGCCCCCACCCCATGAGGGGCTGGAAGGGCATTTGTTTTCTGCTGGCACCGGTCCATGCGGAGCCCGGCTGCCAGGCGGAGAGGGGAGGTGAGGCTAAGCCAAAAGCTATAGAGCAAGGCATGTGAAGCTCAAGGTTTAGCTGTCCTCATCCTTGCCCTTCTCCTCCCACCCCCTGCCCCCAGAGGACTGTGCCTTTCCCATATGCTGGCAGGGCCAGGCTGGCCGGGAGCAGGGCCAGAGCGGAACAGCGGATGCACCCAGCTGCAGCAGCCTCAGGCTTGGGGGCTGCGCTGAAGCCCCTCTGCTCCGGGGAGAAAGGGGGAACTTCTGGGGGCTCCATGAGTCTTCCCAAACCCCAACATGTGCTGCTGCCTCAGCACCCACCCCGTGTCCCCATCCAGCCCTGGCCCTGCAAGGGGTGGGCACAAGCTGGGGCTGGGCCATGGTGCAGGATATGACCCATGGGGGTCATGTAAAGATGTCCCAGCCTGGCCTCAGCCATGTGCCACCAGCATCCCCCTGCGATGTAGGGATCCCCTGCCCTCACTGGGGGGGTGTCCATCCCTGCGGCATGCCAGTGTGGAGGTGGGATATGATGGTCCCCTACACACAAACAACCCCTCTGGGGTTTCTTCCATGTGCTCGGTGATGGGTCCAGCCCTTTCCCCAGAGTGGGAGCCAGCCAGCATGTCCTCTGCGACCAGCCCTCCTCCTCCTCCGGGCTCCTCCATCCCCAGGCTCCTCTGTCCTGCAAATCTCCAGAGTGTCCCAGTGCCCACAGCCTCCTCTCTGCACAGAGTTGCACCTATTTAATTAAAGGTGTGAAATGATCTCATTAAATCAGTGCTGGGCTCTTTGTCTAAACTGTTCCCATAGCTTATGAATGGCTCGTTTCCACTATGTTTCATCCTTTCTTCCCGCGACCCCCCCCCCCCCCCCCCTTTTTCTGGATTGGTTTCCAAAGCAAACAAGGTTTCTGCAGTCATGCTATGTGCGGGTATGTCTCTCTGTCCAGCTCTGTAACTTTCAAAGCCACCAGCCAATTTCAACCAGAGTCAATGGAGGGATGGAGAGTTCAGAGATGCTCTGTCCCTATATGTCCTATGGGAAGGGTGGGAGATACTGCAACCCCAGCCCTGATTTCACTGGACGCCAGAGGAGCCAGATGGGAAAACAGCCTTGAGACACAAATCCCCAAGTCAGGGCTCACCCCCACCAGCCCCAAGAATAATTTGCTCTTTCCTACTGGAAATTTTGCCTGCATCAAAGCTGCTGAGGTTGATTCACTGCAGGAGCCTTTTTGACTGAAACTCTAAATTTAAAATGCTCTTCCCGTTTAATAATAACAACTGAGGAAGAGGAAAGGAAGAAGAAAAGCCAAGCAGCGCGGAACTTGGCCAGGGCATTGCCAGAGAGCTGTGACGGTGCATACAGCTCACACTAGACTACCCAGCTAGGATACATCCCTATGGATTAATATTAAAACCTGCCAGTAAATCAACCATAGAGGTGCTTTCTAGCCTGGGTCTCTCCCTTGGCACCTGGCAGGCAGAAGGATGCCGTTGCATGTGGATGAAGACAACCTGACCACAGCCTCTCCCCTGCACTGCCACGGAGGGTGTCAGTCAGGGGCTGCCTGGCACAACCGGCTGGCAGCAGCAATGCCGCAGGGTCCTGGAGGTGCTGACTGGTCCCAGTCCTTGCTCTTCGGCCACTGCCCTCCATTGCAATCCCTTCACCCCCTCCTTGCTCCCGCTCCCAGCTCGGTCCCTCACTCCCCCCTTTCTTGGCCTGGTGTTTGCCGGTGCAGGTGCACACTGGTCCCCCCCTACCGCTGCCCTTTTTTTAATTAGCCGATAAAGAAAGCGTCCTTTTGAAGCAGGTAGGGGATTCCTCGCATCCCTGGCATTGCTGGGCTGCCTGGCTGTAACCCTATTCCAGTTAAAAGCTTTCTGCACCCGTCCACAGCCCGCCAGGCCTCCGGCTCGCCCCACACCTGCAGGCAAGTCCTCGGGGGCTGCCCGCTCAGCCACTGGTGCAATTACCCAACGTGATGATTAACTGAGGGAGCGCAGGAGGGACCCAGACTTTGTCCTGCCAGCAGTGACTGCCTTCGCCCCTGATGCGGGGCAGCTGGGTTCCCCCCACCCTGGGCAGCCCAGCACCCAGTGCTGCCTCCGGAGAAATCCCTAAAGCCAGGGGCTGCAGGTGGGTGTTGGGGGTACCTGGGTCTCAGTGTAAATGTCCCGTCCCTGGCATCCTCGTACCCATCTCAGAAACCGGGTGCTGTGGGGCATAGGGCTGTTTACTGCAAAGCCCAATGCTCAGCTGGTTTCTCTGTTCCTCCCAGCCCTCAGGTAATGGGTTTGTGACCTGGGGAAAGAAAACAAGGTAATGGGGCTTGGAGTCCTTTTCCAGGCAGGGTCTCTGCTCCCTGGCCTCCAGCAGCCTGGAAGCCCTCAGTCAGATGGAAGGCAAGGTTGCAAAATCCAGTGCATGTTCTCCTGCAGCCCAATGCACATCCTTCTGCAGCCCAGTACATGTCCTCCTGCAGCCCGATGGGCATCCTCCCAATGCACGTCCTCCTGCAGCCCAGCACATCAGCAGGCCCCACGGTGTGCCGAAGCAGCCTGTCAGCGCAGCACGGCTCCCGGCCCCATGTGCTGCCCGTTATATTGCAGAACCAGTAAAAATTATTTCTGCATGTGCCTGTGTGGTCTGCAGCAATGCCCCAGCCTGAGATAACCTAAGCAGATGAAGCCCCAGGCTGAGCTTTAAATCTTCCTGTCCTTTGCCAGCAACCCCCAAGTGTCTGACCCCCCATCCCACGGCCAACATCTCCTCTCTGTACTGGAGAGATGGCTCAGGGACCCCAGCAGCAACCCCCGGCGGGGTGAGCCCTGCACACCACGGTGATGACGGCATTCAGGTCCCACTTTAAATCAATTGCTGCGCCCTGGCAGCTCTATTTCCACGGTCCCATGTTATTCTTTCACTCAGTCATGGGGAGAATGACTCTGTTTTCCTTCAGCAGTTTTGGTTCTTTTTCCTCTTTTCTTTCTTTCTTCCTTTCTTTCTCAGGGCGGAGGATGGGGTCGGAGCGAATATTCATTTCCACGGTTCCAGCTCATTGAGAACAATAAGGGCAGTAAACAGAGGGCAGCATTGCTCAGGAATGTGAGGCATTTGCCTGTGGTTTAAAATTACTAATTTTTTTAGAGGCAAGAATATATATATTTTTAGAGACCTTTAAGGACAGGCCAAAGTTTTCTCCCCCACATTGCTCCCTCTCCAGCACCCCCAAATCTCCCCCTCCCTCATTGGGTTTGTTGCAAACCAGCACTAAGCGTGAGAGGTGATGGAGGGCTCAGGGAGCCAGGGGTCCCAGGGGAGCCTGGTCATGGAGCTGGAGCAGGGAGGAGAGACCTGAAGTCACCAGTTGAAGCTGCAGAAGTTGAACCTGGAGCCTGAAGGTTTTGGGAATGGGCACAAAAAAAAGCGTTCCTGCATGTGCCTCTCACTGCAGAAAAGAAAACGAAATGTGGTTGGGGATGCGACAGCACAGGGGGGCAATGGGGAGGGGATGCCGCCATCCGTATCACTGGTGGTGGTCCAGGCTGCTGGGCAGGGGGACCTGCCGGGACACACGTGCCCTTCCCCGGGTGCTGCAGGACAAGGCCCGGCTGGCCCCGCAAAGGGGTCACACGCTGCTCTCGGGGCTGCTGCTGCCCATCAGGAGTGAGGACAGGGGACAGCAGGGCCACCAGCTGCGGGGAGGGAGTGGGGGTGCCCCCAGGACAGCCGCAGTCAGCTGCTCCCCTCTGCCTGGCCACCCAGGACCTTCCCAGTCCAGCTGGGATAATTCCCACCTCCGGGAGCAGAGTAGGCACCCAGAGGGGTTGTGTCCCACCACTGCCGTGCCCCAGCCCAGAGGTGCTGCCTCCATGCCGCATCCAGGCCGGCTCAGAGCATCCCCTTCCCCCTTGCCACGATGCAAGCCCTATTGCTGCTTGTCCTGCAACAAGAGCTGGTCTGGGAAGACCGAAGGGATGCGTGAAGACAAGGATGACTTCACTTCCCAACCTCAGAGGGATGATTGTGCCTGAGAGTCCCTAGCTTTAGACCTGCTCAGCTGCCCAGTGCCACAGCCAGCAACCGGCATGGCAGGCAGAGCTATGGAGCTTCGCCTGGGGACACCAGCACTGGGTGATGCAAAAGAACACGGGCTCCTGCTCAGCTGTACCGATCCCCATGTCTCCATCATTCCTCCTTCTCAGAGGAGGCAGGAGGACCAGGAGAGTCAGCTGAGGACGTTTGGGCTCACAGCTTCACTTCCGAACGAAACGGAGGAGGGAAGCATTGTTTTATTGAGAGCAATTGCTTTCATAGCCCTGCCCCAACAGACACACACGCATCCTGTCTCAGGGCTGATTAGCTCCAGATCTGCACACGCTGGCTGTGTGGGGATGGCTGCCTCCTGCTCCTGCAGCCCCCCCAGCCCCGGGGCTGCCCCCCGCCAACCTTCCACCCCGTGTCCCCAAAGACATCCAGGCTCCGCTCACAGGGAGCAGCTGCGGTTCCCCCATCTGGATCCTCTTTGCAGATCCAGCTCCCAAACGTTTTGCCGCTCACCCGGAGGCTGAATGGAAACATTTGGGCCCTTTCTCTTTGCTCGCCTCTTCCTCTCCGCGGCCATGAAACCCTCCCTGCACCTTCTGCAGTGGCACGGGTGCTGCCCTGGGGCACTGGGGCTCATCCCAAGCTGCTCTTCCCGGCGGGACATCGGGCAATGGCCATTGTAGACCCCAAGCTGGACCCTGAAGCAGGACCAGCCTGGGCTGAGGGATGGATTTGGAGACCAGATGAGCCCCTGGCTGATGCAGTTTGCTTCCTTGAGCCTTTTACAGCAGCTGAACAGCTTGAAGAGTCACAAACCATGAAGGAATATAGCAAAACCTCCGTAAATCAAGTAAAAAGGCATAGACATAAAGCTGGGAAGACATTTGCCTTTTATTGTCTCTTCGGACAGGCTTAGCATTTAAAGGCTTTTATCTCCTTTTTATGGCTTTTTGGGTGGGCTCCAAGCCAATAGGTACCTCGTGTCCTTGCTCTGCGTTAAATTACATCATGAAGAAAGGAGGCTGGGGAGCAGATCGCAAGGAGGATGCAGCCACTGCATCTGTACCCGCTGCCGAGGAGGACCCGCCTCTGCCAGGGCTGCCTTCCCGGTAACTGCGGGGCAGCTTTCCTGCCCTGAAGACCTCAGCCTGTTGTCCAGCCATAGCTGGTGGGAGGAACTTCCCTATCTAGAAGTTAGGTGATGCAACAAGCCAAAGGGACCACAACCCCTCTGGATCAGAACCGTGCCTACACTAAAAGCCCAATTCCCAGTGCTTAGATGATGGAGAGGAGTCCCAAAACCTCAAGGGCTTGTGCAAACAGTTGGGGAAATCCCATCTTCCTAACAGACCCTTAGCACATCCTCCCTGCTCCCACATGCCAACAGAGAGCCCAAACCTGCCCTCTCTGAGACAGCGCCCGGCTGCAGCAAGCCAGAATCACCCAGCTGATGGGGCCGCAGGAGCCCCAGCCACCCCTGGGACCCCTGACCCCTGGGTGGGTTCAGAAGGGACGATGCTGCCAGAGTGGAGGAGCGGGCTTATTACAGGAGAATCCCAGGGGAAATGCTGCCTTGGTCAAATCACCCCCACAAGGCAGGCAGGAGGCAGCAGCTCATGGTGAGCTCATGGTCAGCTCACGGCAGCGGCAAGGGCAGAAATGGGGAGGGTGCACAACCTCCCTGATTCGGCAGGCAGACCCCTCGGTGGGGTGACTGGCCCAGCTGCGGTGACCCGCAGTTTCAGGGCAGGCTGTTCGTGCCATAGAGCTGGGTTTGCTTAATAACAGACATTGAATTGAATGTGCTTTTTGTGCGGTTCCCTGCTGACACCA
This sequence comes from Haliaeetus albicilla, assembly GCF_947461875.1. Taxonomy (NCBI): domain Eukaryota; kingdom Metazoa; phylum Chordata; class Aves; order Accipitriformes; family Accipitridae; genus Haliaeetus; species Haliaeetus albicilla. The sequence continues at coordinate 7,438,629 of NC_091504.1, read as the reverse complement.
GACATCAGCTGCGTGATGAAAGACCTCTGCTCCTGCCAGCCCAGCACCCCACAGCTTCGTCCCCAGACCTTCCCCTGGAAAGGTTCCTGTCCCCCCCACAGAAGCTCCTGGAGGGTATCAGGGCACAGGGAGACTGAAGGTGGCCTTTGGACCTCCATCCCTGCAAGAGTTCTCCCCAAAGTGGGGTCATGGTCCCCAGAGGATCATGGCACTATGGATGTGGTCATGAGTGGGATGCATAGCAGGGGGTCACCATGCCAGCAGTGGGGCTGTGGGCACACATTGGGCTGTGTCCCAGAATCTCCCTGCTCCTGTGTCCCCTGGGGCTGGGCTGGGTGGAGGATGAACAGGGACCTTTGCATCTGCAGGTGGCTGCTCCCCAAAGAGACACCCACACCTGCATCCTGCCACACTCTGCTCCTTCAGCTCTCCATCACCCAGGGTCTCTCCTGTCCCAGCTGAGAGCCCTGGGGATGGGCTGTCTGGGGACCAAGGTTCTTTCTTCTGCAGGACTCCCATCCCCCAGGGACACAGGGGACCAAAGCCTGTGGCAATCGTCTCTGCCCCTGTCCTGCTCAGCCTCCTCGCCCAGCCCCTGTGCCCAGCAGTAACTGGGCACCCTGGTTTCCCCCCATGGGGCTGCAACCTCTGCTGAAACCCAAAGGCTGCTGGGGCTGCAAGACACTCACTTAGATGCCCAAGCAGGCATTTTTCTTCCCAAATCTTGTCTTGTGCCTGTAGCAGCAGGTAGCTGTGCAGGCAGGGATGGAGGGGTCCAGGCATGGCTGTGGGCAGCAGGTCAGGAGGGGGATCCCAGCAGAGCTGTGCTCCCAGTGCCCCCAAAGCAAGAGCCCTGCAGTCAAGTGGCAGAGCAAGCCCACTGCCCTGTTCAGACAAAGTATCTTTTAGCCAGACATCAGGCTGGAGGGACAGCCGTGAGCTGGTGGGGAGATGCTGCAGAGGAGACACACAGAGAAGAAGCAAGGGGAAGGGACACAGCACACGAAGGGTTAAAGGTGTCCTTCCCACCCAGCATATGCTGTGTGCCAATCCTCCTAGCCATGTGTTTGAAATCCTTTCTGCTATCTCCTGAAAATATTTACAGTACACGCAGATAAATTAGCTGTAGCGCTTATTACGTCTCCCTGGAAATATATACAGCAGTTAAAGATGTTTAAAAAAAATAGCCGAAAGCCGTCTCTTTACTATATCTGGAAGATATTTCACAGTGTGGGGAATTTACAGGGCTGGGTGGTGGGGAAATTGCATTTATTTTGACTCGAGTAGAGAAAGTTAAAGGACCCTTCACTGGAGTTTATTTTCATCTCTACTTGCAAGACAAGAAGCCAAGGTTGGCTTGGAGTGAGCTAGCGTGCCAAGGCGGGGACACAGGGCACGTTGGGGTAGAGTGGGGATGGAGACCAGGAGCGTGATGGCACCAGGAGCTCCCACACACACGTGGGTAGGGACCAGCAGTGTGGATACAGGCTCCTCACACTGCCACTGCAGGGCATGCTGCCTGATGGACCTCCCTCTGGCTGTGCCTCCAGGGAAAACAGGTGACATGGAGGCTGGGGACACCACTGGCAGGTACTCATGCAGGTTCAGAGGGTGGGACACCTCTGGTAGTCCAGGTTGCCTGGTCCAAGGTGGAGGCCTCTCATCCTGCCAGGGGAATCTCAGCCAATCCCACTCCTCACAGACCTTCTCCCACAAAAGAGGTGCCTGTCTTCTCACCCCCAACACATATTTCTGAGGGCACTCAAAGTGTCCAGAGCTCACATGGTGCCATCAGAAGAGCAATGTCTTCCACGTACACATCTCCTCAGCCAAAGCAGCCTGAGACTTTGCTCCCATTCCCAGTGCCAACCCAAGTCAAGAAGCTCTGCCAGGACAAGGTGATAGGGCATCGTCACACCCAACGGCTGCTTTGTTGGTTCTTGTCTGCCAGAGAAAAGCAAAAGCTGGTATCATCTCCATGCACAACTTTCTTAGTAGCTTCCAGGTAAAAATCAAGGTGGTCTTTAAACCCACAGCAGAGGCACCAGCTATCACAGACTCTCCCCATCTCCAGACTTCAAGGCTGACCCTCCTCAAAAGTCCTTTCCAGAAGTTCCCAGGACTCCACACTGGGGTGAAAGGGCTGTGGTGGAACATCTCCACTTCTCAGTCAGCTCCTATAGCCAATGTCATCATGTCCAGTGAAAGCTCATTGATGGAATCATTCTCTTCTAGTCTTTTCTGGCTTCTCCCTTGGCTGAGGTTTCCCATGGTGAAGACACCTGCCAGCTAGGAGTCAAAGACCAAGGTCCTCAAATGCACTCATTGACTCATGGTCACTGACCCAACGTTAGATGACAATGTCTTCTGGGCCACTGGCATCAAGATCTGGAATTGAGCTGCTGGCCTTGACGTAAAAGGCTTTGAGAAGCCATTTGCTAATTCCCCTGAGTCACCCGCTCCCTCTGGCTGTTTTGAAATTCATATCTAATGAGTGGTTTGGGTGAAGGCATTCTGCAAAGATGCAAACAATTCCTTTGCCAAAATAAATGGAGCCAGAGCCTGGCTTATAAACATATAAATCATTTCTAGTTTTTAGCTTGCAAACAAGATACTTGTTTCTTCATACAGATTTTGGGGAGAGCAGGATGCAGCAGGAGGAGCGGAGGGAGCCAACTGAAGCTCCCCTCCAAAGGCAGCCCATGCCTTTCTTGGAGCAGAACATGGGGAACCAGGCACCCTCCAGAAAGTCTCCAGGAGGAAGAAGCTCCATAAAGTCCTCCAGAAAGTCTCCAGGACTCTCCAAGAGGGAGGAAAGTTGGGCTCTCCACCAGATTTTTTGGTTATTGGCTCCTCAAACAATAATCTGCAGCAAATTAACTCAACCAATTCTTAATTTTCTCTCTGAGTGAGGCATGCCATGTCCTGGGCCAGGCAGGGAGGAGAAACATCCTTGGGGTTGAAGGACATTGCACAGAGGACAACTTAACTGTGCTGCACAGGGCTGGCTAAATGTGCATGCTTTGCTATGCACGTGCTTCACACAAGATTGCTATGGGACAGGAGAAAAATCATGTAAATCACCCAAAACAAAGTCAAGCATAGCATGGCCCTGGCACAGCTAGCAGAGGATGGAGCTCACCTGGCTGCAGGCTCCCTCGTGTCATTCCTCTGCCCCCTGTGCTGCTGGTGGGGTTTGGCACCCCCGGGACACGGGTGGCCCTTTGTTTTGGCAGCCGTTCACCCAGGAGCTGGGAGGTGGCAAACCTGTGCCCTGGGACAAGAGCTGCTCCCATGGAAGAGGTTTGCACCAAGCCTGTGCTAACCACATTTTTTCCCAAATAAAGTGTTCTAGCTTGGTTAAATTTGAGCATATTCCAGGGACACAAGACAAATCTCAGCCTCTCTTCCCTCCCTACTTGCCAAATTGCTTCAAAGGCAGAATTTTAAAACAAAATAAGGACAAATGCTTTATTTTCCTTTATCCCCATTCTTGGAAAGAGCTGAAATTTTCCCCCAAAATTTAACTAGAGGCTGCAACCCACCCTGCAAAAAATTGCCACCCAGCCTGGGATGGTTTGGCAAAGCTGGCAGCAACTGCAGGCAGGGTTTTACAGAAGGAAGCACCAAGTAGGGGTGTTTCTTAAAAGTAGGGGGCACCTCCAGCTCCCCACCCCAAGCACATGGAGTCCGTCTGCAGCGCGCTCAGAGCACAGTCACTTTATTTATAGGACACCGAGGATGTGCCTCAGTCTTCCAGGGGCTCTTTCCCCTTTTTTTTTTCCCAAGCCTGCGGAAGCCAGCCAGATAACCAAAGCCGTTCCTCACTTTCACAGCAGATAAGCTAATTGTCGGATGTGCCCTTTGAGATAAGCAGAGCCCGGGTTTACGAGGGAACATGTGTACTTGGGAAACGCCATCACCCAGCCATGATGGGTGTGATAACCCAAGGACATGCAGGCTCCCTCCCTGGGGAATCGGGGTGTCCCTCGGCCACGGGGGCTCAGGGGCAGCTGCCTTGGGCCACAGCAGCATGGTTTTGGGGGGGATGTTTCCCTGCTTCTCTGCTGCTGAGCAAGGAAATGTTGCAGTGCAGAGCACTGCCAGGTCCTCCCAGAGAGAGACCCAGCTCCTCAGACGCTTTGCAATTCAGCAAAAAGTTTAACACCTATTGAAATCCACCAAAAAAAAATTGCAGTGAGTTTAGGATGGGTCGGGCCAGACTGGTGGTGATGAGGAAGATTTACTGGCAGTACTGGTGGGTGCTGAGTCCCTGCCCAAAGCGTGAGTGCAGGCAGGAGGGTATTTCCCTCCAGCTCCTGTGGACCCATATGGCTCCATCACTGGTGTGGCATTGGTTGAGCACTGGTCTGCACTGGGAGAAGCTGAGGTGCCAGGGGCTAAGGCTCAGTCCAGACAGAGATAAGCAGGGGGAAGCTGTGGGTGACCCTGCAGATGGGTCACGGAGGGGCTCCTCTCCTCTAGCCAAAAATCTCTGGAGAGGGACTGTCACCCATGCACAGCCTCCAGACCGAAGCTGCGGCCAGGTTTCCCAAATTTCATGGAAATGTCAAAGCCAGGACACCCCTCGGAGGCCATTTCACCTGCTCCATCCTGTTCTGACTGCAACCAGCCTGTTTGGGAGTGGTCAAATCCTCAACTCTCTGCTGATGAGGATGGCAGAGGCTCCCACGGCACAGCAAGGCTCACCCTGACGTGCAAGCCATGCCATGCTGGCAGAAGCATGTGCTGCCCGAGAGATTTGCACCAAAATCTCTCCCCCACAGTTTTCCCAGTCTTCCCTGGCACAGGGAGAGAGCAGCTGTGCTCCTCTAGGGCCACACTCACACACCAGAAGTGAAAGGCAGCCAGAGCCAGGGCATCAGGGTGGTCTGAGCCAGCCTACCCCCAGCCCCAGCAAGGATGCTTGGAGGGTGCACAGGAGAGGGCTGCAGGAGGTGATCTGCTTCTCTGCCCCGCAGGGAGACTGCTTTTGGTGTGGCCTTGACACCCTGCCTAGCACCTACTCAGACACCAGCCCTGATGTCCCGACCAGGACCTCCCAGCCTAACCGTGGGGAAGCCACCGACCTGTCACTGGGGATGCTCAGTCCAGTGTGGCTCCCAGCACTGGGGACGCTCTGTCTCATCTGGGTCCCAGCTCTGGGGATGGTCTGTCCAGTCGAGCTCCCAGCACTGGGGATGCTCAGTCTGGTCTAGCTCCCAGTGCCGGGGAAGTTCAACCCAGTCCAGCTCCCAGCACTGGGAATGCTCCATTCAGTCCAGCTTCCAGCACTTGGGATGCTCAGTCCAGTCCAGCTCTGAGCACTGGAGATGCTCAGCCCAATATGGCTTCCAGCACTGGAGATGCCCCATCCAGTCCAGCTCACAGTGCCAGCACCCACAGCCGCACCTGCAGGAGCTGCACAGCAAAGGCACCCACACCCTGCGATCCCACCATCCCCACCCAAGCAGCTCTCCAGGGCCGCGACAAGGCCGTGCTCCCTTGCCCCCCCCCGGCAGGCGAGCCACCCTCACTCGGCTGTCCTTTCCCTCCCTCCCCCCCAAACAGTCATCACTCACCAGGCTTTGATTACGGCCACAAAGGAGCCTTGGAGGAACCACGGGGAAGCTGGAGGGAGGCAGGCAGATGATGAAAGAGCTGTCAAATGGGATTAAACAGTAACCGTCTCCTCTACTGCTGGGCAGCGGGAAGGGGGACAGATTGTACTGGATTGTCATGCAGGAGCCCTCCCGCTGCTGGAGCCTGCCAGGCCTGTCCTCCTGCGGGCTGCCGGCCGGCCGTGCTCCGCCAGCGGGCAGCGGGACAGCCGGGCAGCGGTACCCGGGCAGGAGGTGGTGGTGGGCGATGCACGGCAGCTCTTCATATGAGCACCCACCTCCCACAGTGTCACCCCCGAGCCCTGGGTGAGACGTCCCCATCCTCTCGTGGGCTGAGGAAGCCATCCCCCAAGATCCCAGGCTCTGAGAGCCCCCAGGGGCTTGGACAGAGAGTCTGTCCACCCCCAGCCTGCAGCTGGTGATGTCCTCTTGTCCCCACTGGCACCTGCTGCTGCCAGCATGGCCCTTGGCTCCCCTGCCAGCCAGTCCCCAGGGGGAGACGGTCTGGCAGGGGACACCTCACTTGCAGCATCCTTCTTGCCAGCTCTTGGGTACAAACTCCCTTTTTCCTTGCCTGGCCTCCGGGCAGAGGATCACAGAGGTGGGCAAGGGGTAAGCATGCTTTCTCATAGTACAGGGACAACACCAGAGCTGCCCAGGGACTTTCTGCAGCTCCCCAGGGACTTTCTGCAGCTCCCCAGGGACATGGGTGCCACTCGTCCCACCAGGCAAGAGCCCTGGGTGCAGGATGAACATCAGGGACTCTGCCTTTCCATGCATCCTCCTGCTGACCCCTGAGCAGCACAGTGAGTGGAGCACAGGGTGCCATGACCGGTGGAGCCAACCCATGCACGGCATGGATATGTTCTGGCTTTCCCAGGGGTGATGGCATTGGGATCTTGGCACGTGGTTGATGAAATGCCTGGGTGCCGGCACATCCCCTGGGATGCTGAGCCACACTGCCACCGGTGCCCTGGGGCTCCCACCCCTCCACTCCCTGCTACTGCTCCGGCTCTGCCTTCACCCATTTGTCCACTCCCTGGAACGAAGTGGCATGTGTGGGCATGGGGGTGTTGGGACCCCACTGGGGATGCTGTTGTTCGAGATCCCAACAAACCACTCATGCAGGATCTAAAGACCTTTGCTGGATCTAAAGATGGCATTTCTGGGTCCATCCTGGTGTGGGAGCAGGTCAGGGGTCCAGCAAACCCCAGCCAAGGAGCCCTCCACCAAAACTGGGGCTGCCCTGGCGTGGCCAGGCATCTCCTTATTCCTTCCACATCTCCCAATTTTTGGGTGCTCTGACATCCCTGCCCAGGGCTGCTTTTCACCACAGTGGGTGATACAGCGAGGTAGACCTTTCTCCATGGCTGCATGGAGCCAGAGGCTGGGACTGCTGGGATGGGTCACCAGCAGGGCTGGCTCCCCACAGGTAGGGAGACAGGCAAGGGGACACAATCCTTGGCTTTCCAAGCACTCAGGCAGCAAGGCCCTTGGGGAGCCCGTATCACCCCACCACCTCCCCATCACAGCACCGCGCGGGAGCTCCCAGCCGGACGCTCGCAGGCAGACCCTCCCCTCAGCCCCCCGAGCGCCAAGTCCTCACCACCCACTCCGCCAGCGGCAGCTCCAGTTTCTCACAGCACCCTCTTTTCTGAGCCATTCGTCACGGCCCCCAGCACAAAAGCCAGGGAGAGAAAGAAACAAGGAGTAGGAAAAGGAAGGAAGATAAAAAAAAAAAAAAGAAAGAAAGGGAGCAAGAAGGAAAGAAAGAGGGAGGACAAGGCGTGAAAAGAGCCAGGTCTGTCGCCGAGAGGGGAGGAGGGGAAATTATGAAATAAATGAAGCACCTCGGCGGTTCGGGGGGCACTGGAAGACAGCCCGACCACGGCTGAATTTTAAACGCCTGCTGCACAATCGGTCCCATTTTGCGAAGAGAGGAAGCTGTGTCCAAAGACCCTCATGTTTATTCATGAGGAGCCTCACTGGCCCCTCCCACCCTATTGTCTGGGGGTATTTATTTGGGGGCATCTGTCTGGCCCGATGAATGGCGGAGGGGTAATAAATGGGATGGTGGGGCCGGGGAGGGGAGCCGGCGCAGCCAAGCTGGGCGGTGGGCTGCCCTGTCTCCCGACCCCCTTCCCACTCCTCCTCTCGGCTCCATGCCACCTGGGGGGATGTTTCTGCCTCCCGCACTGTCCCCAGCCCCCAAGGGACCGCAGGCAGGGCTGCCCACAGACCCATGGCAGCCCAGGGGTGGCAGGACGAGGGGAGCAGGGACAGGTCTGAAGGGGCAAAGCTGGTTGGTGCTGGGGCTGTGGGCTGCTGGAGACCAGGGGAGTGAAAGGTGGGCATCCCCAGGGTGCCAGTGGCAGCAAAGCCAGGACAGGGCGTGCAGCATGGCATGCCACCGAGAGCAGCTGCATGGGATAGGGCTTGCTGGGGGCTTGCCTTGCCTGGCTGGGAGCAGCAACCGGCCCCTCCACAGGCAGCAAGGAAGGGCAGGCAGCCCCCAAGGGGCAGGCAGGGCTGATTCAGGAAAAGGAGGACCCAATTCATCCACACAGAGGGGCAGGAGGCTCATCTGGGACAGGGTGGGCAGCCTGTGGTGTGGAGAGCTGCGTCCCATGTCTGCTGGGCCAGGCCGCCACTCTCCCGCCTCTCCTGCTGGAGAGGAGCAGCTTCCTCTGGTGGAAACTCCTCCTCATACTCACTTGTTGGGACACGGTCCTCATGGGGAGTGAGGAGGAGCTCCGCATCAAAACCAGCCTTGGTCATGTCAGGGGGCTCAGGCACTTCACCGCCAAGAAGCAAGACACTGGGGTGTCCTGGGGACATGGGGACCCACGGGGCACAGCAGATGCCGGCCAACCTGGCTCTGTGGGAAGCACATTGCGCCAGAGAAACCTAATAGCTCTCCCTGGTGGAGGTGTGGGGACAGAGTGGCTGAGCTGTTGCAGGCAGCTTGGCTTTCTCCATCCCAGCCTTTCCTTCACCTTGTGCTCAAGAGAGCTAGTGTCCAGCCCGACCCTCACCCAGGAAATGCCAGTGGGATGCAGGAGCAATGCTTGTTTGCAGACAAAGTCATTACAAGATCACCCAGCTGGAAGTTGGAGCTCATCAAATTCAACCTTGAAATAGAAGCTACAGCCTTGCAGCTGCCAAGACGAGCAAAGAAAGGAGGTGGGTCTCGATGGCGCAGGCACAAGAGCCAATTCCCCAAGCACACACTGTCACCTAGATGCTGGCAGAGGCAGCACTACACGGGGAGGGGACCAGGGCTGCATGGCAGCCACCTCCACCATGGTGGCAGAGCCCAGACAAATGCTCCTGCCTGGGCACCGGGCGCTTGAGGAGCGTTGGGAGGCACTGTGGAGGGAGAGCAGCCGGGAAGAGCCAGCCTGGCCGGCAGCTCGGGGAGCAGATGGTGCAGTCGGCAGGGGAGCACAGACACCTCCCCATGCAGGCCGGGAGCCAGGGCAATAGTGCGGCTCCCCACTGGCACCCATGGGCTCTGCTGGGACAGGGAGGCAGCCAGCCGAGCAGGCTACCCACACCCAATTCACCCCCTCAAAATACGGATATCCTCGCTCCTGCGTGGGAACAAGCATTGCATCTGCCAGCATGTACGCCCTGAGCACAGTGGTCGGTAGGAAGATGTCAGAGTCATGCTTCCATCTCACTCGCTGGCAGAAGCTGGCTCAGCAGTTTGCTTGTGAGCTCTGTCCAGGAAAGCATTTTTGGAAGGGCATTAGGTAATTGGCATAAAAGTCACCTCGTAGCCATGTAAGCCCAAGCACAGCTGGCAGCTGCACTTTGGTGATCTCTCCCGTTCCCAAATCTCAGCAGAAAACCCCTCTGTAGTCACAGCTGGTGAACCCCAGGTCCCTTCTCCTTCTGCCCCTGCATTGGACAGCTCCTGCCTCACCCCATCCCCACATCCCAACCCCTGTGCCAGTTTGTATCCCAGCCGAGACAAGGTCTCCAGCAAGTTTTGGGACTGCATGGGCTCCACACAGGTCCCTCTGCAATGAGTCCCTCTGGGAAAGCCATGCTAGGGAGCAGATCTCCAGTAGGCCAGGTGAGGGATGTCCTCCATCCACCCACCTCTGGGGACAACAGTGTTGAGACGGACCAGCCCAGCGGCACTGCTGAGGATCCTGCTTTCAGCAAGGTTATTAAACACCTGTAACCACTATCCCCAGGACTCTGCCACTAGACCTTCACCTTCTCCTGACCTGGGTGACACCATGCACCCTGGGAGAAAGGGCAGAAAGAGGTGGTGGGGAAAGAAATTGATGGGAAAACCAGCCTACACTTCAGCCCAACAAAATCAAACCTCCTGAGACAAAGTGGGAACAGAGAAGTGATGTGATGAGCTGGCAGCCACCAAAACCCCATCTCTTCTCCGCTCAGGTGCCACAGGAGAGGGCATGCATGGGGAAGATTACCACAGGCAACAGAAGATGGTGACCAGATAAGCTCCTCACCCTCTCACATGCCGGCCAGCCCGCATCCCTACGCCGTTGGCAGAATGTTTTCCGCGCCCTCTGTGTTTTGGAGACCTCACTTCCCACTAATGAGATGCTTCCTAGGTTGTAATTCGGACAAGTTGGCTTCAGTTGAGAGAAAACCAGAAGGAAAATCCTCCCAGTCCTTCCGGCTTCTGTAATTGAATGCAAATTGCTCAGTAAATATCTGCAGCCAAACACCCCTGCAGCCACGAAGCAGAGGAGGGAGTGCCATGCTCCAGCGGGGATGGTTTCTACCATGGGGTGATTTTTCCGAGCCGTGCTTGGCTCTTCATGACAAAGGGAGAGAGCTGGGGGGCACATCCCCAGCCAGCATCAGCTTTGCTTCATGGAGGTGACGACAGGGTGGACAGCACATGTGCGGGAAGCTGTGATCCTCCTGCTGCCCGTTGTTGCCAGCCCTCCCTGCCTGCCGGCCCTGTGCCCCATGGGGTCTGGGGGTCCCTGAAGGGAGGGCAGCATGGTGAGGCAGGGCAATGCCATGGCCAGGAGGGCTGCTCCTCGGGATGGGGAATGAGCTGGGTGAAGGCAGGGAGGGCAGGAGGGAAGAGACGTGGGAACAGAGACTGCCACACAGGCGCTGCCTTATCTGGCATGAGCCATTTAGGCAAGGGCAGGCTTGTTGAACCCCAGAGCCACTTGGGATAAAGAAGCCATAGCCAGGCTTAGGGCACTGCCCTGCCCAAGACCACAGCAGCTGCCAGCAACCCCTCACAGGGGCACCTCACTGCAAGCAGAGGGGTCATCTCTGATGCTGCATCCAAGCCTCAGGAATGCCTTGTCCCTCCCTCCATGGCCACAGGGTGTAGGACACCGACCCTTGGGGAGAGGGAACAGCCCCAGAGCAGCACTGGTCCCCACTCTCACCCACCACCCAAGGGGAAACCCACCCTGATCTGCACTGTTTCATCCAGCCCTTGGTCTCAGGCCAGCCACCCAGGCATCCCCCATCACTCAACACATCCTGACTGTGGAAGAAGCATCTTCAACAGCCTGGCATGACCCACTGGCACTGTGCAAATACTGTACGCATGCAAAGCTGTGAACACCTCTGTGTGCAGACACAGACACATGCGATAAGATCCACGGCTACACAAACGCGCTCCCAAGGAGATATTCAATCAGGCAAGGGGAACGGCCCCCAGATGCCCAAATGCGCTAACAGACAGATGCAAACATTGAGCGAGACACCCGGAGCTCACGACATGTGCATACACACAGTCAGACACATCCGTACACAATACCTCATTAAACATGGGCAGTGTACAGTCCCAGATTAGGTCTGGCTGGGCTGTGGGCACCCGGCCAGGCTGGGATCAGGGTTCAACTTCAGCTTTGACAAGTCCTGAAGTCTCACAAGCTGTTCTCATGGAATTCCTGTTGCCCTGGACTATCAGCGGGCACAGAGGGACAGCCCTGGACTGGAACAGAGGAAAAAAATGCTAAAGCTCATCCAGTCCCAAAAAGCAGGTTCAGATCCCCTGAACCTGTTGCGGTTGCCCCATCACTGGAAGTGCTTAAGGTGAGATTGGACAGGGCTTTGAGCAACCTCATCTAGTGAAAGATGTCCAGGGAGGATGGACTAGATGATCTTTAAAGGTCTCTTCCCACCCAAACCATCCTCTGATTTTATGATCTAGGAATGGAGTTGGCTTCAGCTCGAGGCTCCCGCCCGTGGGACCAGGAGCCGGGGTCGGGGGGACGCGCATCCCCTCCCGGGCCGGGACCCGGCAATCCCCCGGCTGCCGCGGCTGCTCCCCGCGACCCCCGGCCGGTCCGTCCCAGAGCCTTTGCTGCCACCTCTCCGCGCTGCGGGGAAGCACAGCCCGGCCCCGGCCCCGGCCCCGGCCCCGCGGGGGAACCGGAGCCCCGCTCCCGCAGCCCCGCTCCCGCAGCCCCGCGGTGGGGTTCCCGGGGCCGAGAAGGGCGGCTGCGAGGCGGTCGGTGCTCCTTCCTCCTGCGGGAGCCGGGTACCTGGAGGGTACGGCCTCTGCTGCTGGCTCAAGATATTCTGCCCGTTCGTTATAAAGGCATTACGTCAAGAAATAGCCAATTTTCTGCTTCGTCGTTGCTGCGAAGCGACGCCCGGGACAGAACGGTGATGAGGGCTCTCAGCTTTCCCTGCCCCGAGCTCGCTGCCTGGGAGGCAGGTTGCCCCACAGTAGCTAAAATGCTTTCCAAACCCTCCTGCTTTCAAAGGTCTCTCCTCTCCCTCACATCCAGACGGCTCCAAGTCAGTAACGTTGCCTTGTGGGCTCCAGCGAGGTGGCCCCTGTGAAACCTGCAAGGTCCGTCCCGTGCTCCCGCTCCCCATGTGTCCCTCTTGCCCCATGCCAGCAGCGCTCCTTGTCCCACTCCCAGCCCTGCTCCAGCAACACGCCTGAGACCCCTGCGCCCGGCCCTTCTTCCCAATGCAATGAAGTGTCCCACCTCAAACTGGGAGAACTTCGGCACCGCCCCGAGCCCGGCACCTCGGGCCAGATGCACTTGCTGTGCTGTGCTTCCCACCCCCAAGGGCTGATGGGTCCTGCAGTGAGTGGCAGGTGCCCACAGAGGACAGGGCAGGGGAGGTCGCACGGGCAATGCACCGTAGGGGTGCAGCTGCCTGCAGCAGCCTCTGCCCACAGTGCAGCTCTCAGCACTCCCACATGGGACACCATGGATGCCTGAGAGCAGTTCAGTCAGCAGCTGGTGGGATGGTGTTTGGGACAGGCCGTTAAGTGGTTGTTTGGGGTAGGAGGCCAACAAGCCTGGCGGGAAGTTCAAGCATAGGTACTGGGCATCCTTGTGGATGGAGATAAGCCATCCTCCATTATCATGGGTGACTCTCTCCCCTTTCCTGTTGGGACAGGCAATGGACTTGAGCAAGCGATCCTCAGATGTACCGCAGGCACGGAGCAGTGGTTCCTTCTCCACATCACTTCTGAGCGTGAGCATCAGCTCTAAGCAATGTCTCTCCTTTCAAATGCCAGATGGACTTCAAACCCTGTATGGGCATCCTGGAGAGAACGGAGGCCAGAGCGTCCCTGAAACCAAACCTCCAGAGCCAGGCCTGGGAAAGAGGAACGCTTCACATCTTCATTGTGTCACCAAGTGCTCAGCAGTACATAGCAACAGGGAAACAGAATTATTGAGACAAATGCAGCTGCCTCCCACATGAAGGAAACAGAACTGGTCAAAGCCGGGAAGCTCAGGAGGGGGGAAGGAGAAAATTTTCATAAAATACTCTTTTTTAATGACAGTGGGGCTAAATGCGCATTGCACACACGCACACACACACACACACACACAAAACAAACAAACAAAAGCCCTAACACACACTGAGGTCCTCCAGCGATGCCTTGAACTGGTTTGTGGGAGGGCCTCCCTACAATGCCACCATCTCGATGGCCGCCCCTCTCCTGCGTTGACAAAAGGCAGTGTCACACATGCCTGAAGAAGCCAGTCCCAGAGCCCGTTTGCTGTTCTTTCCATTGTTTCACTTTAATGAGTTGCTAGCGAGGGATGACCTTTCCCTCTCCCTCCTCAACAAAGAAATGAATGCATTTCTCAAAATCACGGGGGAAAAGAAAACAAGTCAGAAAGCGCGATGGCCGCAGAGCTACCAAACGTGCCATTGACAAAGACCAAGAAAACTGCAGCGAGCCGGCATGGCTGAAGACCAGGGGGCATCAGGAAGGCTTCAGGTGGAGGGGATGCTCCTGCAAGCCCTGGGCTGCAGATGCAAAGCGCTGCGGGGGCTTAGGCTTTCACCAAGACCTGCACAAAGCAGGTCCCAAAGCTCTCCTCTGGGGTTCCACTCCATCTGCCAGCCAGAAAGGGGACTCACGTCCATCCTGAAGAGCTGGTGCCCCAGGAATGAGCAAGACCTGCCCGTACTCACACACCAGAGCCAAAGCTCATGGGCTCCAGGTTCACAGAGACCCTTGAGTCCCCGTGTCCCCACCACCCCAACACCTTCCTCGGGTACAACAGCAAAGGTCTGGGACCTCATTGGACCTGGCAGAAGGAAGCTGCAGCAGCACGGCCAGGTCCCTGCCCATCCCTGTGCCGAGGATAACGCAAAATCATTAAACACTGAGGTCAGTGCAGCCCTAAATGTGCACTTCAGCCTGGATTTATCCTGCTTAACTTTAACATCTCCACAGTTGATGGAGGAAGGCAGGCAACTCCTGGGGAGTGCCCTGACCTGAGACCAACTGCACTGACCTCTGAGGGTGCCTTCTTCACTACACAGGAGTTTCTGTTCCTCATTTTGGCACAGCATGCACCACTACTTCAGCTCCGGGACAACAGTGCTGAAGCACAAAGTCTTCTGCTGACCCAGTGAGACCAAAACAGGCCTGTGACCCCTCCCAGTATCAGGTAGCCAGGCCATCACTTCACCAAGCAGTTATCTCCATGGTTCAGTTGTCTTAGACCTCCCCAAATGGCTGCTTCTGGGTCTCCAACGGAGAGGGCTACAGCAGCGGTCAGACCCAGCAGATGCTGATTTATTTTTAAGGGCCCCACCACCCCTCTTCCATGGCATCTCTGAGCTTTGGGAGGAGAGACAGTCTCAGCCATGCACTCACCCAAGACACCTGCACCGGGGATGGCTCCCTCCACTGCCCAGCACTGATGGGCTCTAGGGAAGAGGCAGGTTTTCCCCAGCATTTCCAACCCTTCAGCCTGTTGCAAACCATGTTGTGTATCAGCAGCTCCACTCAAATCCCTGCCAACATGCAAACATCTGCAACTCCTTAGCATGTGGCATTCCCTTTCTTTATTTCACTGGTGTTGCTGGAGTTAACCTTCCTGCTCCCCGGCTGCAGCCTTGCATCCACCACCCAAGCATCTCGTCTGGATGCGGTGGCTGCTCCCGGGTGGGTGTGCTGCCTCCTGGCTCTGCAAGCGTTAATGCTGCCGAGCTGCAGGCACGCGAGCATTGGAGCATTGGCTTGTGCCCTTTCCTCTCGTGGTTGGGTGGGTTTTTTTGTTGAGCTGGTTTTCCGTGAGTTTTGGAGCTCTTGCAGAATGTTTAAGCTGCTGCTGCTCAGTGTGGAGAAGCACAACCTCCATCAAAAGCTGGTGGAAAGAGTCAGAGGACATCCTCCCTGTCTTTTGTGCTTCTGGTGACAGCAGTCAGCTCCTTCTCCCCATTTTCTGTGCTCCTGATGGCAGCAGCCAGCTCTTCCTCTCCCTCCCATCTTGCTGAGGTCCACCCATCCCAGGGAGGGTGGGCATCCCCTGAAGAAATACAGCCACTGACCCTGCCATACTTGCACAAAAGCACCTTTCCTTGGCCCCATGCACCATGCCATGCTATGCCATGCCCATAGCTAACCCTCTACTCTCTCCTCCCTCACTGCTTTTCCTCCACTAAGCAAATCCTCCTTAAAAATACCTTTTGCCCTGCTTACACCTGTGTTGGCTTGGGGAAGGGTAGAGATGTGCTCTTGCAGGTCACCCAGGCTGCCCCAGCTGGAACGTGGCCAAGCACAGGGACCAGAGCCTGCCCTCCCCGGCAGCACAGCAAGAGCACAGAGTCGGAAAAAATGACGTGGGAGGTTTTCCGTTGGAGGACACTCCTTCCCTGCTCAGTGTTCAGGGCTGGAAAGCTCTCGGAAAGTGAAAGGGGTTGACACTTTTGCTGGCAGCAGAGTTCAGCAGGGGTCAGGGCTAATCCAAGCAGAGCCGACGGGAGGGGAGGGAGGTGGCGGGGGGAGTCAAGCGTTGACGCGCTGAGAGGTAAAAGCTGTGTCAGACACTCCCAGGAGGAAGGAAACAAATGTATAATCAAAATAAAACCGGCTGGGGCTTGCGTGGTTGATGGTGGGTCTCCGGGGGGCTCAAATTTTATGTTCAGCTGCTGCGGGCAGCACGGCGGGAGAGCAGGGCTGGGGGTGCTGCTGTTGGGGGCCATGGTAAACTCACCCACCTTGCAGGCATCCAGGTATCTACCCGGCCTCAAAAACATCAAGATGCCCAATAGTCCTCAGATCAGCCTGCAGATGCTCAAGGCTCGTCTTAGGTCCCATCTCCAAGGGATGGTTGGGCGGGAGCTCAGGCTGACAGACACCCTGAGAATCATGTCAGGACTGCTGTGACACCCCAGAAACACTCCTGCTCTCCCACCTTGTGTTTGCACAAAGCTCCAGGCCCCGGAAATGCGGCCACCAGGCAAAGTTCACCACCCCAGCAGGAGCAGAGACCAGGAGCAACTCAACAAAACCCAAGCTGTCGCCCTCTGGGCAGCTCCTACCCTGCCAGCCATGCTGCACTGCTCCTGTCCCAGCTAGAGACAGCTTTGGTGCAGTCCTGCTGGGGTCCTGGAGGTGCCAGGGGAACCACACTGCTCTGTGCTCAGGTCAACACAGGATCCAGGGCACTAGACACGTGCAGAGCACCAGCATGCATCTAGAGCAAAGGGGAGATCATTGCCTGCCAGTACATGATTGACTCAATGTTGAGTCTTAGGCACAAGTCCAAGCCATGTGATGATACTAAGCAGTGTCTGATAATAAAATCAGCACCAGACAGCAGAGCCCATTTGTTTCAGATCAAGGGGATTACCAAGATTTTTACAGGTTTGCTAACAAACAGTGGGGTATTTGTGTGGAGTTGTCCGGGCCAAATCCATCTTTCATCCAGAAGTCTCCCTACAGCTCTGACACTGGGAGCTGGGGGAGATGAGCATCTCCTTTTTTCAGGCATGCCTTTTGTTCGTCTAAACAGGATGCAGGACTGAAAAACACATCAAAATCTCTCATCGAAAGCTAGCCAAAATGCATGGTTTTCTAGCACTTTTGAATGTTTGGGGATTTTGTTTTCATTTTTTTTAACTCGGGGATTGAAATTATTCATTTCCAAAAAAAGGGGGAGTGCATAGGCAATGTGGTGTTAGGGGCATGCAGGTGCAGAAGGGCACGTGCATGTCCTGTTCCTCCAGCCAGGCAGGTCACAGCCCTGCAAAGTCCCCTGGGATGGGGTCTGCATCTGTGGTGTTGGAATGGAAGTTCCTCACCGAGCTCCCAGCCCTGACCCATCCAATACGCTGGTCCCCAGCCTTGAGCTGGGACTGTGAACCCCAGGAACTGAAATCCCAAAGGCAGGCTTCCCTTCAGCAGCACCTGTTCATGGAAAATTAGCAGTCTGTGCAGGAAAAAAACCTGCACAAGGAATCAGTTTGGGGCATTTCAGATTCTTTTAACGTATCTTAAAGTTTCTGAGTCTTCAGGCCATGCTAGTATCACATTTTCAGGTTTTCTCTATGGTGGTGGAAGCTCAAGCCTTCCTTTTCCTTGCCAACCCCCCCCCAACCAACCAAAGTGGAAGCCTCCCCAAGCACTGTGTCTCCAAGAGCCTGGCCGTTAGGAGGAACATCTGGGACTCGGGGAGGACAATTTGGCAGAGCTGCAGCGCAAAGTCATGTCACCCAGCTCTCTGATGGATCAACTGGAGGAGACGTGAGAGGCACCAAGGGCTGTCTGAGTCATGCCACTGTCCTTTAAATCACTCCGTCTCCCAGTATCCCCAGTATCATTGATAAATCCAAGAGGAGATGCACTGCTGATGGGTATATTTTCCGTGAGCAGTTCTGAACAGCTGCTTGGGGACAGCACAATGCCACAGACTCGTGAAGCTTTATAATTGCATTTCTCCATCCAGATTTCCCTGGTTTTGAATCGCTGCTGAGCCTCTCGCTGCAGCCATCTCCTCCCAGTCTCCACAGGTAGCTGGGGGGTGACTATGTCCATTTTACAGGCAGGGACTGAAGGCACCAGCAGGTCCCAAGCCTGGCAGGGACCTTTGCCTGCTTGAAGGCAGGATGCGGTAGGATGGCAGGGTGCCTTAGCAGAGCAGGGTCTGGCTGGGGACAAAACACAGGAGCAGTGACCCCCCTGGGAGGGCTCCAAGATAGGCCAGAGAAGATCTGAAGCAGAGGGGAGTGGGACAGGGGGGCTGCTCATGCACTGACCTGCCGACAAGCTGCTTCGCCGGGGCTTGATGCCCCTTCAGGGACTCTTCCTGCAGGGAGGAGCGCAGTCTCTCCCGCTTGCCCCACAGACTGCTGGCATTGGGTGCATGGTGTCCCTGGGCCCCCATGCCCAAACTGGCAGAGGCCCCTCCTGGCACAGCCCTTGGGGAGCCCCACTAGCCAGCACAAGCCTGTTCCCCCCCAAGAGCATGGCACAGCCAAGGTTGCCAACTGCACGGCATCTGAGGGGTTAAGAAAACCGAACCTGCCACAAGAGATTTGAGCAGAAACTCCACTAGAGACCTTGAAATCCTGTTAATTGATGCCACACATGTGCTGCATTTAACCTCTGCCCTTTGCTGTAATAGTTTACACAAGTGGCATGAAGGCCGATGTCTCCTGATGCGCAGGGGCCGTCTGCGCAAGCCCAAACCCGCTGCGATCGCACCGGGCATCCTCGGAGGGAGGGTCACCTCCTCGGCGCCGAGCGTCACCTCCTCGGCGCCGAGCTCCTTCATCCCAAAGGTGCTCGCGAGCCCTCCACCGGGTGTTTCAGCTCACAAGCCCTTGTGCAGGAATCAGCCACTCTTTGCAGTCAAGTCCCAGGCAAAGGAAGAGTTCATGTGTAATTATTCAGTTATTTGCAATAAAACCCTTGCCATGGTCTCTGGGGTGAACATGGTCCTTCCAGCTGGTGCTCAGGCAGGCGGCGTCCCCGGTCTGCTGGGTCTCACCCAGGGGTGGAGAAAGGAGCTACTGCTGCTTGTGGTTAACACCAAGGGTGTGGGACCAGCATCTTCCCAGCCTCGCCAATGCGAGGTTTGTTCTTTATCACTCGGAAAAGAAACTGTGGAGTCAAGACTGAAAAAAAAAGAGAATATCAGAAGAGTTATGGCTATTGTTAACCCCTACTGTAGCCAGCCAAAGGACAGAATAAATGAGTCCTCCTGGGTTTATCCATCTTAAAAAACACCCGAGTAGGCAAAAAATTAAAAAAGAAGAACCTTGTAACTCTAACCCAATACAGATCGTGCTTCAAATCAGCTTGTTTCCTCCAGTGCCCAGGCTTTGGGGTTGGACACAAGAGAGGTTTGCTCTGGCAGTGGGGCACCGGGAGGAACGAAGAGAAGGTTCCAGGACAAGGCAGGAGACACCAGGACTTGGTCCTGCTGGGGAAGGTCCCAGGGCCACAGGGACTTGCAGAGTTACCAGTGATGATGCTCTGCATGGTTGGTCCTCACTCTCAGGAGCTGATACCTCACCCAAGCTGACAGTGCCCAGTTAACACGTGAGCCATTGCAGTGGGAGCCAAATCGCAGCTCATATGTTGGTAGGTAGGTGGTGGATCCACCAGACTCCCCAGGCTGGGTCGGTCAAGACGCACCACCCTTGCGTCACCAGAGCCATGACAGCACCAAGAGCAGCCCATCAGCCTTCCAGCCATGAAGTATACTTATTATACTAGTACTGCAGTACAGTTAACCATGAAATAGGTGATCTGCTCTTGCACAGCCCAGAGGTGGATTTATACCATGTCTTTTTTCATTGCCACTGTTATTAGCATCCTATCTTCACCAATCAAGTGACTCAGGCCCATGACCAAGGTCTCAGATGAAGAAGGAACTGACATTGCTCCATATATTCAAGTGCAATAGCAGCCCTCGACGTTGGGCGCTGTGGAGGTAAGACGTTCTGGATGGAGGAGAGCAAGTAATATTATCTGCTCCCATTCCTACTTGTCCAACAGCTCCCAGGAAAATCCCTTCTGGTAGAGTCATAGGGTAGGGAGAAGCTGTGCCCCACAATGAGCATCTGGCTACCAGGGCTGAGATTCACTCCAATCCACAACTGCCTCTCACTCACAAGCTGCTCCGTCAAAGACAACTCCTAAAGGTTCCCCTTCAAATTCACACCAAAAGATGAAAACCAAAACATTAGTTCAAAAGTGTTCATTTTTCTTCCTCTTGGAAAGATTAAAAAGAGATGTCAGATCTCATTTCACTCTTTCTGCCTTCCCTTCACAGATCGTGGGGGACTGGCACAGAGCACCCTGATGCTGGTGGAGAGCTGTGCTTCAGAAGAGAACTGACCTCTCTGTGTTCTCCCAACCAGTTGTAATTTTAAACCCAGTAACACTGAAGGTCCTATTGTATTTCAGAATATTTGTGATCAGCCAAGCACCTGTCAATCAAAACATTTGTGGGGACAGGGAGGACTGTCCTTGGTGAAGCAGCAGATGCGAAGCAAGGTGTGATAGCATGAGGGGTTTCTCAGAGATGCTTTGGGCCAGGCTGTCACCAGCCCATCCCCTCTGACAAAGCCAGATCCTCCAGGGGACCAGCACCCATCAAATTAGGGCCAGATCTTCAGTAGCTCCAGCTTGGAAGTGTGTGACCAAAGTTTTGGGCAGCGACAGTGCAAGGGGCTGCCGGGGTCCTGCAGGCATGGGACCTCTTGCCGGTGCTGCCTCTGGGTGGGAAATCATTTGAGAGCAGCTGCCAGCACTGCTTGCTTTTGACATCATGAGAGGGAGACAAAGCAGAGAACCTCACCCTGTGCTAATCAGCCAGGCCCTTGTTTTATCTTCAAATGTTCCTGCACGCAGCCATTAAATCTGCCCAGCCAATATCCCAGAGACGATTCTCTTTGAACGGCCGCTTTGTCTGGTAACTTTATTTACACTTTTGATGCCAATGTTTATCCACTCTTTAAAAAGCTATTCAGAGCGTCTCCCAAATTAACTTCAGATGTGAGAGCAATGGGAACATTCCCTACTTCATATTTCATACACTTTCGTGTTATTTAATTCTTGGAAACTCTTTTTTTTAAATACAAAAATATTTTTTAAAATATCTCCAAGGTTTTGGAGAGTATAACCTCTCCCTGTGTGGTCTGCAAAATCTGGCTGTAAAGCTCTTTCCTAAAGTTCACAAACTCCGTTATAAATCGTCTCCTTATCTTGCTTATTGGGTTTCTGTTTTCACTGACATACATCCTGGATAAGAAAATGCTCCAAGTGGCCTCCACAACCAATGGGCCTGCTCCACTGGCAAGAGGAGCTCCATCTGGGGATGACTGGCACGGATGCCCTGAGGAGATGGGGATGGGGTAGGTAGGGTAAGATGGGATGTGATGGAGTGGGACGGGATAGGGTCGGATGGGATAAGGTAGGATGGGATGGGATATGGGGTGGGATGCGGTGAGTGGAATGGGATGGGATGGGGTGGGATGGGATAAAATTATGAGATAAGATGAGACCAGACGAGCACTTGCTTTTCCCCATTTCACCACAAACCTTCCCTCAGATTTTAATCTTTTTCCTCAAGATGCCTTAGAAAAAGGAAACTGACTTTCTGCACAGGAAAAAGAAGCCCACAGCAGCCTGGTAATCGCAGGGCTCACTGGAGACCCATGGCCGAGTCCCTGGAGGGTTGGGGCAGGCCACCAGGTCTGCTCCATATGGAAGCAGCTGCAGTGGCCCAGCAGACTCAAGCCCCATCCTCCAGACCCCCAGGAGGTGGCTGCACCATCAGCGCCTGGAGCCAGCCCATGCGCCCATAAAGGTTTGTGCATTGACTCTTCCAGCGGTGACCAACTGGAGCTGGAAGAAGGCATCACCTAGTGCCACTGTGTAGACTGCGAGGGTCGCCCAGGAGGCCGCAGCAGAGCTGGCAACACCGCCGGCTCCCAGACAGAAGGCGTCACTGCCTCCAGTCAGGTCTTGGTCTGTGGCTTTCCAGCTGTGAAAGAAGTTAAAAGGCCTCTTCCCAGGGGGACAATTTTCAGAAAAATCCAGTAGGCAGCTGGAGACAGCCTCCAAAACCGGCCGGCAGAGCTGAAAATCCTGCTTGAACGCAGGTATTTCATCAGCAGCTGGCCAATGGTCCCTACGGCAGACGGGCTCCTCCCTGCCTGCAGCCTGGGGTGTCCAGCAGAGGAAGCCAGGCAGCCAAAGGACCCAGAGCAGATCCGGAAAGGCAGACTGTTTCCATTGCCAGGCCAAGCCAGAGTGGTGTCCGATGAAAACCACTGCATCTCCTGGGATACTGAAGCGCGAACAAACCTCTGGACAGGACTAAGAAGGACCTGATGACAGCAAAGGGCTTGGACAGGGAAGAGGGAATCCAAGAGGCTGTATTATTTGGACTCATTAGCAAGCAAGACTTCCATGAGGTTAACTCCTGCCCTGCTCCAGCACCAGGACCCAGTGTGCCAGACAAATCTATTCCTGACCTAAAAAAAGGGGTCTGGGAAAATGGAGGGTAGCTTTATCACTGGCCCTGCAGCCACAGTAGGGGGTGGCCATGACAGCTCCCTGGCAGGGGGCTTCCCCCAGGGTTCCCCCAGGAGGAGGTAAGAATTCATGTTGCATGCCAGGCTGCAGGGCAGCATTCTGCCAGTTACAGACCAGTGCTGCTCATCCCTGAGCACCTCACCCCAGCAGGGACAGAGATGTCCATGGGGGCAGCTGGAGTGGGAGAAGAGCCAAGAGGGATGCAGGGGAGGCTGCCGCGCTAATCCTGGCACAGTCAGGCATCCAGGTGAGACCACCGGAAGGGTTTATCACCTTCTCTGGGTGGCAGGGGCATGGAAGGGGTGGTACTGCGTCCTCCTGACAGGCTCAAAGACATCCATTATTTATAGAGCACTTGGGGATGCTCAGAAGCGAGGCGCCACACAAGCATGAAATGTCATTACAAAGGATATGATTTAAGGCCGGGCAGAGCCGGGAGGGGAGGGGGATCCAGTTTGTGTGGAAGACTATACAAAATAAATCCTGTCCGAAAGGCTTCCCGCCTCCACAGCAGAAAGTGGAGCTGTATCAGCCGGCCTGTCTCTGCTGTGCTCTCCTTCTTCCTTTTACAGGCATGAAGAGATTTTTTTTGCTCATCTTTGCTCCAAGATTTGCTGAGTCCCGCCAGCTGATCCATGGCCAAGGGGAACATCAGGGAAGCAGGGAAAACGAAGGGATCCAGCTCTCCTCCAAGGTGGGACCTCCACAGCCATACCTGCCCTCAGCCGGGCGACCTGCACAATCACTGGAGGGATACGGGCATTGGAGGAACACAGCACTGACACCGCTGGCCACGCACACTGGCCAGGAGAGGCTGCAGGAGAAGGAAAGCTGGTGACCCAGAAGCCGTGTTTCCAGCATGCCACTGCTCCACTCCTCCCAGCACAGCCAGGCTCAGGGCTCCTCTGCCCAGCCCTGGGCTCCCCTCGTCCAGGTGCCCATGGCTGCGCATCTCCTCCTGCTGCCACTCTCAGCCTGGACCTCTGCTCAGAGAGCAATTCAACCAGCTCTCCCCTTCCCACCTCCAGTGACAACACCCAACAGCGCTGCTGGCACTGTCTGCACTGCACAGCGTGATGGTACACACGTGCAGCCAACATTGCCGCTGCTGGGAGAAGAGCTCTGGAGAAGCTGTAGGAAGACCATCGCTCAAGCCCTCAGTTATCACTGATGTGCGGACGTGGGCAGGAAGAGCTGGGCAGGATCCAGTCATCGGAGAGCCATGAGCCACCAGCGGAGGAGAGGCGATGGGGAGACCTGGGCCAGTGCCTCACTCCTCTGCCCCCAGCAATGGCTCGGGCAGACCTTGCTGGTGCAGCTGAGGACATGTCCAGATGCCTGCCCTGCCCCTCTGCCAGAGGCCGGGAGTCCCAGTGTGCCACAGGCCAATGTCCCTCATCAGGGCTCCATAGTGGCCAGGCGAGGGTTCCAGGGTGGTAACAGGGTGCTTGGGGCTCACCAGCCTGTGCCCCAGCCCCACCACAGGCTGAAGATGCCCTGGGTCAGGGCTTGGCCCCATGCTGCCACTGGAGCAGGAGCAAACCGAAACGCGGTCCAGGCAGCAGGAATACCCCCCCGAGACTTCTCTCCTTGGCTGCAAATGGACAAAAGGAAATTGTGGCCAGAAGGGTTTGCCAAAAGTGTTACTTTTTTTTATTTTAAGGGAAATTTAAAAACAAAAATTTCTCATTTTCAGCTTTCCTGTGAATTCTTCCCTCTCTCCCCACCCAGGGCAGGTAAGCAGCCAAGTACTCTTTCCACGGGAAAGGAAATCTCCTCCTCTCCCCTTTCCCTTGCATTTTCTAGGAAGGAGAAGAAACTCAAGATAAAGCTAGAGGAAGAGGAAGCCCATTGAAATAAATTAGCCGGCAGCAAAGTCATTGGGAAATGTTAAATGAACAAACAATGGCTTGCTGCTCTTCTTAAATTTCAAACCGAACTGGCTCTGCAGAGGGGGATCTCCATCCCCACCAAAGTTCAGGCAGAAGAAGAGGAGGTCCGCTTTGGCTTGTCTTGGTAACACCACTTAAAGCCCTCCATGGCTCCTTCCTGCAGCTGCCTGGTCTCCACCTTTTGCCACAGAGAAGGGGAACCCTTTTCATGGGAGGGCTGCCCCAAGGTCTGGATCGTTTTCTTTCTCTGCTGGCTCCAAAGGAGGAAGAGGAGATACAGCTCCAAGCCCAGATACCTCTGCGATTTGGCCTTAAGTCAAGCAAGACAAACCCTGGCCTGCAGGCAGCTTTAACAAGGAATTTGTGACCCTAATTGGAAAAATAAGGGCATATTCATGCAACACATAAATATAAAACAAAGGTTGAGTTTAAAGATTCAGGGTCTAGAGAGGAGCAAAACCAAAGAGGCCCCGAAGTTTCCAAGTTCCTGTTGGCTTTGGAGACAGGTCCACGCCTGGGGAAGTTCAAGCTTCTCCAGATCTCCAGGGTCTGCAAAACCTGCACTGAGGCTCTCCAGCGAGCAGCCTTGCTCCCACGGTTTCCGGCATTTCCTAGTGTGGGAAGGTCTGGGAAACACTGCAAGAACAGCCTTTCGTGAAGTATTTTGGCACCTTTGCTTCCAATGGGGATGCAGAAAGTACAAAGGCTGCAAAACCTAAAAAAAAATAGGGGGAGGGGGGCTAACTGAAAGTTTTCAAGCATTAGCAAGTTTGACTTGGGGGTGGTTCAAGTTGGAGGTGAAAGTTCGGGCGAGGTGCTCATTCTCCGTGAATCAGAGCATCCGTATTTATCCTAACGATCACACGACGGAGCTGCAGGAAGCTGAGGATCAAGAGGCGGCTGTTGAGGGGCAGGGACTTGTACCAGAGCCAGCCCCCAGAGCTGAGCCTGCATGCTCTCCCCAGCCAGGGCAGCCTGGGGCTGGGAGCTGAGCTTAGCCCCATGCAAGACATCAGAGCACGGATGGAGGGAGACGGCCCAGGCCCCACATGCAAGACACCCCGATGTGGGCAAGGAGGTCAGGCACCCCGATGGGAGTGGTACCTCTCTGGTTCAGCAGCTGGAGATGGTCCCAGGATGACCTGGAGATGGTCCTAGGATCAGCTGGAGAGGGTCTTAGGATGACCCCGTTTCCCTCTGAACCCCTAACAACGTGCCTCCACCCACTGTGGAGCCGGATGCACCCACTGAGATGTGGCACCGTGCAGCTGATGCCCCTACACAACCCCACAGCACTGCCTGCCCAAGCTGGTGGAGGCACCTGAGCTCCGAGCACAGTGCGCAGACTCACTAGAGAGCAGGGCAGCAGAGCAGGGTAAAGGATGGGGACTGGGTGTTGTGCTCACAGCTGGCACTGTCCCCCTCCAAGCAGCTCTGAGAAGTTTTGAAATTCTCCAACAATGGAAAATTCCTTCCTCTCTCCCTAAAAAAAAAAAAAACAAAACCAACCCCCAAAAAACCCCAAAAACTCGCTTTGGGCAAATTGAAGCATTTTTGCTCCACTTCCGACTTTCCTTGATTTTGACTTTTCCATTTTGCCTTAGACAACATGATGCAACAGCAAATTAAAGCAAAGCATCATTTTTTCCCAAATCTGCACTGGAAATGGCCTGTCCTGAATCTGCTGAATGGTGATGTGCTGACACTGCCAGAAAAAAAATGGAAAACAGGTCCCAAACCGAAATACATGCAGCTTCCCAGAGCTCAGCCACGTCGTCCTGCTTGACACCGCATCCTCCCATCAGCATTTTGCTGACCAGCTGCTCTTGCAGCCTTTCTTTTCTCCTGAAACACCACATCAGCATCCCTTATTCTGCTGTTTAACCAGAGTTCGTACTCTGACCTCCTCCACATCCCCTAATTATTATATTGGGTGTCTTATGCTTTGTGCTTACAAAGTTTTAAGAAACAGGCTTGCATACATGCAAGAGATGCTTGACAGAACTCAGAGCCTGTGTAAAGGCAGAACGGGCATCCTTGTTCTGCAGACAACAAGCCAAGTCGAGAATGAAGGCTGCTCGTGGTTGGCGTGGCTGCCCCAGCACCACCATCACACCTCATTGGAAGTGGCTAGAAACAAGACTGGAGGGTTTCTCAGGTCCCCAGTGGAAGCTGCAGCTCAGCCTGGTAAAGGACTTTCCCCCAAACCCCAGTGTGGCCCCAGGACCTCCAGAATAGTTCAGCCTGAAGCCCATCCTGAAGCCCCCAGCCCCTTCTGAAGCCCCCAGCCCCTCCTGAAGCCATGCTTTCCACAGCATGCCACAGCTGGAGCCCGATGCAAGCAGGCAACGCAGGAGCATCCCTAAAAAGACTTGTAAACTGAGAAAAGCCTCTCCCAGCCCTTCGGCAAACCCAGTGCCAGTCCTTACCTGTACAGTAGCACCCATTTCTTTAGAAGACTGTGAATAGGGAAGAAAACAACATATGTAATCCAAATTACAAAAACAAAGCCCAAACAAAGGCCGTAAAATCTAATAATTAACAGAGTAAATAAGCTGAACGCCCATTAGGTTGCACATATTAGGTAATGACAAGTAGTTTGCAATAACCACTTCAGAATGGACTTCACCCAATATGCATTTAATTAGGGTTTAATAAAGCAACAGCATGTTCTTAAAGGCCAATTAGAAACATATTCACTGAGGTTTAGAAGCTATGTAATAGATGCCTGTAGGAATCAGATACGTGCTGATTACATAGCTATTAATCCTCAATAAAGGGTCTAATAATCATTTTGTGCTTCAGGAGCAGGCAGCTGCTTTATTAAATCTTAATGAAACGCATACTTGGGAGCTTTCCTTCAAAGCCAGCCCATGTTAGGAAGATGGGCTTAGAAGTGGCAGTCTGCTGAGAGAAAAGACCCCCCTCCTCATCACCACCTCTGCCACTGCTGCAGTGGGTTTGAGGCCAACACTGTCCCCGGAGCAGCTGGGACAGTGGCAGTTGATTCCTGCTCCAACAGGAGCGAGAGATCTCTGGGTCTGGGAGCACCACAAGACATTTCACCTTGTGCTGAACATTTGCTCGCGTGGAGAAACATCTCCATGAATCGGAGCGTCCATCCGATTCATGGCTCCATGTCTAGAGCATCCCTGCGCAGCTCACACCAACACTCTGGGCAGGAGGGAAGCAAAGCCCTGGGCTTGGTGGGGTGGTGCCACATGCCATGAGGAGCTGCTCAGCCACTTCTCCAGGAATTTACCTCCTGCCTGGATTCACTTCTGCCCAAAAAGGAGCCAGACTGAAGTGAGCTCCCTCCCACCATCACCCAGAGGAACTGGTCTGATCTAGGGTCTAGGCCAGCCAGGTGTTGGCTTCTTGCCACATAACCTGTAGGATCAGAGGTTGGTCTGAAACCTGCCAAGCCATTACTAAGTCTCTGTGGACACACCCGGACAAGCTGTGCCCATGCCTTTCCACCACAACTCCATCAGAAAGCCAGCAAAATGGCGCAGCAGGCTTAAAAACTGTCAGATTGCAAAAACTTTTAATAAATACCCATCTGTTTCTTCACCTTCTGGTTTCCCAGCTCTCTGACTCATGGGTTTGGGTTTTCCACGGTGGCTGGAAACTTCAGTAACTGCAGTTGCGACGCAGCCACACTTCACCCCTACACTGCCCTGGAGATGAAGGCGTGCTTGGTCCTCACCCTAAAACAGCCAGGCACAGAGACCGCCCCAACACAGCAGCCGGTTGTCAGCTAAAAGTTGCCAGCCCATCCTTCTCCACCGCACAGAAGGATGAAGGCATGGCAAGCCAGAGCTGGTGCAATAGAGCCAGAGCCAGCAGGCAGCACCCAGGGATGGATCCAAGCCCCATGGCCATAAGCGGCACCATCTGGCAGCGTAAGGCTCTGCACAGCGCTGCCCACCAGTTCAGACTGGGGCTTGAAGGTGCAAGTCCCAGTGGGGTCCTCTCTCAGGCCACGCCTGGCTCCTAATTAGCAGCCCTTGTTAACCCTTCAGGATTTCAGCAGTGCTAGGACTGGCAGCCTGCCGCCTTGCCCTGGAGATGCCCAGGCACCACGGGTCCCCCATCTGCTCACCCCAGCTGCAGCATGCCAGGTACGGGCCCAAGCCCAGGCAGTGGGTGCCTGGTGCTGAATTTCATAGAGGAGCTTCCAAACACCAGGACAAGCCATGGGAAGAGTGGCAGGAGCCACAGGCACGAGCAGCCCAGGGGTGAGAGGTGATAGAGATCAGCGAGGGTGGGCTGTTGGGGTGGCCCCTGCAGCACGGAGCTTCAGCACTCTCCTGTGCTCCTCTGGCAGCAGGAC
Source organism: Haliaeetus albicilla (assembly GCF_947461875.1). NCBI lineage: Eukaryota > Metazoa > Chordata > Aves > Accipitriformes > Accipitridae > Haliaeetus > Haliaeetus albicilla. Next base: position 7,409,994 of record NC_091504.1, on the reverse strand, counting down.
AGGTAAAGAAGAGAAAAACCCACGTGACATCCCAAATATGCTGCCCTTTTGAAAGCTCTCTGTGGTGTTACACTCTAATCAGCCCAATTAAGCAGAGCTCTGTCCCACAGGGCTGGCTGCTTGCTGGCTCCCATGCCGGGCAGGTGGTCTGGCTCACCCCGGCAGGGCAAAGCACCTCCAAGGCCTCCTCCTAGCCATGGGGCTTTGCGGCCAGGGGAGCAGCTTGGAGGGGCAGTGCCCCACCTGCCCACAGCCATGGGGCTGAGGAGGGCAGCCCTGGGGACCCCCCAGCTCCACAACCAGGGATGCCTCCACCTGTGTCTCCTGCCCCTGAGCATCACTCGCTCACCCCACCAGCAGAGCCACCATCCCCACTCATGCATGGCACCCTCCACTCCAGGGCACCCATGTCCATTCTTCGCCCAGACCCCATGCCACCATCCCAGCCCCATGCGGGCATCACTCACGGTGCCCACCTGCAACCAGAGCAGGCATCCCACGAGGACCACCACCCAAGCATCCTTCATTTTATCACCTGGGTCAGGCATGCACACCCTTGCAGGTGCCTGAACCCCCAGGATCCACATTCCCCAAAATGGAGATACTGTCACCTCCCATGCCAGCAGCTTCCCTGGCCAAAAGTCTCCAAAAAAGGAGTCACGATGGGCTGTAAGCAGGGTGCCAGTGGTTGCCCATGGGCAGCTCTGAGCCAGGAAGCAGCTGGTTGATGTTAGGTATTGTCAGGCCTTGCCTTGCCACAGATGGACAAAATCGCAACATCTCCTGTGTTATTAATTAATTTGTTTTCACAGGAAAAGGAAACTTCTGTCCAACCTCATAGAGGAGTTAATCTGCTGCACAAATTGGTCCTACCAACAGCCTAAGTGGGAGCAGGGTCCTACAGGGACAGCCAGTCATTGGGGAAATAAAAGGACAAGGCATTTCATTACTATTGTTCCTCCCAGCAAAGAAAAGCTTCACCTGGCCAGGGTGCAGATTGCTCCCACCTGCCCATCTGTCCACCTGTGTGCCCTCCCAGCTTGGCATCCCACTGCCTCGTGGGGATGGAGAGCCTCAGTGATGGTTCCTGGTGAGACCCCATGTGTGAGATGAAGAGCTGGGAGCTCCCTTCTTCTTCTCACTGGTAAAATACCAACTCAGCCACAGACACCCACTTTTAAGCATCTTCTCTGCATCAGGGAACCAGGCTGGAGAAAGATACTCCACGTGACCGTCATGGAGTCTGCTGTCTCCATTAGCAGCCTTTCAGGTGGTCCTTCCCATTCAACCACAGGTGGCTGAACTCCACGGTGCTCTGCTGACGAGCTCCGAGCAGAGATCCCTTGGCTGGGCAGAGGTGCCCACAGCTGGCACAGCCTCTCCACACTTTCAGGGCATCCCGCTCTTCTTGTTCAGTCAAACCTCATTTGCCCACAGCGTTGCTGGTCAGCAGTTTTCTGGTGGAAAACACAGCTTCTGCAAAAGTAATATTTTCCCCGCTAGAAAGTTCTGGTTTTCTCCCAAAGGCCAAGCCTCAGGCTTGTTTAGCTGAACTGGAACAGTTTGAGGTCAGCTTGACACGAAACCTCCTGTGATGCATCACAGGTTGCTGTCATGCACCCCAAGTCCCACCACAAGAGCCCAGGCCCCAGTGAAACTTGGTCCAGGGAGAAAAGCGGGCGCTGGTGATGCTCCACCAGCTTGGGAGGGCATGGGCTGGTGTGTGGGATCTGAAAATGAAGTTTGCTGAATTGAGCGTTTCTGCCCTCATTTGTTTTTTTTTCTTTTTGGAACTTTCCATCCCACAGAAGATTTTAACAAGTTGATTTTTCCACCCTCTTGAGGACAAAAACAAATTCTGAAATATCACAATTTCCACAAGGGCAAAACTCCTGATTTTCAGCCACTTTCTCCCAAGACCTTACCCCAGCAGTGCTGCCAGGAGGCCCCAGCCACCCACACAGAAGGTACCCATATATACATATATATATATATATATGTCTGGTTTGCAGCCCCTTCCCCAAGAGGGGCTCTTGGGTGTTCAATAAGGCATGAGCCCACAGCATCTTATGAGGGCCATCGCATGGTCCCCTCTCCCAGCCTGGCCACAGCATTGGAGCTGAACACCGGTGCTATCCCCACCAGCTTTTGCTGAGCCACAGAGGAGGGGGACCTGTGGCAATCAGAGGGTGCACAAGGTAGGGAAAGAACAGTCATGCACGTTTGGGGCATCCTGAAGATTGTGACCTCAGGAAAGATATGGAGGCAACCAGGCTATATTTAATGACGATGCTTAAGGGAAGAGTATTTTCTTACACAGAAGAGCCACCAAAAGACCTGCTTGGAAGTGAAGCTTGAGCTTGTGCCCCAGTAGAGGGCACAAGGCAGATGTCTTCAGAAAGGATGTTCTTGTATAGGGTCTGCCTTGCCTTACTTCCCTCCCTGTGCCCAATCTTCTAGCTGGTTGGGTCCTACATTCAAGAGGGAGGGTGCGAAGAAATGGCAAGAAAAAGATTAATTTTATTGGGAGCTCAGAGGGATGCATTTAGAGATGCCCCACAAGGTTACACCAAAAGGCTCATTTGACTGGGGTTCTGTGTCCAGCACTGGCTGATTATGGATGTTTAGAAGAACTCAAGAAAGACCTTCCCAGGAACAGTCAGCTACTTTGGGACATACAAATCGCTGTCTTCAACAGCCACCAACACACCAAATGTTCTCTGACCCCTTTTTGGATCAAACATGGTCAACTAGTAGTGTAAAAAAAGCCTGTCTGTTGGCTAGCTCTGAACAAAAACTGCAGCTAAGGCATTGCAGATCATCACAAGCCAGTCCCCATCCTGTGGGGGCTGCTTGCAGAGACGAGAAGGGTTTGTCATATGGCAATTAGCTGCAAGGAATCCCCAAAACCCTCCAAAGCTGCTGCTCACTGCCTCTGGCCCTTCCAATAAATTTAATGCTGCTCTCCATTTCAGATGGCCAGCTGTTCCTTATTTCTAGACCTGTTTCCTTTCTACTAATTAATCAGCTCCAAATGTCTCTCTGCATGTCCTGCCTGAACATGAGGCCAGAAACACAACGTCAGGACGTGGTCACCCAGACCTGCTCATGCTGCAGTTGAGAGGCCAGGAGTGCCAGCAGCAGAGCTGGAATGACCCTGCATGGCCTCCCCTGTGGCCACCATGCTGCTCCACGTAGCCAGACCCTGCATTGCTCCAGGTCCAGGGCACAGGCAGTGCTGACTGTGTGGCAGGGGATGGTGGATGGAGCATACCGTTGCATCCCATTGTGCTGACTCCCAACTCCAGCATCCTGCAGAGGGAGGCAAGCACCAGCCCTGTCATCTCGTGTGACCCCAGGCAGAGCCAGGGCTGAAGGCTTAGAGGAAAAAAATATGGGTTCACAAGACAAAAGAAAAGCAAAGGGTGGATGAGGCACTCTGCCAAGCGGGCCACACCAAGGTCAGCTTGGCTTATCCACGGCTGACATATCCTGAGCAGAGCTGCCTGTGCACAGAGCCAGCAATGGGGAAACATGAACAGGGACTCATGTCCAGGGCACCAGAGCCAGCGGCCGTCCCAGCCCCAAGTGGAGGAGCTGGGACTGGAGGCACCGCCAACACGCCCGGGCTCTGCTGCTTCAGCTCGTGGTCAGACTTCCTTCCTCTTGGAAAAGCTGGAAGGAACCAAATTTTTTCTTTTATTATCTTGGATCTGACTTGCACAGAGAAGGTGCTCCAAGGCCGCTTGTGCCAGGACATTCACAAAGTTTCCCAGCAGAAGAATGAAGCAAAACAAGGGGAAGCTCTTTGATCTTTATGGGCCTGACACTTTGAGCCAAGGAAGCAGCAAGCATGAAGCTCCACTTCCCATCCAGGTTTGCGATCATTCCTCCTGGCCATGGCCTCAGACAGCAGCACTGAGCCTCTTCCCACCCCTGGAGAGGCCCCATTGCAGCAGGGCTGACCACAGAAGGCTGCTGGGGACTGGAGCTCTGACCTTGACTGCCGCTTGCCTCAATGCTCTGTTTGCATGAGAGAGAAGGGACATCTCCTCGTAAGCCTCTTCCAGGTCTCAAGGTGGAAAGGATATTTAAGTGTAAGGTTCCCCCACACATACAGTGCATCTGTAACAGACAGCACAGGCTGCTTCACCACCGTAAAGCTCTGCAGATGGAGGATGCCAACTGAACAACAGGCTTTTTGCCATTTAGTCCCTTTTGAACCAGAAGGGTCACTTGGGAAATTCAAACTGAAATCTGGATTTTGAAGATTTCATAGTACCAAGGAGGATTTTGGTGCTGCATTCGTCCAACTCTGCTTCAAAACCTCATCTCCCCCAGTGACTGGTAGTGGCTAACCTCCAGAAAGGAAAAGGTCACAATACCCAGCCTCATGGCTGGGTTCCAGAGGTAGTGAGTCCTTGGTACAAGGCTGTAAAATGCAATGTGCCTTGGGTTTCTGCAAGTGAAAGGACCGTGGGGAGGCAGGACTGTCACCATGGCAGGAATATGGGTCCTTCTTTAGGGTCTCAGATTCCCTGTTGCAGCTGTCTCAAGCCTGCAGCACTGACCTGGAAACTGGGTGGTAAACAGACTTGAGTGAGACTTCCAGTACACCCTGCCTCCAGGCATGCTAGGGATATGGGGGGGTCTTCCTGGAAGAGCAGAGGCAGCAGCAAGTCAGGGCCAAAATAACATCCAGAGCAACACAGGCAGGCCTAAGTTGGTTGGGTTGGCCAAGTCATGAAAGCCAAGTCTTGGTTTTGTTGGGACAGTAGTGATTCCCATCCCACCTCATAACTGAAGTCACAGGGTTGTAGTCCCCTGAGCAAAATGTACCTTCTTATTCAGCTCCCAGACGTTACGTGGTGGAAGGACGGTTTTCCTTGCACTGCTGAATGAAGAGGAAACATATGGAGTATTCAAATACCACTGTGAAGATCTCGTCCATCACTTGTGCCATGGCATGGGTTAGATCACCCAAAGCAAGCAAGGGCTCCAGTCCAGCAAGCCAGCAGCTCTTCATGCAGTAGACATGTCCAAAGAGCCTGAACCTTGGCAGATCATAAGACATGGGGGCTGCAAGCCCCCAGAACCTCTCTAGAATCCACCCCCCATGGAAAGCAGGGCTCTGCCAAACAGAGGGGACTCGGCAGCTACAGCACCAGGGCAAACAGCTCGCTGGAGCCATCCAACAGAGCCTCTGGCTTCTCCCTCTGCTCATGGCATAGCCCTGCTGAGATCTGCCTCACCGGCAGTGGGCTGCACCCACCAGCATCAGATCCTCCAGCCTGAAGCGTGCCCTGGCCACGTGCCCCAAGCCACCCTGCGCTGCAGCCCCGCTGCCAGCTTTGCTCCAGCACTGGCTGCACGTAGGGTTTCAGAACCTCCTCCTGCAGACAGATTTGTTTGTGCCAGCTGAGTTGCTCAACAGGATATTAGCTGCGTGGGCGGCAGATGCCCAGCACACAAACCTCCACCGAAGGATTGACGCCCTGCGGGCATGGGACGGGCAGCATGTAGCTGCCAGTCCCACTCCTCCAGGGCTGTGCCAGCCCCCCAACCCTTCTTGGCACATGAAGACCACTCATCTTCTCCAGGACATGAAAGGACTGATTCAGAGTTGCACCGAATGTGTTCCCACGTTGCTGCCCAGGGAAAGGGCCAAGACGCCTGTGCAGCTGAGGCCCTCGGACTCGTTGCACCAGTGGCAGCTGCAGAGCAGTCTGTGAGGTGGACGCAGGGAGCAGGCAGAGCATAACCAGCAGCCGAGCTCTGAAATCCCGGCTCTTTCCAGCCCTTCCCAGCACATTGGAGGTAATGTGGGAGCCCTGGCCAGAGGTGAGGGGTGGCTGATGAATGAGGTGATAACACCTCAGCAGATGGATCCAAAGGCTGCACTGCGCTTGGGGGGCGTAGGCAAAACACAGAGGTGAAGCCCAGATGTTTAACTTCAGCATCTGGATGTGATTCCTAAACAGAGATGCTCACATCTGACCATTCCGCCTGAAAATAAATGGTTTGTTTGACCTTCCCCAGAGCCTGCCCCGATATTTTCTGGGTCTCTCCTAAACACACAGCAGCTGCTCCCTCCTTGCTGGGACCAGCCATGCATCAGACAAGCGCTGCAGGCACTGCTGTGGGCAAGGCAGCAGCTGTGGGTGCTTGGGACACAGCATCAGGAGATGTGGAGCAGGGTGCAGCTCAGAGCAGTGCCACGAGCCCAGAGGAAAGCCCAGCAGGGAGGAAAACATCCTTCTGCATTGCACCTGCCCTGTTTTGAGCTCCCACTCAGCACATTTTGGAGCAGAACACCAACCCTGGGTGCCCACCCTGCCCAAGAGCCTGGCTCATGGCCTCCACCTGCCAGGTGTCTGCTCCTGCCCAAAAATCTGGTGGGAGTGGAGAGGGATGGGACTATGGAGAGGGACTGGTCTGCAACCATGTCCTACCTTCAGCCCATGCAATCCCTACCTGAGACCCACCAGAGCAGCCCGGCTGCCTGAGCACCTCCTCAGCTCACCCAGGCACCCTGGGACTCAGCACAACCTGGGTCTCATTTCACCACAGCAGCATCCCATCGCCAGCAGCAGGGACCGGCAGTAGGTCCTTTCCAAGCCAAGAAGGGACAAACCTGCTCAACACCTTGGAAGCACTGGAAAAGCCTACTCGGAGAGCCGGGTCCCCAGGACATGTTGAAGCCAGGCAGTCCCCCTGAGAGAAGATATCTGATCTTGGATCAGAGACACCACGCGCCGGAGAATCCACCATGCTCCTAATAAGTGGAAATTGTAGGCGTTGGGTGGTGTTGAAGCTGACAATGAAGATAGTGATTAGTGATGACGGGCAGTACCAATTAAGGCTAATCTGCCTAATGGCCAAGTCTGAGGGTAGTGACTGTGACTGATGGTGACAAGTGATGGCAGCTGGAGGAGGCCACAGTGACCACAGAGATGTAAGACAATGCTGGTGGCAGACTGAGCAAACGAGTGGTGACACAGTAATCTGTTTCTCGGGCTATTTGTAATCCTGTAGACACATCTGGCACCAAGCACGCCACAGTCCTGTGCTTCTCCTGAAGGATCAAACAGGCAGCACTGGAGGCGAGATCTCTCTCCGTGGCTTCCTGTGGGCAGCATGGGATGTGAAGGAGCGGTGGCACGGTCTGGTGTGGCACATCAACAGCTGGTATCTCGGTCAGCTCCAGCCCCAGCAACCAGCTGCCCACCAGCAACCAGCTGCCCACCAGCAGCCACCCGCCCTGCCACGGCCCCTGCACTGGCCGGTCCCCTGCAGTGGGAGCAGCCCAATGCCAGCAGTAGACAGCACCATGAAGCACTGGCCTGGGCAGCCGCCCAAGAGCAATGAGCCGGTGCAGCCACAGTGCTGGTGTGGCCAGCCTATGGGGGTATGGGTGCACTGGGTGCTCCGTGGCCACTCATAGCCCAGTCTGGCCCTGGGCACGCTGCCAGCGTCCCTGTCCCCACCCACGCTGCCTTTAAGCATCAGGCACTGGCAGGGAGTAGGGACAGAGATGGCCCAGGCAGCAGAAACACCGGCACATCCCAGTGCCAGGGCAGGCAGTGCATAAAAGCCAGGCTGGCCCTCAGGGACTGGGGCAATGCTTCACACGGGTGAAAAGAAAAGGGCAAAACATGTCAGCTCACCATGATAAGAGCAGTCACACAAAGCAGGCGCTGTTCACAGAGCAATATGTTAACTGTCATCGAGCCTGGCAGCATAACAAGGGCCAGCACCTCATGCCCATCAGATTTATTCTCTGCCTGAGGTTAAAGCAGGGATCAGGTCCAAACGAAGCTGGTGAAGATCAGCCAAAAGCTGCCCAAGTATGACCACAGTTACTAGCGCAGGTTAGGGTGCAAGCAAGCTCCAGGACTGCTGCTAAAGCCTGAAGCTCTGCAACCCAAGAACGGCTCACTAAGCCTGCCAGTTTGGGGTTAGAAAGGCTGGTTTTGTGGCATCTACCCAGGATGGATCCCCTCCCACCAGGAGCAGGAGAGGAGCTCTGCTCACACCAGGCCACACTCTCCAGCATGCAATGCCTTTACCTGGGGCCCTTCCCAGCCATGGTGGCGAACAAGCTCTGCCCAAATTCCTCCCTAGCAGGGCTGCCCTGCCCACACTGCAGCAGACCGTGGTGTGGCTGCATCCATCAGACACTGTCCTTGGCACTTGCTTCTCCAGGATGATCTGGGGGACGCAGTTGACAGAGCTGGGAGTACCCTGGTGCTCCCATGAGGACACGGCTGCAGCCCAGGTCCTAACAGTTCACAGGCAACATGCTGGCAGCAAGGGACTTGGAAAGGAGGCTGGCAGTGGTGGTACAAGCCCAGAGCCAACCTGGCAGCCCATGCCACGGTCCTGGCAGAAAGCACCAGTGAAGGACGCGGGCACCAGTAGCACCTGCAGCCCCCCTAGCATGCTGTCCAGAGGAGCCCCAGGTCCCCTAGTCCCATGTCCTCACAGGCTTGGGATGCTCTCCACCGGCGATGCTGGGGGCGGGCAGCATGGCACGGTGGCACAGCACTGCTCCCAACCGGAGCTGGCAGTTTCAGAGGGACGCGCCCCAGCGTGAGGGCACAGTGGGGCGCTCCCCGCTCTCACCCCCCCCACACTGATCTTATCACCAGCTTCAAGACTCAGATGCATTTTTGTCTAGATTTTGAATTTGCTCTGGTTTTAATTTGGGGGGATGATGCCATATCTAGTACCGCAGCCCTTGATTAGCACGCACACCAGCACACACACATTGCCAGACTCAATCACACATGTTTGCTCAAGACCTCTTGGAAATCTTTGGATTCAGACCAACTTTTCTTTTCTTACATGCATTTGTTGTAGTCCGATATTTATAGTTTACTTAAAATAAATGGCTCCTTATGTTTCCCGCTTCCTGCTCCTGAGGGGAGGGTCTCATGGGGTTGCTGTCTGTCTTCTTCTCTCTTTCCTCAGCCCTTTGCTATTTTTTTCCTCTTCCATAAACATTTTTCGAGCTGATCCTACATTTGCCAGATGCTGCTGAGCCTCGTCCCAGGTTCTTTCAGTGGTTCTGGTGAGTGAGAGACAGGTTCAGACTGAAGCAGACAACACAGTGCACCAGTGGGCCAGCTGTACCACAGGGCCTTCACAGAGGAAAATCCTGGAGGAGGAGGAGGATGAAGAGGAGGAGGCAGGGTGGTCTCTGGGACATGGGAGCCAAGCATGGATTCAGGCCATGACGCAGCCTTGCTCACTTGCAGCACTGGGACGTAAGGATGCAGCACCCAGACTCATGGCTGTGGCAGGGGAGGGAAGGGGTGGAAAGAGTCCCTGTGTCCACTCTCACTTGCCCCACTTGGGTTGTGAGCATGGGGGTCTCACCTGCAATCCCCCAATCCCGGAGAGCCCCTCTCCCCAGACCAGGCTGCAGTGCCAGGTGGTGGAGCCTCATGAAGGTCTCTGCTCCCACCTGGGGGCCAGCTCCAAGCAGGCTGCTCCCAGGCTGCTCCAGTCTAGGTCCAAGTATCTCCAAGGACAGAGATTCCCATCCCTCTCCAGGCCCCTATTCCAGTATTTGAGCACCCTCACAGCAGCCTCATGATTTTTGCTTGCATTTACAGGGAATTTCCCTTGTTCCAGCTCCTGCTGCTGCCTCTCACTGTCTCTCTGTGCATCTTCAAGAAGCCCCAGCTCCATCTTCCCTGCACCCTCCCATTTGATCTTGGATGACCAAATGCCCCATGCCCTACAGCAAAGAGGGTACAAGTCCTTGACAGAGGACAGAAACCTCCTGGGGACCTCAGCTGCTTGGCAGGGCAGGTCTAGGGGAGCCAGAGAGGGGGACCCAGCAGATCCCTTGGGTGAGGAGCAATCCCCAGGCAGCTCCCTGTTGCCTTGCAGCATCTCAAGGTGCAAGAGGCAGGGACATTGCTAGAGCATCGCTGCATATGGCAGGAGCATGGGGGGATTAAACCAATGTTTGCGTGGCCTTTCCCACCCGGCAGCCTCTTGGCAGCTCTCTCCATCGCTGGGGCCGACGAGCCCCATTTGTTTTGGAAGAGCCGTTTGTTTTCTAACCTTCTGCTGCAAAGGGAACATTTTTGCTGTAAAAATCATCCTCCCTTCTCATTTCAGGCCCTGGGGCTCCATTTGGCCCTGTCTCCCCAGGGGTAGCCCACCTGCACATGCACGTGCAAGGTCACACCCAGCCCATCTTGTACTATGTGAGTAGGATCACATACTCTGCATTTACACACTGGCCTGCATGCTGCATATCCAGACACATATGTGCAGGCTCAAACACTGCCACCCACACACATGCATACAGGCTCACAAGTGTGCAAGCTCACACACTGCCTCTTTCCACACACGTGTGCAAGCTCACACACTGCCTCTTTCCACACACATGTGCAAGCTCACACACTGCCTTTCTGCACAAGCGTGCCAGCTCACATCCTACCCCTCTGCACACACACATGCAAGCTCACACCCTCTGCCTCTGCATGCATGTGTGCAAGCTCACACACTGCACCTTTGCAGGCAGCTACCATTGCCCTGGCACAGCAGCCTGGGGACCCTTCTCCCCACCTCCGAAGCACCGCCTTGGTGTATGGAGGAGCCCAAGCAAACTGGAGGAGACCTGGTCACACGCCAGTCCTCCTCTCAGCCTGCCGGGTGGCCAAGTATGATGCCAGGCAAGACTGACTCTGCAGTAACTTTATGGGCAGAGCGTTGCCCAGCACCACTCTGACCACAGGCAGGGCTGTGCGGGCAGCAGGGCTGAGCATCCTCAGGAGAGGCCGAAACCCCTCTCCACTCCAGGCACAAACAGGATGGCACCCACCGCCCTCACCCAAGCAGCAGCACCCCACCACCTCCCTGGCTCCCAGGAAACATCCTGCAAGAAAACAGAATCAGAGAATCATAGAGTAATAGAATGGTTTGGGTTGGAAGGGACCTTTAAAAGCCATCTAGTCCAAGCTCCCTGCAATGAGCAGGGACATCTTCAACTAGATCAGGTTGCTCAGAGCCCCGTCCAACCTGACCTTGAATGTTTCCAGGGATGGGGCATCAACCACCTCTCTGGGCAACCTGTGCCAGTGTTTCGCCACCCTCAGTGTAAAAAATTTCTTCCTTGTATCTAGTCTGAATCTGCCCTCTTTAAATTTAAAACCGTTAACCCTTGTCCTATTGCTACAGGCCCTGCTAAAAAGTCTGTCCTCATCTTTCTTATAAGCCCCCTTGAAGTTTTGAAAGGCCACAATAAGGTCTCCCTGGAGCCTTCTCTTCTCCAGACTGAACGACCCCAAGTCTCTCAACCTTTCCCCATAGGAAATGTGTTCCACCCTCTGATCATTTTTGATCCCAAAGGCTTCATCCAGGAGGAAGCCTGATGTAAAGGCAAGAGTAAAGCCTGGTTTTCTCCTCTAGACAGCCCTGCAGGCACGCTGTCCCGTTGGGAAGCGCTCCCACCTGACAGCACCACACAGGCCTGGGCTGTTTCCATACAGTACTTTGACCTCAGTTGCTTTTTTCCTTTTCTTTTGTCTTTCTTTTCTCTCCTTTCCTTCTTTTCTTTATCTTTTTCTTTTTTCTTTTCTTTATTATTTTTTTTTATTTTTCCTCTTCTTTTTCTTGCTTTTTTCCTTTTTCTTTCTTTTTTTTAATTTTTATTTTTCCTTTTCCTTTTCTTTTTTATTTTCTTTTCCTTTTTCCTTTTCCTTTCCCTTTCCCTTTTCTTTTTCCTCTCCTTTTTCTTTCCTTTCTCTCCCTCCTCTCTGCTCCAGCTGCATGCAATCCACGCAAAGAGCATTTGACTTTCACACACCCGTTAATCATTTGCCAGCTCGGCTCGTGAGCAGGGCCGCGGCACAGGAGCACAGCAGCACCATAGGGCTGGGGTGAGGGGTTAGCACTGGGGGGGGGGGAGAGGCAGCGCAAGCCTGAGTCCCTGGTGCCTCACAGCACTGGAGGCGGTAGGGTGGGGGGACCCGTGGCTGGGAAACGCCGGCGGATGCCCCCACTTTAATGAGCAAAAGCCCTCTGCAAAAGTGCTCCCGCAGATAGCAATACAATGGGCTGAATTAAACTGCCTCCTCAGAATGCTCTCCGCTGGGAGCGGGGCCACCAGCAGCCGCTGCCTTGGCAGTGCTGCCTAACCAGCACCCAGCAGGCAGCTCTGCCCACCCTGCCTCTGCTCGGGGCCGGCTTCCCACCCAGGCACAGCCCAGGCTCGCTGCTGAACATCTTCAAATCTCTGTGGATAAAATGTCGTCAGAGAAAAGGGGATTAACCTGGGCAAGGGGTGGCCTCAGCTCTGGGGCTAGAAGATAAATGGGGCTCCTGGGCGCACAGTGAGACAAGGCTGAGGGTCTTCCCTGCCCAGCTTATCCTAGAGCAGGCGGGAGGCCGAGGGATGGACAGCCATCGGAGCGTGCAAGAGGAGCAACTTCCAACAGCAGACCCTGAGCAAGGGAGGAGCACAGCAAGGACCAAGCAATTTTTTCTAGAGTGTTTCTGGGCAGAGGTCCTTGGGTTCACAACGGAGGAGAGCAATGAGGCAAATCCCAAGCCCCGCAGCAGATTGGCTCCAGTGGCTGCAGGGTTTACACCCAGGAGCTCAAACAAGCATTCAGGTGCCTTTCTCCTGGTCTTCACTGAGCCCATGGTCTTTGCCCAGCCGCAACCTTGCTCCCATTAGCACACCCCTCCTCAGCAGGGGGCTCTGGTGTGGGACAATGCCACCGTCCCATACCAAGAAACAGGACCCAGAGAGCCAAAAAGCCCTGAGCCCCCCAGGCTGCTCACAGCAGGCTGAAGACGACATCTCTTGAGCATGAGCACAAACTCCTTGGCCATCTCCCATGCCCCTGGAGGCCTCACACAGCCTGGAGGCACCGAGGGGTTTTGCTCCCCCCAGAAAAAACAAGACCCAGCACAGGACAGGATCTGAGAGTCCCACAGGAGTGGAGAGTGGGGCCGTGGGAGCCAGCTCTCAGATGAACTCCCCGGATCCCCGAGCCACCATGCAGCGAGAGGACACCGTAGGAGCTCCAGAGCTGGCCAGGCTCTCCCACAGCACATTGACAACTCTCCAGCCACTGGGAGAGCAGTTGACGTCAATTTGAGCAAAGCAACACCCCACGAAGCTGCGGGGTCAACGTAACCTCTGGCTGTCCTGGGCAGCCTCATGGAGACACCACCAAGAGTGACCACAGTCACCCTCACACCCTGGGAAGCATCCCCACCTGTGGACCATGGCACCCCCGGTGCAGCCCCAGGGATGGGTACAACACTGCCCGCTCCCCTGGGACCCTGACCCTCCCCAGCTTTGACAGCTCCCAGCTCTTTTTCTCCCAGCACAAGGAGTCCTCAGAAAGGGTCCAGGGCATCCAGTTTGGAGGGGAGCTACAGCCAAGCGCCTCGGGCAAGCCACGAGGATGCTGAAGCATTCTGGAGCACAGGGGCAGGCCAGCAGGACCTGGCAGGCGATGAGACGGGAGGACAATACAACGGCCCGTTTGTGCTCCCAGCTCCCGGCCCCCCCAGCCGTGCCCCATGCCATAGTAAGGCTGGTATTCAGGAATTAATTGATGTAATTAAAGTGTGGCATGACTTTGCCATGGCCTCTGAAGGCGGTGGCGGCAGGCCAGGGTCTGCGGGTGGAGGAGGAGTCCCTCGCGTGCTATTCTCCCTATAGAAAAAGGGCAGATCTTGGGCAGATCCAAGGCATGAAATTGGTATAAAGAGATTGTCAGGGAAGCGTAACGGTGCCGGTCTTGCCGCCATCAGCAGCTGCAGGGTGATAATTCATCCCGGCAAGCTGCTGCATCCCGTCCCACCGCAGCAGCACCTCTGGCTTGAAGTGCCAGACCCGACACCGAGCAGTGTCCGGGGATGTGCCAACCTGGCTGGGCTCTATGGTTGCTCCGCTCCAGTTCTGCATCACGGCTTCTGAGCGCGGACGGGGCTTGGATATGAGGCTGGGGGCTGCGCTGGCAGGTTGGGGTCCCCTCACCTCACCCTAGAGCATGTACTACAGGACAGGGATGTCTCCAGCCTTCCACCTTCCCCCTTCCCCTGCCCCAGCTCTCAAAGGCAGAGCAATTCAAGCAGTGACAGTAACAGTATCCTGACACTGAGAGTACACAGGGTGAGTGAACAGAGCCTGGCCCTGATTTCTGACCGCTTGCCCGGGTGGGAATAATTTTCCCACTGGGGTTCCTGTGTCAGAGGGCTGCCGAGCCTGGGGCTAACCACAGCACGCCAGCTGGAGCCCTCCCAGCTCACTGCCAGACTGGCAAAGTTGTAAGCAAACCCCCTGGTGCTTTCAGCAGCCAGGGGAGAATGTAACGGCGCAGCCCGGAGGGAACAGGATCCCACACGGGGCTTTGCGGCAAGCTGGTGACAGGGGATGCCTTCTTGTTAATGAGGTGCAGAAGAGGACGCAGACATCCAACCCCTTGCCTCCCCAAGGGCGCTGGTTCTGCAGCCGCCCCAGCAGCTTTCTGTGGGTATTGGAGCAGTGGCAGGCCAACCTCAGCGTTCCTCCGCATCTCCCCATCCAAGCACCAAGCATGTCTGTGCCTGCTGGAGGGAATGCGGGGTGCAGGTTGGGGTGCTGGGCCACAGGCAACCAGTCTGACCCTGCTAGCACTGGGGTCTGGTTACTGTAGGATGGAGGAGTCCATCCCTGTCCCTATGGCACAGTGACAGCATCAGGACTGACCTCTGTCCCCTCCTGAGACCTCCATGGCTCCTTGCACTGTAGTGTCTCCTCCATCCACCCTCCTTGGCATGGTCCAGGCAACAGCCCGACCTCCTGGCCAGGAGGAAGGACAAATCAGGAAGCTAGGAGACGAACGGCTCCGGTGTAAGCATCTCCCCAGGGTTTCCATCTCAGTACTGCCGCACCCCCTGCGGCCTCAGGCAATGGGCTGCACTTTGGTTTCCCCTGGGAAAGGGAAAAACAAGCCGTGTGCTGACTTATTTCAGACAGCCATAGAGGGCTGATAGTTGTCCCTGTGCCAGAGTGGCATCTCCAGACAGCCACCCCACCCCACGTGGGCCCTGGCATGGCAGAGCAGGACCATGGAGCAGGCAGGGCATCCACATGGCTGCAACTGCTGGGCTCACTGGGTTGGGAAAGAGCTGGGAGAGCTGCACCTCTGGGGACCCTCCCAGCCCCTCATCCAGAGCAGCAGGAGCCACTGGGTTCCCACCACCATTCCACCAGTGTGGAGCAGGAGGGAGAGCAGACGTGAGATCAGCCTCCGGAGCATCCACTGGAAACCCAAACAGAGCAATCCAGCTGTGCCACAAAGAGCTGGGGCTCTCCCCATCCCTCCCTTCCAAACCCAGGAGCCACCTCTCCTGCGAGCCACCGCCAAAGCCATGCACCGGCTCCTCAGCCTGCAGAAACCACAGCTCCCACGCCTTGCACGCTCCATCCTCTTGCAGTCGCTCGCCAGACACCGCGGCTTGGCCCGTGCCCCGTGGACTCGGTGCAAGCGCGCCTGTGGCCCAGGGTAAACAAACAGCCTTTCCTCCAGGGCTGTTGCCTCTTGCCACCGCAGCCGCCTTCGGCTGGCCTGGCTGTGCCGGCAGCACGGCTGAGAGGTTTAGCAAGGTCCACCCCTGTGGTCGCTGTGGGCTCGGCTGCCGGCGCTCACGCCTGCCACCACGGCTGGCGGAGAGCAGGACTGAAACAACAAACAAACAAGAAACATGCACAGCTTGGCTAGGCCTGCACATTGGAAACAGAGATAAGCTGCTCCGAAAGTCGAATCCCAGTGAAGCGGTGGAACGGGGAGGAGAGGGCAGCAGAACTGCCACACACTGCCCAGAGTGCAGAAAGCCCCGGCAGATGCCAGCTCCCACCTCTGGCTGCTGGGGAGGGAAAGCACCCCAAGGTGTGAGCAGGAGCACCGAACCATGCTGCAGCTACTGGCTTTGCCGTACAGCACCCAGCTCCGGCTGTGGGATGGATGGAGGTCAGGCTGAGCTGGAGGGCGCAGTCCCATCCCCTTGCACTGCAGCCAGCCCTGCCAGAGGCCATGTGGCCAAGCGCACGTGGAGATGGTGGTGAAACTAAGGGCAGTAAATCATTAAGCTGCTGTGGCTGTGCTGTTAGACCCCGCGCTGGAAGCCCCCAGGCACCTCGACTTGTCTGCAACCGCATGAGGGCTGGAGTCACGGTCTCCGCACCCGGCTCACCACCCTCTCCACAATGCAAAGACCCTTGTGCTCTGCCCTGGCAGGAGCAGCTGCCTCGCTCCCTGGGCTCATCATATTTATCTAAACAACCAATCTTGCAAGTGCAGTTTAGAGCAGAGCATCTGCTGTGAAACTGGGACTGGGTTATTTCCACAGCCCTGATTCTTCAGTAACTGCTGAAGCAGGCGAGAGAATAGTTCACGGTCCCCTCGAACGCACCCGACCTCCCTGGAGGAGCTGGCTGAGTTAGTGGTTTGAGCAGGAGAAGACTTGTGCTTTATTCCCAGCTCTGCCACTGACTCACTGGGTGGCTTTGAGTGAATCACTTCCCTCCGTATGTGTTTTCAGCTGGGAAGTGCCGGCTGGGGCAGCTGCTGCTCCCGAGGCACCAGGCAGACGTACCTGGCTGTCTGCAGAATGGGCAAAAAGGGCACACCGTGATGGAGAAGGGCAGCTCTCGGCTCCATCAGGACCAGCCTCTGCCCTGAGGACCAGGTTATCCCCCTTAACAGGCACAAGGTAAAGCAGACTGACACCCCAAGCTGTACCCAGCCTGCCTGATGCACAGCCCACTGCAGGCAGAGTGGGGACAACACTGCCTGGGCCACCGAAGTGGTTTAATTCCTCTCTCCCCTGTGCCCTCTCCACCATCCCCACATCCTTGGAGCCCATCTTTGCCTCAAACAGCCTCACATGCTCCATCAGTCCAGGGCAGATGGGGCTCCCATACCCACGGGGGTCCCCTGTGTCTGGTTGGCAAGATCTAGGTCAGACCCAGCAGTGGTGTCCCCAGCATTTCAGATGCTTTGGGAAAAAGAGGCTTGTTGCTAGAAATAAAACTTTAAATGTTCTGGACCATCATGATGACTCAGTGCTGTTAATGCTGTGCAAGCTCCGTATCTTCTGGGCTTGCACTAGTACAGATGCACACCAGTTGGGGGGCTGTGGGGTGTTGCTCCTACGCCCATCGTGGCACTGGGCCAGGCAATTGCAGCCATCAGGCATCTGAGGTAGGTATCACCAGGTTCCTGGAAGAACTTCCAGAAGAGTGGCCCCTGGGGTGTTATGAGGGGATGAAGTGAAGGTAAGAAATGCAGAAACTGGTGGGGAATGTGGACGGGTGTCCCGGGCCAGATGCCTGGGGGAGGTTGAGAGGTGCAGTAGGCAGCATTGCAGTTGTTTGGAGGAGAACAAGGGTCAGTCCGTGAACATGAATCCCCCTGATGATATTGGCTCACAGTTTCCTTCCACATGGCTTTACTCAGGGACATGATGTTTTCTGAGTTTTACCGAAGAGGAAATCGCAGCAGCAAGAGGCAAGTCAGCTATGGAGGTCAGCAACAGTGTGAACTCAGAGAGCAAGCTTGGAGCACCCTGCCCAGCACCTTCACCACACACAGCCTTCCCATGAGGGCACCGCTTCCCTCTGCAGGACACGTGGGTGCCCCGGGCATGCAGCCAAGTGCCAGCCCCTCCACAGTGCAGGACAAACAGCCACAGAGAGAGGAAAAAATACATGCATCAGAACACAGGTATCTTCCACAGATAATGTGGCTACTGGAGAATAGGGGAGAAACCAAGAGGATGGGGAAGGACCTGCCAAAGGGAACCCGGAGCTGTCCCCAGCAGTCAGCTTTGTCCCCAGGGCTGCGGAGGTTTGAGATCAGCTCTCCTCTGCCACAGACTGTGGTGTGGCCCTGGGCACATCAGTCCCTGTCCCCATGAGGGCACTCCCAGGGAGCCCCCAGGGATGCTCCCGCAGACCCTGGCAGCCCAGCTCTCTGCCAGCGAGTCTGCGGGCAGCTCCTGGCACAGGTGGGTCACAGCAGAGCCAAGTGAAGGCACAGGGGCTCCTCCCAGGGCTCCACGAGCCTCCCCTGCCACTTCCAGCAGATCCACTCCTGAAGCCCGAACAGTGTGTTCCCCTCCACTTCCCAACCGGCTCCAGCCAAGGCAGGGCTGCATGTATTTTGGGCAGGCAGCTCTGCCCGCCTGCCTGCAGCCGGCTCCGGGCAGGGGAAGAGCACCCTCTGCCGCTGCTCCGGCCAGCGCTGCTGCAAATCCAGCACCCAGCTCCCAGTCTGGAAAATGAGAGAAACTCCAAGGCCCCGGCCTGTCACCGCTTTAATAGGCACAGCAAAAGGAAGTTTATAAATCCGGGTCGCTTCTCTAAATGATTTGCATTTGGCATCTCTTTCAACATGGGCAATGAAAACAGACTTTGATATCATATGCGATCATTTTACTAATAAAAACAGACCACAGTTGCCAAACACATCTGAGCATCTTAAAAGTGCTCTTTGA
Organism: Haliaeetus albicilla; assembly: GCF_947461875.1. Taxonomy (NCBI): domain Eukaryota; kingdom Metazoa; phylum Chordata; class Aves; order Accipitriformes; family Accipitridae; genus Haliaeetus; species Haliaeetus albicilla. The sequence goes on along the minus strand of NC_091504.1, from coordinate 7,391,475 downwards.
ATTAAAGAGACATTGCCAAATTTAAAGTGCATGTTCTTAGTTTAGAAACTAGACTGCATCAATTAGACACGAGTATACCAGCAGAGATGAGGGATGCAGACTGAGTACACCCAGCACGTTCCTACACACAACTAGATGTGCGCGCAGCTGCTTGCATATATACGTGTCTGGCCTCTGCTGTGCTTCTTCAGTGGTAGCATCCCTGGGCGCAGAGCGGACGTCCTGGGCCCGCTCCCTCACGCACACCTGCCTGGGAGAGCTGGGCTCCCACAGGAACCGGGAAAGCGGTGCTGCAGGAAGCCGCAGCAGCGCAGCAGGCTCCCGGCAGCCAGCGCAGGCTGCAGCTGGCCGTGCACAGAGCAGCGCGCCTCGCCGGGAGCCAGCGCCTTGCTGCCGCTCTCTCCCATGGCTGTGTGGCCTTCCAGGCTGCTCCCACCTGCAGAAAAACCTGGTGGGTGAGAGCACCTTGGGGATCGGCCGGCCGCTGAGGTGAGTTCACGGCGCAGAGCTGAGAGCCCTTGCATTTGAATCAGAGGGGACCTGCACTCGAGTGGGAGCCAGCAGCTTTCCACCCCTGTAGCATCTCCTCTAGCGTGGCTGCCTGCAGCAAGACACGAGTGAACGAGAGCAGCCCTCAGGCTGCTCTAGCCTTCACCAGCTGCCTGGTCCAGGGTTCAGCATGCCCACGGGGTTGTTGATCAGAGTATGGGGGCCCTGGTTTTGGGGGAGAATGGGGGACCAGCAGCTGGGATGGTTACAAAGCCTGTCCCTGCAGATTTCTGTCTCTGAGTCACTGGCTGATGCTGGCTAACAATACAGGGAGTTATCAAAAAAGCAGTTGTCGAAAGGGATAAGTCTGATTGTTCTTGTCCCTGTCTGCCTAAACCTGTCTGCATACCTTCACGCCATGTTGACACAGTCCCCAAGGCTTGGAAAGGCTCCCACTTCCCAAAAGTCAGCAGTTCAGAGAGCCGCTTTGAGGAATCTCAGCCTTTACTCAGCATGCTGGAGGATGCAGGGGGACCAGCCATCACTCCTGCTGGCCACGTCCCTTGGGAAGATGTGACCTCTGTGCCAGCTCCCCTCTGGAGATATCCAACTCTCTCCATACTAAGGCTCCCAATATCAGCTCCTCACGAAGGGGCCTAAAACTGGGAGAGGTGAATCACCCCCTTCCTCGCCCCTAGCGCAAAGCAGGTCAGGAATTTTCTGTCATTGTAATTTTCCTAAAGGAAAATCCACTTGTGCCCAGCCACGCTTCTCAGCTCTGTGACCTTTAAGACTGACTGTCTGCTGGGAAAGCAGGAAACAAACAGATTTGTTTGGTTCAGTTTGATCCGACTCAAAATATTTTTGGTTGTGGTCCTGATCCAAAGTGTTTCATCTCAGATCAGTTCCACATTAATCCATAATTCCCTGGCAGGCTGCACTGCCAGCAGCACTGTAGCTGGGATGCTGCTCCCTCCTGGGGCCCCGCTCCTACGCCAGAGTGGATCTCTGTGGCTCCTCCGACCAGCCCCGGCCAGGTGTGCCGTGAGGGTCACACGCAGCTCAGCAGGAGCATTTTTCAGAGGTTGCGGGCTCCCAACTGTGAGTGCAGGTCTGTGACAGCCTCCATCACCGCTGTCCCCAAGCAGTTCAGTGCCCACGTCTGTGCGCTGGCTGAGAACTTGGCCTATAAAGCATCAGACAGGCCTTCGTGGCTCAGCAGGGGGGTCCTCTGAAGCAGCTCCTCACTGTCTTCTTTGCAGCTTTTATTTGCTTCTCTCTGCTCTGGGACCATCCCATTTCTTTGCAGCATTTTCCCCATCACCAGTGATCCTTGTCTTCTTGACACTGTACCCCTGCCCTGCTCATAATGCCGTGTGTGAGCACGGTGGGAACCCGAGCCCTGCATGAACAGACAAAAAAAACCTTTGCTGACTCTTGCTGCTGAGCTGGTCTCATCGGTGTAAGTCAGTCAGTTAACGTTTCAGGGCATGGAGACGTGGGGGCGGAGGCCAGCACTGCCAGTAGCAAAGCGAGGGCATCGTGTCAGGGACGGCGGTGAACAGGGGCTGCAGACAACCAGTGGCTGTGTGTGCTTGTCCCACGCCAGCTCCCACGGGCAAGACCGGCTCCAGGCAGACGCACTCCCAGTGCTGGAGGTGTTGATGGAGCTGCAGGCCTGCGTGGGGGGCCTGCTCACAGGCGGTTGTGTCTGAGACAGAGCACGGTTGCTACAACCAGGGAAGAGGCAACATGCAGGCAGAGAGCTCGGCCAGGAAGGCAGGGTCAGGTTGTGACACACTATGAACTTGGGGTGCCACATGGCACAACTGTGCTGTCCCTCTCTTTCAGCCCTACCTGACCTCAGCCCCAAGCAGAAAGGGTTTGCAGAGCGTAAGGATACCGTCCTTCCTTCTGGTAGGATGTATCTGCAGATGTGCATATGCAGAGAGCTGGTCTGCAGCAGGGTCAGCTCCAAGGGTGTCTCTGTTGGACATGCACGCAGCTCACTGTGCTCTGCCCTGAAATCGCAAGGGAGGACTCAAGCATCATTCACCTCACCTTGCCACTCACTACAGAAGTTTGTCCAGACACCAAAACATCCCAGCCAGCCTCAGTGGCTTTATCTAGAGGGTGGAAAGGAGCATCTCAGTGAACCTCTGTCCCGTTAGTTACAGTCTCCTTCCTCTTACAGAGCAACTGCAGCTGATGTAGGAGCCAGCTAGTGCATGTCCTCAGATGGGAGGGAAAAAAAGGCATGCTGAAGCTGAGGACAAGACAGCGGCCTTGGGTGGAGCCACTGAAAAGGAAGGATCCTGATGAGCACCCTGAACCTCTCTGGTCCAGCATGGCCTGGAGCCCACAGCCGAGCAGTGCTTTCAGAAGGGGAACATGTTTCCTCCTGCAATACCTGTGAGTTACCTCAACATCTCTGTTTCACGCTGTCCTGCAAAATGGTTTTATAAATGAATAGTTCTCAGCCATGGGAGGCTGGTGTACACATGGCCTCCAAGACAGATTTTCAGGTTGGTTCTGCAGAAAAATCTTACAGCATCTGGGTGTTTCAGCCTGCCCGGCTGAGATAACAGCACATACTATCATCTCAAGCAGCCAAGGCTCCAAGGAGCAGCATTATGAAGGCAAACATTTGGATGCTCGAGATTGTGCTCCACAGCACCACAGTACATCTTTGCTGTCTTGTTTCCAAACCACTCCTTGTCTCCAGGCCAGCTCCTGCACAGGGGCACGAGACACACCAATACACACTTGAACAATTTATCACTTGAGTACCCAGTTCCCTGAGCTCATTTCCTGGTAAAAGACTTGCTTCACTTCTCCTTTTTGACTCTCAATACTTAAGACTGCCAGCCACACCAGAGGAGCATCACCTCACAGATACAGATCGCATGTGCCATCCCACCTCTGTACGGGCACATCCTCCTCCCCTGCAGAGGAATGATTCCTACTTCATAGAATTACAGGACGGTTGAGGCTGGAAGGGAGCTCTGGAGGTCACCTTGTCCAACCCCCTCAGGGTGGGCACTTGGGCAGAGGGAGATCCACATGGAAAAGCACATGGCTCTAGGGGAAGGCTATTCTGACTTGTCCACAGGCAACCAACACAAGACTATGCTGACATGCTCACAAGCGACCGCATTACTGCTGCTTAGCACATTACTGCCAGCTGCCATCCATGACTGTGTGGGTGCTGCAAGCAGTGGCAAATGCATGGAGAGCTGTGGCCATGAGTTGGCTCCAGAAACAGCTGCATGACCACAGCGCATAGAGCCACCATGCAGCGACTTGTGCCAGGAACTGCACAAGGAACCAGACAGCTCACAGACA